>NC_040101.1:43110151-43412840 GCF_003369695.1 Bos indicus x Bos taurus
ATTTAAAGATAATTTTCTTACTCCTTGGAAGGAAAGTTATGACCAACCTAGACAGCATGTTGAAAAGCCGAGACATTACTTTGTCAACAAAGGTCCGTCTAGTCAAGGCTCTGGTTTTTCCAGTGGTCATGTATGGATGTGAGAGTTGGACTATAAAGAAAGCTGAGCGCAGAAGAATTGATGCTTTTGAACTGTGGTGTTGGAGAAGACTCTTGAGAGTCCCTTGGACTGCAGGGAGATCCAACCAGTCCATCCTAAAGGAGATCAGTCCTGGGTGTTCATTGGAAGGACTGATGTTGAAGCTGAAATTCCAATACTTTGGCCACCTGATGCAAAGACCTGACTCATTTGAAAAGACCCTGATGCTGGGAAAGATTGAGGGCAGGAGGAGAAGGGGATGACAGAGGATGAGATGGTTGGATGGCATCACCGACTCAATGGACATGGGTTTGGGTAGACTCCAGGAGCTGGTGATGGACAGTGGGGCCTGGCGGTTCATGGGGTTGCAAAGAGTCAGACACGACTGAGTGAACTGTACTGAACTGAACTGAAGGATAATTTTATTTTTTTCATTATATGCAGTAATGCAGCCAAATATAGTCTTATAACTTGAACATCTTTTAACTTACAATTTGTAAGTCAAATTGTAATAGTCACATCTTCTCAGATGTTTAATTTCTTTGCATTTATTACAACAGATTTCTGATTCTCACTATGGGGTTCATCAAGGAATACATTTTGTATCACAAGAATCCCATTTAAAATGAAAATGTAACATCCTCTAGTGGTACATAGATTATGGTAGATTAAATAGTGAAAAATATTTACATTAACAGTGGAAGAAATTTCATTTTTGTAAAAAAAAAACAACCGGATTTTTTTCCTGGTTTAAATGCAATTCTTTATGTTTTGGGGAAAATGCTTTAGTTTCTTTTATCCTTTTTATGTGTAGACAAGCTTTCTACAAATGAAGAAGAATCTTCTTTCTTTGTGCTGCTCAAAGACATTAAGTAACCCCATTTAAGCCTCAAATGAACCTTACAGCATAACCTTGCTTAGCAGTTGTCTAATAATGTCCCCTATACAATGTTCCTGGTATATTTTTAGACATTAAACTCTTGGGCTCCTAGACCCCTATAATAGATCTATAGGAAAGGAGTCTCATTAAGTTTTTGACATTTTCCCATGGAATTAAAGAATTCCCATAGGTTAAATAAGATAAGAATTTGGCCTTTTGCCTGGGAGAAGGAAAATGTCATGGAAGCTCTTTTAGAAAAGACTCAGCTATACAAAGCCAGAGCACTTCTGCTTGGTTTAGTTTTCATTAAAACAACAATAATTCAGAACTACTATTTGCTGCTCTCAGTATTTGTAAGTTATCCATGTTTGTTTGGGGGAAATCATTCACCTTGTACGATGCATTCTGAAATAAATGCACTTCTGAAAACATCCACATTGGAAAGCAGAACAATTTTGTCATATCATGTGTAGTGAGAGAATTAAATCCTAATCTGGGTAGAATGTTTAGGATTGTGTATCCTTTTTCATTTACACCTTAATTACAGACAAAATTAAATACACTTTAAATCAAAAAGCTTATTAAAGTGACACTAGCTAGCTGGTTCTGTTCTTTTCTTTCCTCCTTTTTTTCTCATTCGCCTCCCCATTTTCCTTTCTGCTCCTCTTAGAACAGGTTGTGTATTCAAAAGCAAAAAGTAAGCACTTTTTTTGAGACTGATATATATCCTTGTCTAAATTTAGATTCCAGTGAATAGTTCTGGATTGCAATTCAGAATCTTAATCTATCTTCTGTCTACTTTGTTTTATTTAGTGTTAAGGAATAGCCAAGTAGAACATCGAAGATTATAACATTGAGTTCTCAAGAATAGTAGTTAAAGGACTGCTAATAAAGATGCTAAAAATTTAAATGACTAGGTGAAGATTTAGGTAAATATGAGGAATTTAAGTGTTATGGAAGATTCTAAACATGATAGAAGAATTACCCTTGGACAGAAAGGATGCTATCTAAATTGTCATCATTTTAGGAAATACGGAGCAGGCAGGGATGGGGGCGGTGGGGGTGGGGCGGTACAGTGTACAGTATACCCCGACTCGTCTAGGGTCCCCCCTTTCCTTTAAGATTTTATCTCTTCTTCAAAGTTTGTGTCTTGCCATTCAAGGGGAAGGCTAGCGCCCTAACAGTTTGGTTATCAAGAAAGTAATATCATGTATGAAACGAGTTGCCAGTCCAGGTTCGATGCACGATACTGGATGCTTGGGGCTGGTGCACTGGGACGACCCAGAGGGATGGTATGGGGAGGGAAAAGGGAGGAGGGTTAAGGATGGGGTGCACATGTATACCTGTGGCGGATTCATTTCGATGTTTGGCAAAACTAATACAATATTGTAAAGTTTAAAAATAAAATAAAATTAAACTTAAAAAAAAAAAGAAAGTAATTTTAAAGGTATGGTTCAATTTCAGAGTGAACTTTTTGGAATACCGCAGTGATTTTGACCTGCCCGCCTCCCGCCCCTGACACCCCTCTACAAATTCAGCAAGTGGAAGGAGGAAGGCCCTTGCATAAACTATTCCGCAAACACTGGTTAAGTGGGACGGACAGTGGGGGAAGCTGAGCAGCCTTCTAGGGCTCCGTCCCATCCCGTTCTGGCCTTTGCCCTAAAAAGAGTTCATGAAGCCGAGTTTAGAAGGAGTGGAAAGGGGACTCATTCGAAGCAGCTGGAAACGCTGGCGCGGGTTGGGGTGGGATCAAAAGCTCCCCCTCTCCCCCAAAGGCACCCGGGTGTGAGTGGAAACCCCTCCCCTGCACGGACTCGCTCCCCTCTCCGGAGAGGCAAGTTTGTTTTCAAGCGTTACCACCTGTGTGAGGCGCTCCCCGTGAGGAAGGCGGCGAGGCAGACGCGAGAGCTCAGCCACAGGCTGGGGATCCTTTCTCCGCGAGGCTGGCAGTCCAGACACCTCCAGAACTCAGAGCGCTTACGATGCAGAGTCCGCTCTGCCCTCGCTCGTCGCCGGGATTGTAGTCCCCACGTCCTCCAGCCCGGTAGGCTCCCGGGCGGCAGACGCCTCCCCAGTTTGCTCGGGGTCCCTCCGGTCCTCTCCCGCCCGCCTCCCCGCCCCCGAAGTAGTGCTCCCGCCTCGCTCCGCCCGCGCATCCCCTGGCGCGCCGAGAGGTTTATCAGGCTCCCCACACTCTCCGCCGGCTTCCTTCGGCGCCCGGCGCGAGTGACCCGGGCAGACCCGCCGCGGCCTCGGAGTCCCCCACCCCACCCCCACCTTACGAGTCCCTCTCCCGTTGCTCGGCCACCGCGCTCGCGTCTCTCTTCCCCGGCGCCCGCCACGGTTCAGGTGGAAGCCTGGCCCGACCTGCCGTTTGGCTTATCCCTGCTCTCAGCCTCCCAGTCAGCCCGGAGAAGTGGAATCTGCACTGAAACTCTCGGTGGCTGGAGCCGGCAGACTGGGCATGCTCAGAAGCCAAGCCTGGCTTTGGTCTCAAGTCGGAAGCTTTCGCACTCGGGAGGCAGCAGCGACTTTGGGGAAAGTTGATCGGAGAGGGGAGGAAGCCCCAAGACGCGGAGCAGCGGCAGGAAGGAGCCCCCGGCAGCCCGGAGGAGCATGGGCACCCTGCGGGATTTACAGTACGCGCTCCAGGAGAAGATCGAGGAGCTGAGGCAGCGGGATGCTCTCATCGACGAGCTGGAGCTGGAGTTGGATCAGAAGGACGAACTGATCCAGAAGCTGCAGAACGAGCTGGACAAGTACCGCTCGGTGATCCGGCCGGCCACCCAGCAGGCGCAGAAGCAGAGCGCGAGCACCTTGCAAGGCGAGCCGCGCACCAAGCGGCAGGCGATCTCCGCTGAGCCCACCGCCTTTGACATCCAGGATCTCAGCCATGTGACCCTGCCCTTCTACCCCAAGAGTCCACAGTAAGCAGGGGTTACGCTCCGGGTCCGTGTGGCACCCGGTCGGTGGGGAGCTGCGGGTCTCTGTATTGTCTGTCGGCTCCCGCCCCTCCCGCTTGCCTTGTTGATCCTCACCCTCAGAAATGTTTCATTTTAACCCGCACTTCTTGCGGGGCTGTGCACGTTTCTCAGACCAGACTCACTGCACCTACGTTGCCTCCCTGTCTTTGTTAGATGTCAAGCTATTTTTTTTTAAATATATATATATATATACGTTCATATAGGCCATCTACTGTACGTAGAGTTTGAATGCGCCCCAGATGTGTGACAGGTTGTGTATGTATGGGTGAGAGAATTGAAAGCCTCATCTCCCAAATGCCCTGGCAAACCTGCCCAACCGGAAAATCCTAACTGCAGGCTCCTCAGACTTGAAATGCGTCTGCTATCACCCTGACTTTCTATGCTTTTGTGGCTCTCCCGGATTTCTCTACATGCTAGCAGTTCTCGCTGGTACTCTTCAAACCTGATGTTCTGGCATCATTAAAGTGTCAAAAATAAGCAGATACACATATAAAAGGAAAGAGTTTTTGATTTCCAGAATTGGATGACATTTACAATCCACAAATGGAAACCTAGTCTGTTGATTTTTTAAAAATATTTTTTTCATAACATTTGAGGGAGAATATTGCTTATTTTCCTTAAGGACTTTATATAATGTTGCTAACCGGGTGCCTCTGTCTCCCCCGGAGGGTGACATGTTTCCCGGGGTCAGAGGAAGAGAAGTCCACTTACCTTTACTGACATCGTGGTCACATTATTTGCCTCACTCCTGGCTTCTGATGCAACCACTCTGGTATTGTCCTAGCATTATAAACAACTATGTAGTTCTGATGTCAGTGGGCTGCACAGCCTGGGTGGGAAAGTTGAATGGAACTCGTTACACACCACTCCACTTGGAGTTCTGATAGATAGTAAAGTGGCAGGAACATGACGTTAATACAGAGTAAGCACCCAGATGAATGGTATTTTAAGTTACTAATGACAGAATCGATAAACCAAGGGGTTTGTTACTCTATTCCAAACTACATCACACTGGCTGGATGACACATGTTACATAATAATACAGGGTCCCTGGGAGCCTTTCGCTTAATAAACACAAAGATTTAATATAAGGAGAAAGAGTATTAGACTGTTCCCATTTGTATTTATTGGATGGGGGGCGCAGATTGTGAGTATATACTAATTATAGTTTTGAAAACTTAGACTTGTTCCTCTCCTTGTTGGTTGCCATAGAGCATTCGCTGTTTCCTTATGCAGATTTAGCTTAAGGAGGAATTGGTATTCTGTGTGTGGGGAGAAAAGAAGACAATAAAGATACACATTTCTGAGATTCTAACCTCACAAGGTTGCCCTAATAGTTGAGTGGATTTGGATCTGCTTTAGAAACCTGAATGATCTGAATCCACTTCAGATGTCTCCGGTAAGTTAATTTGCAGAGCTGACATGCTTGCCTGTTTCAGCTAACGAGGTACATGGCCATCTCTCCAGGGCCAAGTTTTGCATAATGAAAAATATAACTCAAAGACAGTTCTCTGTGTCTTTCAGCACTCCATAGGATCTCATTTTAGTATCGGCAGGACTTTGGAGTAACTCAGAGCAAACTCTCCTTTCTTAAAAAGACCATTTTAATCAGTTTTATTTGAAGCATGATCAAGCCAGCTGATAACTCCAATGAAAACAATTTATCAGACAAGATCTAAAAGAATCTAAGCAGTGTAGTCTGAGCTGTATAATGTGGTAAAATTTTAGAAATCGCTTAGTGCATGACATACAGAACAACCAGATTTTTTTTTTTTTAAAGTCCATGGTGGAAAATGAAATTAGCGTGGCAAATAATTCACAACATCCAGTTATGATCAACATTTTATCAGTTGAACCACACTGTGCGTTTGCATTCTGATCTTTATTTAATAACTTGTACTTTTAGGAAGTCAGCTATTAAGGTATCACCATGAGGGGTTTGGGGATTCTGAAGGATTTATATTGAAGAAAACCATAGAATGAATGTCTTCCAAACTTAAATAATTTTGGAAAAACATCTGTTCTTTTTTCACACTTACATAAAGAAAACTAGAATAAAATTGGCTTACGTGGTAGAGTGTACCTTTGGTAAGAGGAGAAGCATGTTGTCTGCAAAATGATTACACTTAGGTCATTTGAATGATCATACAAGGTAGTTCCGTGAAGAATTAGGAAAACTTAACCAAAGTGCAGGAGGCTTGTTTGAATTTCTGTTTATTTCACTATAAACAATTTGATTATACCAACTTACTGGCAACAAGTGTTTATATCTTTATATTTTATTTTTAGTACAGCCTAAATTTGGTCATCTTTTTAAAACTTGCAGATTTTTGAGAGTTTGAGTTAAAATGAAATCATCAAAATAGCCCAAAATTGATTGTAAATTCATGCTCATGTAGTTTTCTATTCCCTTTCTACTGGATGTAGGTAACTGTCCAGAGAATGTCCTCAGTTATCTGATGTATGTGTATATGTATATTTACTTTTTGCTTACTGGGGTTGCCTTCTAAGGATTAGAATCTTTAAAAAACTTCTCTGTGTGTTTTTTTTTTTTTAAGTAATCATTTGAAAAATAGTGTAACATGTAAATTAACTTATGAACTTAAATCATCTTAACAGTTTTGGTTTGGAGTTTTCCCTGTATGCTGGGAATTGGAGGGAAGGCTGTGTGGGATTCCAGCTCAGAGCCAGGCACTCCTGCAGCACCTGTGAGTGCCTGTGAGGGCTGGTATTTTTGTTTGACTCTTTTACACATATGTAGAAATAGCCCCAAAACCCTTTTTCTGTTGTGAGTGTGATGAGCCAAAGAACTGATTAGCAAGTTGGAATCTATACTCCACTGCTCCTAAATAACTACTGAGAAGGTAAAACTATCAGACTGTATGTTTTGGATTGAATTAGGTAAATAAATCCTTAAAGATGAAAACTGTATAAAATATTCATTTTTTTTTGACCAGATAGCCTGTTGATTATGCAGACAGTGTAGTTCTCATGGATTTTTAAAGTAATTTTATTTCATGCTAGTTTATTCCTGAAAATTGACTCTGTGGTAGGTTAGAACATTCAGTCACTGGTATGCTGATCTCTAAACCCTTTACCTATGGTAAATATTCTCAAGTCCTTTCCATTCTGCTGTCATGAGAGTTGAGTTCCTGTCAGAAGTTGTTAGTGTCTCTGTATTTTTGTTAAGCTGTTAGCCCAGAGGTAACTGAATTTCAAAGGATGATGACATGTTTTGTTTTGTAACATTACACGCTTGACTGTGAAGTACTTTGGAGAGCTGAGGATAAAAAGAAGTATATTCTTCTTATTTTTAGGGAGGCATTAATTTTAACACAATCTTATCTGATTATTTTTTAAGCCTTGACATAGAGAAATAGAATCTTCCTAAAGGCTCTCTGTTAAATTGTGTAGGAAGGTGGGAAAATTCTAGGATTTTAGTGTAATCATAGATGGCATAATATTGAAGCATAATTAGCATCAGAGGTAACAGTTACATTTCAGATACGTCCAGTAGGTCAGTTCAGCACTTTTGTGGAATGCGCCGTGTGCAAGTTAGTGTCAGGCATTCAGATGACCACGTGCAAGTTATTGTCAGGCATTTGGACGTGAGATGTGTGAGTCCTATCACCAAGGACTTAACCAGGGCTTAACAGTACTGCACAAGTGAATGTTCTAGAAATAGAGTAAGGCAAGTCCCATAGGAGATCCCTAAGACAGTTGGTAAAACATAATAGAGCCCATTTAATTTTAGGGTATCAGAAACTCTTGTGGAAGTCGAGGTGTTTGAGTATTTGATTGATGGCATGATTAAGGTGAGTGGTGATGGGGTGAGAGTGGTGGGGTTAGGGTGGGGAGGGCCATCAGCAAAGGGACAAGACAACGAAGGAAAGCAGAGCGTGCATCTGGGGAATCACAGCAACTAGTGCCTATACCAGAACACCAAGCTTCGGCCAGAGAGGATCAAGATGAGCAGCTGAGAGGGCTTTTCTGCTTGTTTTTAGAATAATTGAGGGGGGTATGTGTGTGTGCGTGCACACACACTTACACTGAGGACTAATTGTTACCCATTAGTAAAGCTCTGAATCTCAGAATGTCATTCCAGTCCAGCATCTCCCACCTGCATGGTTCTGATAATGAAAACTATCCTGACTAGGTAATAATATTTAATTTAACCGAGCAGCAGATGATTAACTCTCTTAAAGAAGCTGAGTTCCGCTCTTAAAGAAAACAAGTTCCACTTTCCACTCACTTCTAAATGTTCCCACTGGAAATAATCTCGTTTTATGCCACAGGCTAGCATGGTGGATTCTTCACACACCCCAGCAAACAGAACTTAGGTGGGACTTGAACCTCAAGTTGATTTTGTAAATTCATCTTCCTTATTCTTGTTGGGGAGTTCAATTCCAACTTAACGTTATTCTAAAAGACTATTCAATTTAAGTTTGATTGTTAATTTGACATTATACTCTATGCAATAAAGTTAAAGTTGTAGCAGCCTTTTTAAAAATAAGACCAGGCTGCTAAAACCCTATTATGATATTTTGAAGCACAGTTTGTGCCCCTAAAATGGGGCTTATAATGAAAATACCAACAAGCCCTTCAATAGAGTAGCTCTAGAAACTGCCTGAGAATATAAATGACCAACTTCCTTGCTCTCCTGGGCCACATTTCCAAGCTTCCACTACTTTTATTTCACTAAAGAGTTGGGTTTGGATTCTTAATGGGAAACGATAGAAGAAGGCAGATGATGTCTCTCTTGTTGCTGTTTGCAGGTTATAAGGCATATGGACGCATTTTTTTTTTTTTCCCTGTCTGCCTAGCAATGGAGGGTCTCCATAGTATCCTAGCAACCAGATTCAAACACCAGACTGCTGCTCTTTCTCCCATTTTTGCCATAGGTGCTGCTGCCTCGCCCAGAGAACTGGGCCCGATGCTAGCACTCAGACCCTCCGACTTGAATGTTCCACGCTCTGAGAACACAAGACAATATGATAAATAAGAGCGTGCTGAAAGCAGCATTTACCCGTATGCGCAACAGCTTATTATGCAATCACATCTGTGGCATTTTGAATCCTAATCTGAACTGTTGAGCTGGCGCTGTTTGCCACCCCTTCCCTGACAGTCCCTCTCTTATTTCCACACACCCAGCCTTCTGACACCAGTTCCCCTTCCTTCTCACCATCTTCTATAATGACTGCATTCCTCGGCACCTCCTTCAAATGTGTTTTCTGGTAAGTTAAGTAAGTGGAGCCTGTTTGAACTCCGAGTATATTTTGTTTCTAAGAGCAGAGGGATGTTCTCCCTCCAAAACTGTCATGTAAATATAAACAAAAGCACAGAATCTGTAGCTGCACAAAACAGATGTTGAGCGAAAGGTGGGACTAATAGTGTACTCTCAAAGTGTCTTGCTTCTGAATGGACTTTTTAATCATAGTTATTAATAGGAAAGAAGCAGGAGGGAGTGGGAAGAAGAGATGTGTGTCAGGGGGACAAGGAAGGGCAAAACAGGATGACTTCTGTGAAAGCTATGGCATGTTTGCAAAGTTGAAAAGGATCAGTGGGCTTTGTGGGCAAGTGAATAGGCAATGAGACTGGAACAGAATTTATAGGTAAGAGAGAACTTTGTGTATGAAAACACCCAAATTGGAATGTACCAATGGCTGGCCTCCTTTGGGAGTTGAAACCATACTGGAATTTTGGTTAAAAAGCCATTAACATGTTTCCCTTTAGACCAATGCTTGTTTTGAATACCTTGTATCGTCCCTTTGAAACATCCCTTAGTCTAATACCAGGGCGGGCTTGGTGGTCTTTGTGCAGACCACCATGCAGAAGAAGAAAGTGGAGGATAAGTCAGTGCATCACTGTTTCTGAAAAAATAGGTCAGAATGGTACTGCCCATCACGATTGCGATGGCTGACATTTATCGAGCCCTTACTCTGTGTCAGACCACTGCTGCCTGTGCTTTACATAGCTTGTCTTTTTTTTAATCAAATAACCTGGTGAGGAACACTCCAGGTTATCCCGTTTTATAACAGTGAGGGACAAGACGCTGAAATTCAGAGAAGCTAAGTAACTTGCTCAAAGCCACACACTTTGTAAAAGGCTGAATTGGAATTTGAACTTGAGAGCCCTTCTCATTAGCCTCTAGGTTCTTCTGCTTCCCAAAGGGGTGGGAGGATTAGGCAATTTCATGATCCTAATAGATACCATAAAGGCTGTTCTGTGGGGAGTATCTGCTCACCAGTAATTAAATAGGAAGCAGAGTGGCTTGGCGAAAAGTGGAAAAAAAAAGACAGGACCAAAACAAAGTTTG
This sequence comes from Bos indicus x Bos taurus, assembly GCF_003369695.1. NCBI lineage: Eukaryota > Metazoa > Chordata > Mammalia > Artiodactyla > Bovidae > Bos > Bos indicus x Bos taurus. The sequence goes on from NC_040101.1 coordinate 43,120,470, forward strand.
TTGCCAAAACTTTACTGCTACACATTAGAATCATCTGAGGAGCTTTAAAAAAAAACCCAAACCCATTAAAATCAGAATGTCTGGAGGTGGAAGCCAACCATCAGTGTTTTTTAAAGATTTCTCAGATAGTTCCAGTGAGCAGCAGGATGTGGGAAACAGTCTGATGAGAAGACAACAGGTGTCTGTGTGTGTGTGTGTGTGTGTATGTATGTATGTATGAGAGAGAGAGAGAGAGAGAGAGAGAGAGAGTGAGAGGGGAAGGGTGAGAGGGTGAGAGGGGAAGGGGGGAGGGAGACAAATATTAAAGCAATAGGATAAACTTTCCACTTAAAGAGTTGAATGTGTCTATTGGCTAAAACCTTTAACTACTACGGACTTGGAAAAGCAGCAGGGTTTTTGTTTTTTTCCAAATTGTAGGTGTATACTATTTAGTTAATGTCTGTTGTTTATTCTCTCAAAGAAATAATCATTACCTTACCTAGTTCATTGGTTCTTAACCCTAGGCTTCATGTTAGAATCACCTAGGGAGTTAATTTTTTTTTTTCCTGGGCTGCCACCTCCAGGGATTCTGATTTAATTGCCCCTTGGTGGACTGGAGGTGGAGGTATATTGTTTGCACTCCCAAGGCGACTCTGAAATGCAGCCAGGATCGAGAACCTCCTTGGTGGCTCATTCCGTGTTAGCTCCTACAGGTTCCTGGAATTGCCATCCCCTGGGAAAGACTTTTCTTGGCTCCTTTTTTTTAATCCTTTTTACCACCCCTAATCCCCTGCTTGCATTGGAGCCAGGCAGATCCAGTTTCCCACTTTCCGTAGCAGCCACACTTGTCATTTTCACCATGATCTCTGGGGTGACCTGCACGGCTCTGGGGCACAAAAAGTGGCAGCAGCTCCCTTCTGTGGGTAAGTATGCTTCCCTCTTTCTTGCCAGCCATGAGTCCTGGCCACGATTCAAATATGACACCTTAGAATCAGCCGTCCGCCCGTTTGTTTTCCACTCTCACCAAGGGGAGCTGCCTGGTGAGCCAATGAGATTGTTTCCTGGTATCCCAGAGGCTTCCATGAAATGTTCTGTGCTTCAGGGTGAAACAATTACGAGCCCCTCTTTGGGAGAGACGCACAGGCCTTGTAGTGCCTCTCCTTCTGGTATGTGATGTCTCTGTAGCCAGCTACAGTTTTTTTTTTTTTCCTCCTACAGTTATTTTATCCTTTTAAGGCAAACAGCCTGAGCTCAGGCTGAGGAGTACTTTCCAGGGAGGCTTCAGAGAAAGCAGAGCTAGTACATCAAGCTCTCAGCCCCCTTTCCAGACGGTCTGGTCTGAGTGGTGAACAGGGCTGGGCACTGCTGGCAGACGGGAGGACTGACGTGACACTTGTAGCAGGAGAATCTCGGTGTGTCCCTCAGAAAAGCTCCAGAAAGAGCTAGGGATTCCTATGCCTTGTGGTCACAACCTCATTGCTGCTCCCATTGCCAAGTTTTGGGTCTCTCTCTAGCCCTTTCCCCTTATATTGTTAAAAAACAAAACAAAACAAAATACAAAGTCTTTAAGATTTTCCTAATTTTCTCTGATAGGAGCCTATTTACATGTGCAATTGAATCATTATCTTCTCAGGTAAGGATCAATCAGTATAGTACTTTATATAAATGATGAAAACAGCTAATATAATTACTAATACTTTTTTGGTAAAAAAAATAATCTCTTTCGAATGGGAGTCAATGAGAAGCTTTCCTGTTTCTTTCTCCCTCCTTCTAAAACATGAAAATGTATCCAGCTGGCAGTGTAACAGCAGAGTAGATGTCATAAGGCTGCACAGAGGGTTGGGGACATTAATTACATAGGGAAGGTAATCATAAGGAAAGTAAACGCTTTCATTATGATCCAGTTTCTTGTCATGCATTTGATGATTGGACCTAAATGGGAAGGACAAGAGGAATTAGCAACAATAAAGGAAACACGAACTAAAGCATGTGTTCACTTGTGTAGCTTAGCAGTTAGAAGCAGAAAGAGGGTCAGCATTGATGGTAGGACCCTGGGAAAGGGTCTGTGTCTTAGAATTTTTGTAATCCAAGATATAAAAGGATGGGGAATTGTATAGAAAAAGAATCAGTGACAATTTTGTGTCAATATATGCTACTTCCACCTGCATCTACAATTTAAAAAAAATGTTAATTACCTTTGGCTGTCTAAAGATCATAAGTGCTAATTGAACTTCACCAGAAATCCTTTATGACAGGTACAATTTCATTGCCTTCCATATAGAGGTGAAGTAACTTAGGCCCTGCAAATGTATATGTTAATAGTTCAAATTATTAATATGTCTCAAAAGCAGATCTCTTAATGCCGTGGACCTTCTAATGTTCAGTTATATTTTCTTACTTTAAGACCATATCTGCTCTTTATGAGTAGTATTGTATTTCTTTGAACTTGAAAAAATTATAGTATCAGCAGTCAGCTTAATTTGGTTAATTGTATTCCATGTCAGTGATGACAAATACACTTTAGTTAAACACAGTAGTTTTGCTATTTTCTAAAACAATTGTATTACAAGGCTATCAAGCTTTCACCAGATTTAGGCCAAGGAATAATGAGATAATGTGAGGGAAAAGCATCTCCTTTCTGTATATACTGTAGATCATCCTAATGGCCCAACTCTATCAATAAAGTATGGTGTTGACAGTGCTTCCAAGTCTGGACTGGGAGGAAAGAAAAAAAGAGTTGTCATGACAAGCAAGAAAAATGGCAATTTTAAATTTTGCCCCTCTGGAGTTATTGCTACTGATGGACTGCAGGGTGGATTGACCATTCTTTTTGGCGTTTATCAGTAGCTGGTGAGCATGCTGTACAAGCCAGCATAGCTCTCACTTACATCTTCTTAAGATGGGCTCTGCCTAAATCATTGGTGACTGAATAACACATTTTGTGTTACGATGAGGGAGAAAAGATGGCCTCATATTTGACTTGTATGGTTTTGACAGGGTGTCACCATACCCTTTACAGAGGAATATTAAACATCTAAAAATGACAAGTACTATTTTGCTAAGCCTGCAGTGGCAACTCATGCCACTGGAAGGAGAGGAAAGAAAAGATGGAGAGGAATAAACCCTAGAGTCCACTGCCTGCACTGTGGAGCTCTGTGTGAATCACGGTCTTTGTTCTTCCTAACTGCAGCAAGTAGAAGGGGAAAAAGTGGAAGCAGTGACGGATTTTCTTTTCTTGGACTCCAAAATCACTGAGGATGGTGACTGCAGTCATGAAATTAAAAGACACTTGCTCATTGGAAGGAAAACTGTGAAAAACCTAGACAGCGTATTAAAAAACAGAGACATCACTTTGCCAACAGAAGTCCGTGTAGTCAAAGCTATGATTTCCCCAGTAGTCATGTATGGATGTGACACTTGGACCATGAAGACTGAGCCCTGAAGAACTGATTCTTTCAAATTGCGGTGCTGGAGAAGACTCTTGAGATTCTCTCGGGCTGCAGAGATATCAAACTAGTCAATCTTAAAGGAAATAAACCCTGAATATTCACTGGAAGAACTGATGCTGAAGCTCCAATACTTTGGCCATCTTATGCGAAGAGCTGACTCATTAGAAAAGACCCTGATCCTGGGACAGATTGAAAGCAAAAGGGGAAGGGAGATACAGAGGATGAAATGGTTAGATAGCACCACTGACTCAATGGACATGAGTTTGAGCAAACTCTGGGAGATAGTGGAGGACAGAGGAGCCTGGCATGCTGCAGTCCATGGGGTCGCAAAGAGCTGGACACAACTTAGTGACTGAACAACAATAACACATATTTAGCAACTATCTGAGGATACCAAAGGTGAGAAAAGGAAGTCCAGAGACACTCAGCAAAGTAAGAGTCATTTTTTGGTTGGAAGATCTGTTCAGTGAATCACTTTTTTATTTTGAGAACTTTTACATTTCTGAGTTTTTAGAAGAAAATCCTTTTTCTCCCACAGCATTTGGTACAGTGCAAAATGAAAGAATTGCTCAAAGTTTCTAGTCATTCACTTAATACTTTATAAAAAATAATATTCAACTCCATTATCCATTTGTATGAACAGTGTTTCTTGTAGATCCGAAAGCTTTAGAATATTTTGAAAGGAACTCTGCTCTGACTGTTTCTTTGTAGTGGTAGCCTTCATCAGGGGCTAGTCATTTTCTTCAAAATCTGACTTCAGACTTTTTGTTGTTCTTCATAAAAGAAAAATACAACATGAAAAATTGTAATCTGCCTGACTGCCTTCTTGATGTTTTAGTATTATTTAGTATGGAGATATACACTCACTTACTGAAAGAAAAAAAGAAACAAGAACTAAATGACTTCTTGCTCATGAAGCATTGAATAGCATAAAATTAAATGATTATTACTTTGAAATAGTCCTCATGAAAAGGAATGGCAAAGAAATACAATAAGAAGCCCACTGTGAATGAAACATTTTTTATTAGCTTCTTGCCACCTCTTTGCATACTTCATGAATTTATCTGGGCTTTGCCTTTTGTATGCTTTGCTTAAGGCATTAAGATGTCTTTTTCCCCTTCTTTTTGCGTTTGGGTGGGAAATAGCTAGTCTGTTTTCTTTAAAGAGGTTTTTGTTTTTTTGAAAGAGAACTACTGTTTGTGGCATTTGAAATAATATTGAGTAGGTACAGAAAAGTTCTGGGAATGGAGAAGTTAGATGCTTCGAAGCATTATATATGTATGAGTGTTTACATGTTTATGGATTATTACAAGAAATTATTTCAGAGAATTCTGATATTTAAACAGAATCCTGTTATTTCACCTAAAGTTAGAGTCCATCTGTAGTATGGTTATTTTAAGCAATCCAGAGTTACCCTTCTATTACCTCAAAAATGAAGAGATAAAAAGAACTGATATTAAAGAAAACGTTGGTAAAGAGCTCACAGCAGAATGTGCAGAGAGGTAAACCAAGTGAAGCACGTGACCAGAACCTTCATACTAAAGTGTGAAACAGAACACTGCTCATCAGAGAAGGCTGTCTTTCTCAGTTGGCCCTTTCTTGTCTTTCTCTTTTGGTACCACCGCTGAAGTCCTGTGCCCTGTAAATCATTTATCATCACAGCAGTGCTCCGTCTTCTGGATTCCTAAGGGTTACTGTCAGTGTGATAGATGGAAAAGATCTCAAGTAGACATTATTTGTCTTGGCAAGAGTGGCTTTTTCTACTAGATGAACTTAGAGGTCATTAAATAACACCGAGGTGAACCCTTGCTAGTGTGTTTTTAAATCATGATAGATTTCCCCCTTTTCTTCGTGACTGCCATCACCATATTTCAAAAGTTCTTTTTGTAATTCAGTCTGTTGCTTCATCATGATTAAGGGGGAACTTCTCTTGTTCAAGCGAGGCTCATTCTTTATCTTTTCTTCTTTTCTTTCCCCCCTAGACATAGGGAACAATTGCTCTCATCTTTACTGAAATCCTTTATAAAATGAAGGTAATAATTGTCACTTTTAAGCCTTGTCTTTACTGGTCAGTTAGTGTTGCTACTGCTGCTACTGCTAATTATTACTAAAATATTTGCCTGACTGTAGACTGCATAAGCTTTCTCATTTAATTCTCACAGTAATTTGACAAAGTAGGTACCCTTCATCCCATTTCTTCAGATAGAGAAAGTGAGGCACAGAGAGATTAACCCACTTGCTCAAAATAAAATTGTAGGTTGAGACAGGCAAAAGCACGTGTATGTGACCCCAGAGTCCACGCGTGTTCTCCGTGTGCCATGCTGTCTCGATTGTCCCAGCAACTCATTTTTTTTTTAAGGATATGTCCTATTTCAATTCTCTTTTATGATTGTGTTCCTTTTTGTGGTAGTGGTGGTGGTGGTTTAGTCACTAAAGTTGTGTCTGATTCTTGTGACCCCATGGGCTCTGGCCCACCAGGCTTCTCTGTCAATGGGATTTTCCAGGCAAGAATACTGGAGGGGATTGCCATTTCCTTCTCCAGGGGAATCTTCCCAACACAAGAGAACCCTGGTCTCCTGCATTGCAGGTGGATTCTTTACTGACTAAGCTCAGGGAATTTTTCATATATCCACATTTTTTCATGCCCATATACTGATAAACATGTGGTGGCCAAGAATTATCCCTTTTTGAGGCTAGTAAACCTAACTATCAAGGAAGCTTTTCTTATAGGAAATTGTATTTCTGTGGTGTTCAAATTGTTATCTAATACGGTTGCTTGTGCTAAAGTAGTTTTTGCTGTATCATATGCAGAAAACTTTTGCTGTCTTGTACTTTCATATTTTGTTTTTGTTATCAGTTAGAATGTTTTTAATGGCCTGTGCCACTAATTTTAAATTTAAATTTTCATTGTAAAGAAACATTTCCTCATTTATCAATGCTTCATTTCCTTATCTATTTCCCCCTACGTGTTAGCATCTTAATTTAACTGAGTATTATTAGAAAGTTTATAAAATACCCTCTGATTCTTTTTTTTTTCTGGTAACATAATCTGTGAATTAGTTTTCAGTTGTTTATTTGTTCAATTTTTACCAAATATTTCTTAAATAATTACTCTAGTGTAGAGCTCTGCTAGATGTAGCTCTTTCTCAACCCCAAATATGCTAAAAATAAATAAATAAATAAAAGACATTAGCTTTTCAGGGCTCTTACAACCAGAATTGAGCCCAGGGTACCTGGACTGGAGGCTGGTGTCCAGGTCTCAGTGTCTGACTTTGTAGTGCTATGCACTTTGTCTTCATGTCTCTCTGAGTTTGAATTTCTTTAGGTTGGCCATTTTTTGGTTAGCATCTGCTCTTGCAAGATGGTCGATTCCATGAAAACAATACCGGTTTCTCTTCTGCTCCATGTAGTACCTTTGGAGCCCAGAATAGGGCTGGTATACAGTAGATGCTTTATAACTCTTGGCCAGAATAAGGACAAAAAAAAAAAAAACCTTTCCAAGTTCTTGGCCCTCATATGCTTCATCTTTTATTTATTTATTTTTTTTTAATTTTATTTTATTTTTAAACTTTACATAATTGTATTAGTTTTGCCAAATATCAAAATGAATCCGCCACAGGTATACATGTGTTCCCCATCCTGAACCCTCCTCCCTCCTCCCTCCCCATACCATCCCTCTGGGTTGTCCCAGTGCACTAGCCCCAAGCATCCAGTATCGTGCATCAAACCTGGACTGGCAACTCGTTTCTTACATGATATTTTACATGTTTCAATGTCATTCTCCCAAATCTTCCCACCCTCTCCCTCTCCCACAGAGTCCATAAGACTGTTCTATACATCAGTGTCTCTTTTTTTGAAAATGGGAAGCACAGAGTGAAGTAAGCCAGAAAGTAAAACACCAATACAGTATACTAACGCATATATATGGAATTTAGAAAGATGGTAACAATAACCCTGTATACGAGACAGCAAAAGAGACACTGATGTACAGAACAGTCTTTTGGACTCTGTGGGAGAGGGAGAGGGTGGGATGATTTGGGAGAATGGCATTGAAACATGTATAATATCATATATGAAACGAGTCACCAGTCCAGGTTCGATGCACGATACTGGATGCTTGGGGCTGGTGCACTGGGACGACCCAGAGGGATGATATGAGGAGGGAGGAGGGAGGAGGGTTCAGGATAGGGAATACATGTATACCTGTGGCAGATTCATTTTGCTATATGGCAAAACCAATACAATATTGTAAAGTTAAATAAAATAAAAAAAAAAGAAAATGGGAAGCATATCACTGGGCTCAATAGAGCTTGGGGGCATCTTTGGCTTGACCAGAAGAGTTTTACAAACTTTGGACTTTATGCCTTGTCACACCTTTGTGGGAGGCCCTGGGCTCCAGGATTCATCACAGCTCCTGACACTCTATACAGTCTCTATCTAGCTCATCATTTCTCCTGTTTGTGTTATTTCCTGGCCTCTGAAGGCATTTCAGATTTTCACCTGGAAACCTGGGATTGCATGGTCTTGAAAAGTCCCTTCTAGTTGGACTAAGATGAGATTCTAAATTATCTTTCTAAGGAAGCATATTTTTTCTCCAGTTGAAAAGTCTCAACTTAAGCTCTGTGACATGAAACCTCAAATAGGGTAACCTCAAAAAGTAACTAGATTAATTGAGAAATACATGCCTGGAATGAATGGGAATAGCTTAAAGAATAATCTATCAAAAATTTAAATCTTTTTGTGGACACAGAATTCTCACTAACAAAATTCTGTCAAGTTTATTATAATAGCTTGCTGATTTTAACTATCCAAATAGTCACATAGATTTTAATATTATGAGATGATGGAGACCATTAAACTCATGATAACATTTCATTAGGTGCTTACCTCAAGAATAACCATAATAAAATAGGGAACATTTAAAGGCTGATTCTGTTTGGCATATTGTCTCTTAGCTCTTCAGAATGAAACCTGAAAACACCCAATCCTAGGAAAAAAATCTTTTTTTAAACTCTTATCTGACCTTATGCTTCTGTTAATGTCTGAGGTTAGATTCCTAAAAGACCTATGTACCAATGCAACTGTGTATCTTGTATCTGATAAAAAGTGAGGCTTAATAACAACATCTATTAATTGGCTGGAAAAATGAATGTAGGTCATTTATGCCTCACAGTATCTAAATGGATAAAGGAGAACAGATCATTTCCATTTTATAGAAGAGATGATTAAGGATCAATGAGGTGAGGTAACACAACCCACATCCAACAGCTCATAAGTGATAACTCTGTAAATACAACAGGCTATCAGACTCGGTTCATCCTTCTTTCCACACTCTGGGCAGCATCAATGCATCGTGAGATGGTCTTGAGAATCCACTGAGTTCTGTGGTTTAGCAGTGCATTTATGGAAAATCCAAGCCGGTAGGCTCAGAACACAGCATATACAATGGATATGGGCATGGACTCTGTTTCAGTTGCTACTTTACTACTCACGAGGTGTATGAGATTGAGTCTATCTGAGCTTCCGTTTTCTCATTGTGAATGAGGATTTGATTAGAGATCATGTTTGTGAGTTCCTCAGTACAGCATATAAAACATATTATGGAGTTCTACAAATAGCAGAAGACATAAGCTGTTGAAATTATCATTATATTTTCAGTGTTACTAAGTTAAACCCGATTCCATTATTCTTGTTGTTCAGTTGCTAAGTCGTGTCCAACTCTTTGCATCCTCATGGACTGCAACATGAGGCTTCCCTGTCCTTCACTGTCTCCCAGAGTTTGCTCAAACTCATGTTCATTGAGTCGGTGATGCCATCCAACCATCTCATCCTTTGTTGTCCTCTTCTTCTCCTGCCCTCAATCTTTCCTAACATCAGGATCTTTTCCAGTGAGTTGCTCTTTGCATTATTAGAGTTCTGTAAACATCTTTTAACCAAACTGAAGTGCACAGGTGGAAAGAGTGTCAGTCATGACGAGGTCCTAGAGGACAGCCAGTGCAACCCAGCCTGGTTTTGTGGGATCTGACTCAGAGAGACTGAATGACAGCAAGAATCCTGTGTTGACTTCCGTGGGCTGACTGTGGATAAGGATTGGCTAACATGATCAAGCTTGCAGGTTTGTAATTATGCCATTTAGTTCATTCAGTGAGCAGTTGGAGGCCTACAGAGAAGTCAAGAATAGATTTCTAAGTTTGAGTTGAGAACCACATAGTTCATTTATGTTAGGAAATCATAGTGAAACCAGTTGTGTAGTATCTGAAGGAAAAGCTGTCTGTATTCTAAAGACGGGAAGAATATTTGGTGGCCATTATTTGCAGATACATTTATGTGACATTGTACAATAGTAATATTTTTCTTAACATTCATCTTAACTTGTGGGCCATTGTACACGTGGATTGGGGCACCGCTGCCCTGGTGCATTTTTAAAGACCCACTGCTTTAATGATGTGATTTTAATCCATCAGAAATATTTAGAGCAAAGTGCATTTTCTCTTTCCTCAACTGTTTGCATAGAAGTTATTCACTGATAATGGATTTCTATTTGAAAGCCATTCATTCCCAAGTTGAATATTTGCTGTCCAGGCTGAGAAGCCATCAGACGCAGAACATAATCTTAGCCTATAAATGTTTTCTCTTAGTGACTTTTATACTGCATTCCAAGATGTCTTTTCACAAACATGATTGTGGGTAAGAGCAATAACAGGCCCATTAACTTATGGAGGAATACATTAATTGTCTCAGACAAATTCATGACAGGTGTGGTGATGAGCTGATAGTGTAAAGCTTTAGAACAAGAATAAAAATACTAGTTTATCCTGAAATGTTTCATGTTACCAAAAAGACACATTATTTTCAATAACTTTATTGTGATATAATTTGCATACCATAAATTTTACCCACTCTACAGGTATATTAGTACAATGATTTTTAGTAAATTTGTAGAGTTGGCAACTACAACTATAGTTTTGGAACATATCTGTTATGGCCCAGATTATCTGTGGCCCACTTTTGGACAATCCTTTCTCCACCTCTACCCCTGGGCACACAATGATCTGTTTTCTGTCTCTGTAAATTACCTTTTAATATGTTTCATACAAACAAGCATCTTATTTTGCAAATGGTATCAAATCCCTTGATGGACTATGTGATACCAATTTATGGTTTACTCAGTGAAGTTTAGAATATTAAGATTGTTTTTGGATCCAGGATATTTGCTGTTAACCTTGTCTTATTAGTGTCAGATAAGTTCATCTGTTCTGCTTTTTGGTTTTTGTTTTTGGAATAATGCAGAAACTGAGAAATTGAATTTCGTACACAGATTCAGTATGTTAGTGTTGCAATGACTTGATTAACAGTAACAACAGCAGTAATAGTAGCAGGTTGTCATTTATGGAATACTTACTGGATTCAGGCGTTGTGCTGGGGGATAAGATGAATTCTTCCCCTAATCTTCATAGTAGTTTTGAAAGGTAGAGAGTATTTGCTCCATTTTAGAGACAGCAAATGGAGAAGGCAATGGCACCCCACTCTAGTACTCTTGCCTAGAAAATCCCATGGATGGAGGAGCCTGGAAGGCTGAAGTCCATGGGGTCGCTGAGGGTCGGACAAGACTGAGCGACTTCACTTTCACTTTTCACTTTCATGCATTGGAGAAGGAAATGGCTACCCACTCCAGTGTTCTTGCCTGGAGAATCCCAGGGACGGGGGAGCCTGGTGGGCTGCTGTCTATGGGGTCGCACAGAGTTGGACACGACTGAAGTGACTTAGCAGCAGAGACAGCAAAAGTGAAGCATACTCAGAGAATTTAAGTAATTTGCCCAAGACCACACAATGCTGCCTGAGTCCAAGTCTGTGCCTTTGACTATTATATTGAGAGTTGTTTATCTAGAGGGACTTTGTAAGCAGACAGTGTGTTTTATACCTTTCTACAACTTCCCAGCTCTTTCCTTTTTTTTTTTTTTAAGCTCTAATATATTTCCTTGATTTTGGCCTCCCACTTGCTGTTTTGGCTTCCCATGCATAGTTTGCCAAGTAATAAAAGAAGAGCGCATGGATAAGTTACAGAGAAGTTCCAATCCCTGAGGCGAATATAGAACTGGCTAGGGAGCTATTTGTGAAATGAAAGAGACAAAGAGGAGCTATTTGGATTGTGAAATAAGAGAATGGACAAGAGTACATGAGAGAAATATAAGACAGAAGACTTTATAAGACTTGAGAGGAAGGGAGAAATTTCAGTTATCTCAATGTGCCTGAGGTGGTGATTTCATGAAGAAGGTGTTTCATGAAGAAGGTGAGGAGGGTTCCAATAAACACTCTCTTTTGGGTAGAGCTTTTTTGAAAGAGAGAATTCTAATGGGCTCTTGTACCAGTGGGGCTGAAAACAGATGAACAAGACTAAATGGTCTCTAAGGTAGGTGGTCCTACCCCCAGTGGGACATAACTCTGATTAGGTGACTTGCTGACTCTGCTTTGTCTCACTAAAGACCCTGGCTTGCTACGTGGCTGGCTGTATACCCCAGAAGCCTTTGCTCTGATGCCAGTCCATCCTGCCTGGTGCAAAGGCCTGTGGGTTATGAGCCAGTTGGGGAGCTTGCCAGACCTGTTGCTTATTCAACAGTGAAATGAGGTGGCACAGTTAGCTTTCTTTGTTATTATGCAGGGACAGGAATGAAGTTTCAGACTGAGAGAATAAAGAATAATTTTACTTCAGTGATTCACTGGGGATTGATGAAAGGAATTTCAGGGACAATAAACTGTTTCATGCATTTGCAATAGGCTTCAAGCCTCAGTTACACAACAGGTTGAAAGTCCTAAATTCCATTGACCAAATTTGCATTTTCTTACTCAAATAAGTAATAGTGGAGAAGAGAGGGAGTGACATTTATGTAATGAGAATCAGCTTTGATAAATATATAAGTACAAGGTAACTATGAATTCAAACTATTAGAATTATATGCACACAGAAAGGATTTAGAGCAATTTCATAAAAATGCACATGGTAGCAACAAGAGTTTCAAAAACACCCCATAAATCACTGAGTTGCTTAATACTGTTGCTGTGTGTTATAAATCCAGAATGGTGGGCAAGGCATAATAGGTAAAATAACCACAGTGGATACCTGGACTCAGCGCACCAATAGCACTTGGGAACTTGTTAGAAATGGAAGATTTTAAGTCTCATCTCAACTCACTGAATCAGGACCCTTGGGCTAGTGCCCTGAAATCTCTATTTTAACGTTCGTTTAGGTGATTCTGATGTGCCCTAATGTTTTAGTTCAGTCGCTCAGTCGTGTCCGACTCTTTGTGACCCCATGAATTGCAGCCCTCCAGGCCTCCCTGTCCATCACCAACTCCCGGATTTCACTCAGACTCACGTCCATTGAGTCAGTGATGCCATCCAGCCATCTCATCCTCTGTCGTCACCTTCTCCTCCTGCCCCCAATCCTTCCCAACATCAGAGTCTTTTCCAATGAGTCAACTCTTCGCATGAGGTGGCCAAAGTACTAGAGTTTCAGCTTAAGCATTAGTCCTTCCAATGAACACCCAGAGCTGATTTCCTTCAGAATGGACTGGTTGGATCTCCTTGCAGTCCAAGGGACTCTCAAGAGTCTTCTCCAACACCACAGTTCAAAAGCATCAATTCTTCGGTGCTCAGCCTTGTTCACAGTCCAACTCTCACATCCATACATGACCACTGGAAAAACCATAGCCTTGACTAGACAGACCTTTGTTGACAAAGTAATGTCTCTGCTTTTCAATATGCTATCTAGGTTGGTCATAACTTTCCTTCCAAGGAGTAAGCATCTTTTGATTTCATGGCTGCAGTCACCATCTGCAGTGATTTTGGAGCCCCCAAAAATAAAGTCTGACACTGTTTCCACTGTTTCCCCATCTATTTCCCATGAAGTGATGGGACCAGATGCCATGATCTTTGTTTTCTGAATGTTGAGTTTTAAACCCACTTTTTGACTCTCCTCTTTCACTTTCATCAAGAGGCTTTTTAGTTCCTCTTCACTTTGTGCCATAAGGGTGGTGTCATCTGCATATCTGAGGTTATTGATATTTCTCTTGGCAATCTTGATTCCAGCTTGTGCTTCTTTCAGCCCAGCGTTTCTCATGATGTACTCTGCATATAAGTTAAATAAGGTGACAATATACAGCCTTGACGTACTCCTTTTCCTATTTGGAACCAGTGTGTTGTTCCATGTCCAGTTCTAACTGTTGCTTCCTGACCTGCATACAGATTTCTCAAGAGGCAGGTCAGGTGGTCTGGTGTTCCCGTCTCTAATGTTTAGGAATTCCTAAAATAATAGGATGGGAATTTAAAATGTGGGATACTGTACCATAAACATTGCTGAAAGCAGTAATCAAAACAGTGGCTGGGAGTCATCGTTAGGGGCTGTCTCTCTTTGCATTCTGCTACCAATTGGAATGTCCCTTTTTATTCAAGTCCCATCTGCCTTTGATTTACAGGAAACTTTCTTTGTCTAATACCACTGTGAAATGGTTTCTCCTTGGCATTATCTTAGGTCTGAATTTTTTAGGTTTAATATTCTTTGGTACTTAATATAATATTAAATATTGTGCTAATTATTGTTGTATATATAAACGTGTGTATACACACACTCAGGTACTATCTCCTTAAAGATGTCCTTTCTGAGCAGACCCTGGTCACTTTCATATCTGGTATTTTCCTTTGCATTTACTTTACCTTGGATTCTTCATAGCACTTCATTATCTAAAGTTGTCTATTTATTTGTTTTCTAGTGTTCCTTTGTCCGAGGGCTTCAGGTCAGCTTGCCTCTGTTAATCCTGGCCCCAGGTCATGGGACAGTGCATGACAGGTGGCAGCGGTTCATTGAATGAACGGTATGTCTGTCTTCATCTAGGTTGTAAGCTACCAAGGGGCAGAGCTGGTGTTAAATTATAAATACAAACTGCAAGAGACTAGTGTGGTATCTGGGGCTCAGAAAGCACTCACGCAGCGCTCTTTTGTCCCTGCCTTTCCCTTCTCCTGTTCTTACCACTTTCCACTTCTGACAGTTCTTTGTACTGAGTGCGTGCTTGGGAGAGATAAATGCAATAATTGAGACAGCTTTTAAGATGTTTTAAACAATTAACGTTAGTAATTAGAAAATAAAATGAAATATATCACTTTTTCCCATGTTTTGATCAGTATGAATTATTTATTGAATACCTAATAGAATTTCTAGAAATTGAAATATGAAAGTTCCCATTTTCTTCAGCACCAAGATATATTTTTATAGGTACCTTCATACTTTATTGCTAAACAGTTAAAATCTATAACATAGTGTAGGTTTATATTTTTCCCCTGAGACCTTTGCAATTCAGTTTTTTTTTTTAACAATTTTTTGAAAGATTGTACAAAGGTACACACTCAGATGGTAAAGAATCTGTCTGCCTGAAATGCAGGAGACCCGGGTTTGATCCCTGGGTCAGGAAGATCCGCTGGAGAAGGGCATTGCAACCCACTCCAGTATTCTTGCCTGGAGAATTCCATGGACAGAGGAGCCTGGTGGGCTGCAGTCCATGGGATCACAAAGTCGGATATGATTTAGCAACTGAATAACAACAACATCATCATCTATAAGCAGAGCCAGCATTTACATTTTAGATTTTTTTCATTTTGAAAATTATATTAGTTCACAATTAACATTTGAGGCACTTGAAGCTCACAGAGGTTAAGCAACTTGACCAGAGTCACAGAACTGTATATACAAGTGAAATGATTTGAAACCAGTTCTGGTTTAAAAAACAAAAAATTCTGTGAGGATTGCTTAGTGCATTCCATTCATTATACAGGTAATAATAAGGTCCAGAGAGTTTGTGATCTGGGGTAACATCACTGCTTAAGGGAAGTACAGACCTGGGTTTTTTTAATACCTAATACTATATATTTTTTTAATACCTAATACTATATATTTTTTTAATACCTAATACTCTCTTCATTTCCCACAGTGACCTCTAGTTTCCAGATGTTTCTAAATTATTGTTCTTGGAAATCACACTTGTTGAAGAAGTAAAGGCAGTTTACTTACGGTTTCTATTTGCTGTGTTAGCTCCCAGAATGTTTTGATCAAACGGTTTGGCTCTCTTGTGTTTTTTGTAATCTAATAGCTAAGTGCTGGTAATCAAGCTGGGGGCTTTATTTGCTCAGGCACAGCCAGAGTGTACTATAATTCCCCATTTCCTTAGTTGCCTTCAAGAGTAAAATAAGCCATTTCATTTAAAATTAATAGCTCCAGTCTTATTTCTGCCCTATTTCTACCTTATTCAGTGAGGGAAACCTCATAGTTAACTGCACTTTCAGTTATTCCCGCTGCAACTTCGAGGGAATTCTTTGATGGGCGCCAGCTAACATGTGTGGCTTTGCTGCTTTGAGACAAACTCATGTATTGGAGCAGAGCGATACTCCAAAAACCACATTCTGAGTCAAAGCGAATTACCTTGCTGTCTGCCTGAGTACTTTACAGATTTACACATCTTCTCAACAAGATTTGTAGGTATCAGATTTTTGTAAATCAAGGACTTGAAGCTTACTAGAGAAACTCACATTTAAGGTAGACACTGGATTCTTTTTTATTGAAAGTGACTGATTCAGGGGAAAAGAAATTGAGGGCTTTTGGCAGACTCTGAGGATGTAGAAAACTTGAGATATATTGTTTTTGCCTTTTTTTTTCCAGGGGTAAAGTGCATTGTTTTTAATTGTGAGGCTTTTATGATTTGTTTGTGCTTATATTTGTATGTTACATACTTCTATAAAGGGTATTCTACTATAAAGGATATATATATCACGAGACAGCAAAAGAGACACTGATGTATAGAACAGTCTTATGGACTCTGTGGGAGAGGGAGAGGGTGGGAAGATTTGGGAGAATGGCAATGAAACATGTAAAGTATCATGTGGGAAATGAGTTGCCAGTCCAGGTTCGATGCATGATGCTGGATGCTTGGGGCTGGTGCACTGGGACGCCCCAGAGGGATGGTATGGGGAGGGAGGAGGGAGGAGGGTTCGGGATGGGGAACACATGTATACCTGTGGCGGATTCATTTTGATATTTGGCAAAACTAATACAATTATGTAAAGTTTAAAAATAAAATAAAATTAGAGAAAAGAATTAAAAACAGGCAATGCATCATTTTATTTCATAAGCTGGATAGGTTATTTTTAAAAAGCTAAATAAAATCAAGGCACAATAGCTTGATAGAGATAGAGTTGGAGGAAATGGAAAAGAGGAAAATGTACAGGAAGAGAGATGGGGATTTTAAACTGATCCTGGGCTGTGTAATGATGCTTGGTCCCTTAGCCCCTGTTCTTCTAATCACTGAAGCTAAAGAGATTAACCCTTAGATTGTTTTTGTCCATGGACTGAAGACTATGCCTGTGCTAATTTAGGCACTCTGAATAGGAATTTTGGGCTCTGTAGCCCAGTCCACATTCCTGCTGGTCCCACTCTAACAGAGTCTGGAGAGCCAATACTGTGATGATTTAGCCCTTGGACTCTGAGGTCGGAGAAACCTGGATTCAGGTCTGGATTTTGCTAGCAGTTGTATCCGTTACTTCTCTGTGCTTTGGATTTCTCACCTGTAAAATGGGAGGTAGCAGAGTACATGGTCAAGAGTGTGGTCTCTAGAAGTAGACCTCTCAGTTGGAATCTCAAATCTACCAATTACGTGCTGTGTTACTTTAGGCAAGTTGCTTAACACCTCTGTGCCTTCAGTGTCAAACAGGGATAGTAATAGTTTCCGTCTCCTATTTGTGTTAGCTTAAGTACACAAGATTATGTTTGCAAAGCGGTGAAAACATGGTCTGGTACATAACAAGCACTCAGCAGATGCTTGGTCTCTTCCTCCTTCCACTAACACATTGGCTCTCAACTGGGAGTACACCCCCCACCCCGCACCATGGGACATTTGGCAGTGTCCAGGGACGTTGTGTTTGTCCTAACTGGGAGGAAAGTAGACACCAGGAATGGTGCTAACGATCCTACAGTGTATAGGACAGTCTCCACAATGAAGAATGGTCTGTTCCCAAATGTCAGCAGTGTACTAGCCTCACTGGCAACCTAGTTCCCTTTAGGGCTAGGATTCTGCTCCAACTCTTCTACCCCAATCTGGACCCTCTACCTCAGGTTCCATAACTGTCCCAGTGGTACCCATAGTGGGTTATCCTTTGATGTGACTTTTCAGACTGGCTGGATCTTCAGCTGTTGCTAATGGCTGGTGATCTTTTTTTCTGTTATCTGTTTTGGCTGACCATCATCCTGCTGTGAATACTCATGATGCTGACCGGCCATCTCAATTCTGACTTTCCTGGGGCCAGACTTCATGTTGGAGGAAACCATACCAGCTGCAACCTTGGCAATTCCCACCCCCCCCCCCCCATCTTAAGACTGGTGGTTGTCAGAATTTGTGGCTATCTGGCAGACAGCGTCTCCACCCTACTTCCTTCTCACCACCTTTGGTCTCCTTTCTGTGGGGTTTTCCTCTTTGTCTGAAGTTCTCTTGCCTTCAGCACTGCAGTGCACACCCTGCCTCCAAGCAGTCCATGGCACAGGAACTTTTGATACTGACCGCCCTCCCAGTGGACATGGAACCTGGGTGGAGCCCCACATTGATCGCTTTAGAAGGTCCACCGACGGAAGGGACACGGGCCACTCTCTTCTTCCTGGCGGCGTTTTCTGTCTTAACTTTTGATGCTTGAATTCTCTCTTGGATTGTGGTTTTTGAGTCCTGAGACATGAATAGTGAGCTAGCTCTTCTGGATCCCCTTCGTACCAGGTGAGCTGGTGAAAAACTAGCTTTCTTCTCGTGGAAAATATCACGAGGGGAGCCGGGTGCTGGGGGTCCTCTGACCTGGGTTCAGTTTTCCACTATGCCCCTTACTGGTGATGTGAACATGGGCAAATTCATTTTAATATCTTTGAGATTAACTTCTTCTTTTCCAAAATACTAAAAAGAGCTCTATCAGAGGTTGTTAGGAGAGACAGTACGTATAGGGCTTAGTACTGTGGCTGCTGAAGACTGGTTATTTTTTTAAACTTTTTTTTAAATTTAATTTTTATTGGAGTATAGCTACCTTACAGTGTTGTGTTAGTTTCTGCCGTACAGCAAAGTGAATCAGTTAATTTGTATACATATATTCCCTCTTTTTTGGATTTTCTTCCCATTTAGGTCACCACAGAGCACTGAGTAGAGATCCCCGAGCTATACATACAGTGGGTTCTCGTTAGTCGTCTGCTTTATACTTAGGGCAGTAGGGTATTTACGCCCGTTCCAACCTACCAATTCACCCCACCCTGCCTTTCTGCTCGTGGGATCTATTCATGTGGCTGTGTTTGAATTCTACTATGTTCTAGTTGTATGTTCTTGGGCAAGTTCCTTAAACCCTCTCTCTGTGTCTTAGGCTTACCACATCTCTAAAACGTGTGTAACAATAGGACGGACTTCACAGTGTGGTTGGATAAATTCCGTGAGGACCTGTATGTAAATGCCTTAGAATAGCCCCTGTGTTGCCCCATTCCTTCGCCTTTCCTCTGCTGCCGAGGTCTGGATTGTGGGGCACGTGGCATAGGGCACAAGCCAAATCCACTTGGAATGGAAGCCAAGGGACTTGATGCAGATGCTCCTCATGGGGAAGGGGGTTGGTGGGGGAAGGATACATAATGGGAACATGTGACCCTGTGTCAACTTCCACCCCCCTGCCCCCCAGAAGCAGGGATCCTTTGCTCATGGAAAACGTCCCTATGTGCTTAGGCAGGGTTTCAAGATAGTCTAGAAAAACAAACACCATAACACTTTAAACTCCTTGAAATTCCCAATTTGTCCTCAAAGATACGGTTGCAACTTACAAAGGAAGCCCTGCACGTTCCACTCCTCTTTGTTCGCTTTTACAGTCTCTGCATGCTCCTGCTCCCTTTAAGTTCATTTTTGCTTCCAAACACCTGCGTCGGCTACTCTACTCTGGAGGACTTCCCTGGACCTAGTGGCTGGTTTTCAAGCCTCAGCAGAGTTTTCATCACCCCAGGGCAAACCTTGCCAGTGACTGTGAAGTATGGAAGCCTACCAGCCTGACTCTTTTGCCTGAAAGAGATAGAAGTTCTCCTGTGGGTTCCCCCTGCTGCAATCTGTGAAACATGCTCTGAGGAGCTTCACCTGAACTTGCACGTTGGTTGACTTTTTCCTTTGGGGAGCACTTCCTTAGTTTATCCTCATGTGTAGGTCTGCTTCTGGGGAACCCAGTCTAAGGCAGCTTTTCTCTGAGGCTCACCCCATGTTGGAGACTTACACCAATATATGACCCCACTCTTCTGGAAGGTCGGAAATGAGGGCCAGAGATGGGAAAATTTAAAGAAGTCATTTTTACACCTTACATGGTAAGAAAATAAACACCCATTTTATAATTTGACATAGTCGTAGGTGGTTACATTAAATTGGTTTTGCTTTAAATATTAGCATTCAAGATATATACATACACATGTAATTGTAATATATATATTCTGTTTTAATAACTGACATTGTAACGATGCTGGTATTTTTTCCCTCTAGTTTTCAATGTGTAATGCTTTAGTTTTATAAACATTAAGGACATGTTTTTGGACTCTCTTGAGAATCAGCAACAATTTATTTTCCTCATCCTCTGGGAAAAATGTGTCCTTAGTGCCAAATACTTAATTTGAAGAGAAGACTTCATAAGCTAACAGTGAGGACCTGTGTTGAGGTATTTTGACCTGGCACTCTGTGGAATAAAGTTAGTGAGAAATTCACTTATATTACAAATATTTATTTTTGTGCTATGAACTCTGCTAGATCCTGCTAATAAAGAGGCTGTCATTAGGATATATTCTGTCTTGAAACTTTTCAGATGTTCTCTTTTTCCCCAGTGCACTAAAGTTTTATGATGATACACCTTGCTATGAGTATAATTCCCTTCATTGTGTTGAGCTCCCTGTGAGTCTTTTCAATAGGAAAACTTAAGACTTCAGGTCTGGAATTTTTAAAAATTGCTTACCATGTTTGATTGGATAAGAAAATAAGAAGGCACTAGGAAGGTAAAAATAGAAAATGTCATGGCTAGCCTTAAAATGGATACTGCAGGTCTTTGAAATCGTAAGGGAATATTCTGGAGAACTTTTCCAATGCTAATGTTTCAAATATGCCAATGCCTTGAATTAAGAAACTATATAGTCACTCAAATATAAGTTCCAGGACATATCTATTTCCTATTTTGTTCACTGATAAATCCTCTGTCCAAATACAGCAATTTTTTTTCAAAATGAAGTGCAAATACTTTGTTGGTTGGTACAATATCAAGATTGCTGCAACTGTTATCATTGTGACTGTAAGTGTAGCCCTTATTTAATATGTGTGTTCCTATCAAAGAAAATGCATTCTTTAAAATAACCACACACTACATCTGAGGAGGGAAAAACAAAACAAAAAAACCTTTCTAAACCTTGGGGATTAGAACAGAGTAACTCATAGAGGAAGTGGCCAATAAATGTGTTACCCAGATTGTGGTGAGAAAGGACATGGAGACAATAACCAGGAATTCTACAAGAGTTCTTACAAGTGTTGCAAGTAAGAAAAATTACATCCTCTGGAAGTTTGCCCAATGCTGAGCCATTCCTTAAACAAGCTTCTGGAACTGTGGACAAAGGGTGATCCTGAGTCTATTTTCTCTTTTTTCTGTGACTTCAGTCACAAAGTGGTTTTGATCCAACATGAAAGTGAAGAGTTTTGGCCAAGGGAAGAGACTCCTGGCTCAGTTCTGTAGCCTGATCATCTCCCTAGTCACCAAGGAAAGGTGGAAAACTACCGTCCTGTTCCGGACTGAATGTGTCCTCCCCAAATTCCTGTGTTGAAGCTCCACCCTCCCCATCTCCAAGCATGTGAGTGTGTTTCGAGACAGGGTTCATAAGAATGTAATTAAGTTTAAACGGGGTTGTGAAGGTGGGGCTCTGATGTGATAGAATTTGTTGCCTTGTGGAAAGAGATGCAAGAAAACTCTCTACTCTCTCTCTGTCTGCCATGTGAGCAAACAGAGAGAAGGTGGTCATCTACAGGATCTCTCACCAGAAACTGAACTGATGGCATCTTGATCTTGGAATTTCAAGCCTTCAGAAATATGAGAAGTAAATTGCTGTTGTTTAAGTCATCAGTTTATTATGTTATAGCAACTCTAGCAGACCCATATACTCTTCAAAGAGACTCCAGATTATTTGTCCTTGATTCAAGAAGTTTGTAATCTTTGAGGAGTGAAATCATATCATTTTAGTATATTACATTATTTCCAATTAAAGATGAAAATTTAAAGAGATATATGTCTATACAATTGAATAAATTACAAATAATTCAAAGTAGAAAAGGAAAATTAGAGGATTCTCTCAGGAGGTGCAATAGAAAGAGAGAAGTTTCATGGGAGGGAATTATTAAAGAAAAAATCAAGAAAATTTCCCAGAATTGAAGGACATGAGTTTCCAGATGTTAAAGTCCCATAAAGAACACAATACAGTGATGAATTTGACTCATTAACAAAGGCATTTAATCATTAAATTTTAGAATACTGATGGACCTGAGGCTGGGGAGAAGGTGGGTAGATTTCTGTCCAAGGGATCAAGAATCAGAGCAGCTTTATATTACTTTTGAGTTAAAGGAAATTGAGAAATGCCTTTGGAATTCTAAGGAAAAATGATTCCTCCACTCAGAATTCTGTACTCAATAAAATCATTACTGCCTGTGATGAAAGACCAAAGACATTTCAGATATTTGACGTCTAAAAAAGTTTACCACTTTATACCCTTTCTTTGGAAGATATTGGAAGATGCCCTTAGCCAAAAGAGGAAGAGGATCAAGAAAGTGCGATTCACAGGGCAAGGGAGCCAACACAAGAGTGAGGTGGCAAGAATTCCCTGGTTAACGTGGCAGGGAGACCTAATGAAAGCTGCCCATCAAGCTTAAAGAACTACTGATCTGGACTGAAGCAGGAAATTGTCTTTGGGAGTGATTTTATGCAGATGAACTTGATAGCATGCCTGATATTTATGAACGTACTGAGAGGGATTTGCATACCTTGGGGAGAATCTAAGGAACTACATAAAAAAAAAAAAAAAACCTAATTACCTAAAAAGAAATTAACACAAAAAACAACAGCTGTTAACAATTGGAAAACAAAATGCTACTCAGAAAAGAAGTACATGTAATGTACTACAAAAACTCTTCTATGGAGAGCATTTATGTAGTCATGACAGAGGAAAGTGAAGTGAAAGTGAAAGTCACTCAGTCGTGTCCAACTCTTTGCGAACCCATGGACTATATAGTCCATGGAATTCTCCAGAATCCCAGAGTGGGTAGCCTTTCCCTTCTCCAGGGGATCTATTGAACCCAGGTCGCATGCATTGCAGGCAGCTTCCAGCTTCTTTACCAGCTAAGCCACAAGGGAAGCCCAAGAACACTGGAGTGGGTAGCCTATCCCTTGTCCAGGGGATTTTCCCAACCCAGGAATTGAACCTGGGTTTCCTCCAAAGCAGGCGGATTCTTTATCAACTGAGCTTATGAGGGAAGCCCACATGACAGAGGAAGCATTCTGTTACGATTTGACAATGTTAGGAGGAAGAGGTAGATGAGAAGTGTGTGTATATATATTTGTCTAGCAGGGGGTAGGGTGGAAGGACTAGAATGAGGGCTGAATTATTTTCTTCTATCATAGGAAGTGAATTGATAATTCCTTTACTAAAAAAAAAGTAGCAATACAGGTATGTTAATTATATATATGAAAGAAAAAAATCATCTAACAAAAGCTTTAAAATGGTTAATTTAGGGGTCAGAAATAATTGGGGTCTACGATGGGAGACTGCTATTGTAACATGATTTGAGTCTTTAAATCATCTTCATGTATAACTTCGCTAAAAAAAAAAAGTAAGGTACAGGTAAAATACATCATGATACTGAGAGACATGACTGGGGAAATAATGAGTGACAAGAGATAATTGCATAAATTTAAGATAAGACCCTGAGAGGAAACAGAAAGTCTTAGGAATATCTTTTTGATGCATCTGAATAAAGATGCACTCTTTGCTTTCTATTTGAGAAAACATGTTTTACTTAATGAAAATTTATTCAATGGTAATTTATGGATAAATTGAAAAGCATTTTGGAGTGAATAAAGATATAATAGAAGGATATGTCCAATGAAATAGCATGTATGTAAAATCTCCAAATACAAAGTGATGCTGTTTATTGGGTATGGATATTTATATGTGCAGTGCAGTTATAAAAATCTACATCAGGAAGGTGAAGAGGGAGAATAGGCAAATTATCTGTGTCAGGATTGAGATTGGCCTTCTGTATATTCTACATATATGAATAGGATAACAATAAGGAAAATTTTTGAAAAGCTTTATTCCAACAAATCTTGCAGCTTACATGAAATGGTTTAATTATTTGTGTTACATTAATTAATAATACATACTTTTAATACCTATCATGGCATCCAGTCCCATCACTTCATGGCAAATAGATGGGGAAACAGTGGAAACAGTGTCAGACTTTATTTTTCTGGGCTCCAAAATCACTGCAGAAGGTGATTGCAGCCATGAAATTAAAAGACGCTTACTCCTTGGAAGGAAAGTTATGACCAACCTAGACAGCATGTTGAAAAGCAGAGACATTACTTTGCCAACAAAGGTCCATCTAGTCAAGGCTATGGTTTTTCCAGTGCTCATGTATGTATGTGAGAGTTGGACTATAAAGAAAGCTGAGCGCCGAAGAATTGATGCTTTTGAACTGTGGTGTTGGAGAAAACTGTTGAGAGTCCTGTGGACTGCAAGGAGATCCAGCTAGTCTGTCTTAAAGGAGATCAGTCCTGGGTGTTCATTGGAAGGACTGAAGTTGAAGCTGAAACTCCAGTACTTTGGCTGCCTGATGTGAAGACCTGACTCATTGGAAAAGACCCTGATGCTGGGAAAGATTTGAGGGCAGGAGAAGGGGACGACAGAGAATGAGATGTTTGGATGGCATCACTGACTCAATGGACATGGGTTTGGGTGGACTCCGGGAGTTGATGATGGACAGGGAGGCCTGGTGTGCTGTGGTTCTTGGGGTTGCAAAGAGTCAGACATGACTGAGCAACTGAACTGAACTGAACTAATTACCTAAACTCACTGAAGAAAAACAGATAACCTGAGCAGCAGTATATCTATTAAATGAATTAAATTTGTTGTTAAAAACCTCCCCATAAAGAAAACTGTAGGCCCTGATGACTTTACCTGTGCATAATACTAAGCATTCAAGGAAGAAGAAATACTGATTCTATGTAGATTTGTTCAGAAAACTAAAAAGGAGATACTTTCCAATTTTTTCCCTAAGATCAGGAGCAAGATGAAGAAGCCTCCTCTCTGCACTTCTATTCAAATGTCCTACTGGAGCTTCTCGTCAGTGCAATAATGCAAGAAAAATAAAAGATCTTATTGAAAAGGATGAAGTATAAATGGTTTTATTTGCAGGCAGTCTTATCATCTGTGTAGAAAATGTGGTGAGACCTACAGAAAAGCTACCATAAATTAGAAGTGAGTTAAGCAAGGTGCAAAGTCAAACATCAGTATGAAAAATATATTTCTATATGTAATTAGATATTGAAATAAAAATACCTTTTACAATGCCATTAAAATATGTACTGTTTGGTATTGTTCAGTTACTCAGTGTGTATGACTCTTTGCAACCCCATAAACTGCAGTATACCAGGCTTTCCTGTCCTTCACCATCTCCCGGAGGTTGCTCAAATGCATGTCCATTGAGTTGGTGATGCCATCCAACCATCTCATCCTCTGTTGTCCCCTTCCCCTGCCTTCAGTCTTTCCCAGCATCAGGGTATGCTTCGAGGTAAATCTGACAGAAGATGTGAAAAATTTGTAAACTAAAAACTAGAAGGAATTGCTGAGATAAATTTAAGAAAAATAAATGAAAAATATGCCACATGATTTATAATATTAAATTATCAGTTATGCACATAATTGAGTTATAATTTCAAGGGAATAAATACCAAATCAAAATCAGAGCCAACTTTTTGTAGAAATTGACAAGCTGATTCTATGTTTATCTGGACTTCAAAATGGCAAAAACAACTTTTTAAAAAGAAACAAACTTGGAAGACTAATGCTATTTCCAAACTTATTATAAAGCTACTGAAGTCACAGAATTGTTGTGTTTGCATAAATGTAGACAAACAAGTTATTGAAACGGCATAGAGAGTCCAGGAACGCACACACGGTCAACTGATTTTTGACAAAAGTATAGGGACAGTTCAGAAAAAGGGTCTTCTTTTTATATAATGGCGCTGGAACACTTGAATATCTATCCTTCTCCATTTGACCCGTATCTCATACAATATGTAAAAATTCAAAATGGACCATTGACCTAAATTCAAAACCTAAAACTGCAAAACTTTTACAAGAAGATATTATGTAAAAATTTTTGTGCTTTTGGGTTAGAGCAGGCAAAGATTTCTTATGTATGACACCAAAAGTATAGTCTATAAAAGAGTAAATTGATGTTCAGTTCAGTCGTTCAGTCGTGTCCGACTCTTTGCGACCCCATGAGTCACAGCATGCCAGGCCTCCCTGTCCATCACCAACTCCCGGAATTCACTCAGACTCACGTCCATCGAGTCAGTGATGCCATCCAGCCATCTCATCCTCTGTTGTCCCCTTCTCCTCCTGCCCCCAACCCCTCCCAGCATCAGAGTCTTTTCCAGTGAGTCAACTCTTCACATGAGGGGGCCAAAGTACTGGAGTTTCAGCTTCAGCATCATTCCTTCCAAAGAAATCCCAGGGCTGATCTCCTTCAGAATGGACTGGTTGGATCTCCTTGCAGTCCAAGGGACTCTCAAGAGTCTTCTCCAACATCACAGTTCAAAAGCATCAATTCTTTGGCGCTCAGCTTTCTTCACAGTCCAACTCTCACATCCATACATGACCACTGGAAAAACTGTAGCCTTGACTAGATGGACCTTCGTTGGCAAAGTAATGTCTCTGCTTTTCAATATGCTATCTAGGTTGGTCATAACTTTCCTTCCAAGGAGTAAGCGTCTTTTAATTTCATGGCTGCAGTCACCATCTGCAGTGATTTTGGAGCCCAAAAAAATAAAGTCTGACACTGTTTCCACTGTTTCCCCATCTATTTCCCATGAAGTGATGGGACCAGATGCTGTGATCTTCGTTTTCTGAATGTTGAGCTTTAAGCCAACTTTTTCACTCTCTACTTTCACTTTCATCAAGAGGTTTTTTAGTGCCTCTTCACTTTTTGTCATAAGGGTGGTGTCATCTGCATATCTGAGGTTATTGATATTTCTCCTGGCAATCTTGATTCCAGCTTGTGCTTCTTCCAGCCCAGCGTTTCTCATGATGTATTCTGCATATAAGTTAAATAAGCAGGGTGACAGTATACAGCCTTGACGTACTCCTTTTCCTATTTGGAACCAGTGTGTTGTTCCATGTCCAGTTCTAACTGTTGCTTCCTGACCTACAGTGGAAGTGAGAAATAGATTTAAGGGACTAGATCTGATAGAGTGCCTGATGAACTATGGACGGAGGTTTGTGACATTATACAGGAGACAGGGATCAAGACCATCCCCATGGAAAAGAAATGCAAAAAAGCAAAATGGCTGACTGAAGAGGCCTTACAAATAGCTGGGAAAAGAAGAGAAGCAAAAAGCAAAGGAGAAAAGGAAAGATATAAGCATCTGAATGCAGAGTTCCAAAGAATAGCAAGAAGAGATAAGAAAGCCTTCCTCAGCGATCAATGCAAAGAAATAGAGGAAAACAACAGAATGGGAAAGACTAGAGATCTCTTCAAGGAAATTAGAGATACCAAGGGAACATTTCATGCAAGGATGGGCTCGATAAAGGGCAGAAATGGTATAGACCTAACAGAAGCAGAAGATATTAAGAAGAGGTGGCAGGAATACACAGAAGAACTATACAAAAAAGATCTTCACCACCAAGATAATCATGATGGTATGATCACTCACCTAGAGCCAGACATCCTGGAATGTGAAGTGAAGTGGACCTTAGAAAGCATCACTACAAACAAAGCTAGTGGAGGTGGTGGAATTCCCATTGAGCTATTTCAAATCCTGAAAGATGATGCTGTGAAAGTGCTGCACTCAATATGCCAGCAAATTTGGAAAGCTCAGCAGTGGCCACAGGACTGGAAAAGATCAGTTTTCATTCCAATCCCAAAGAAAGGCAATGTCAAAGAATGCTCAAACGACTGCCTAATTGTATTCATCTCTCATGCTAGTAAAGTAATACTCAAAATTCTCCAAGCCAGGCTTCAGCAATACACGAACTGTGAACTTCCTGATGTTCAAGCTGGTTTTAGAAAAGGCAGAGGAACCAGAGATCAAATGGCCAACATCCGCTGGATCATGGAAAAAGCAAGAGAGTTCCAGAAAAACATCTATTTCTGCTTTATTGACTATGCCAAAGCCTTTGACTGTGTGGATCACAATAAACGGTGGAAAATTCTGAAAGAGATGGGAATACTAGACCACCTGACCTGCCTCTTGAGAAAATGATGTTAGACTTCATTAAATTAATATCTTCTGCTTTTAATAGAGAATAAAAAGGAAAACAATAGACTCAGATTATATTTGCATTAATATATCTGACTAAGGATTTATTTATAAAAGTAAAAATAGTTTAAGAATTAAAAAATAATAAAAAAATGGATAAAAGTTGAAACAGATTCTACCAAAGAGGACCTATGGATGACAATTAAGCATATGAACAGATGCTCAACATCATTAGTCATTAGGAAAATACAAATCAAAACCACTATGTGATATCATTATGTATCTAGTAGAATGTTAATACTAAATGGCCATAACAAGTGTGTAGGAACTCAGATTCTCATACACTGTGTTTATTTATTGATTTATTTCTGGCTGTGCTGGGTCTTCGTTGCTGCACAGGCTTTTCTCTAGTTGAGGTGAGCGAGGCTGCTCTCTAGTTGCAGTGCACAGGCTTCCCATCCTGGTGGCTTCTCTTGTTGCAGAGCACATGTTCTAGGGCGTGCGGGTTTTGTAGTTGAAGCATGTGGCTCAGTAGTTATGGTTTCCAGGCTCTAGAGCAGAGGCTCAATAGTTGTGATTCATGGGTTTAGTTGCTCTGAGGCGTGTGGGATCCCCCTAGATTAGGGATCGAACTTGTGTCTCTTGCATTGGCAAGCATATTCTTTATCACTAAGCCAAGGGAAACCCATCTCATACACTGTTAATGGGAATATAAACTGGTAAAATTCTTGGAAACCATTTTGATAGGTTTTTTAATGTTAAACATACATCTACGATGTCAACCATCCATTCTGCTCCAGGTTAATTACCTAAGAATACAGCAGATGTCTATACAAAGACTAGGGAATGAATGTTCATAGATGCTTGATTTGACATAACTAGAAACTGAAAACAGTATAAATGTCCATCCATAGGAGAATGGAAAAACAAACTGTGACATATATATATATATATATATATATATATATATATATAATGGAATAGTACTCAGCAGAAGAAAGCCACAAAATGTTGACCCCACCCCCTACAGCATGAATAAATCTCAAAATATGCAGGCAAAAGAAGTCAGACACAAAAGAGTATCAGTTCAGCCTCTCAGTCATGTCCTACTCTTTGTGATCCCATGGACTACGGCACGCCAGGCTTCCCTGTGCTTCACCAACTCCTGGAGCTTGTGCAGTGTCCATCGAGTCAGTGACGCCATCCAACCATCTCATCCTCTGTCATCCCCTTCTCCTCCTGCCTTCAGGGTTTTTTCTAATGAAGTCATAGTCATTGGTCAAGTCTAATGAAGTCTAATGAGTCAGTTCTTAGCATCAGGTGGCCAAAATTTTGGAGCTTCAGTTTCAGCATCAGTCCTTCCAATGAGTATTCAGTACTGATTTCCTCTAGGATTGACTGGTTTGATCTTCTTGCAGTCCAAGGGATTCTCAAGAGTCTTCTCCAGCACCACAGTTCAAAAGCATCAATTCTTCAGCACTCAGCTTTCTTTATGGTCCAACTCTCACATCCATAGATGACCATGGGAAAAACCATAGCTTTGAGTATAAGGACCTTTGTTGGCAAATTAATGTCTCTGCATTTTACACAAAGGAGTATACATTGTGCTTTTCCATTTATATAGAATTCTTGAAAGTGCAAACTAATATGACAACCAGTCTATGGTTGCCTAAGCAGAGGGGAGGAATGTTGGAAGAGAAAACCTTTAGGGGGCTATAGACACGTTCAGTATCTTGATTGTGGTGATTATTTCATGGATGTATATGTATATATTGCATGATATGTATTTCAAATAGGTGTAGTTTATTATGTATCAGTTATATCTAAATAGAGCTGCTAAGTAAATAGAAATAAGTCATGCTGGGGCTGAATGGAGAATGAACTCTGGGAAAGAAGGTGAGACTGGAAACCTAGAGTGCAAGCATCCACATAAGGGATGAGGAACGGTTTCAGCTTGGGTGGGACTGGGGCACATGAGAGGACATGGACTGCAGTGGTATTTAGATAAAGAATTAATTTGTCTCTATAGTGGCTCCTCTATCCATATTTGGAATAGTATATGGAAAGGGGAGTCTTGTTATCTCTGTGTTGGATTTACAAGTACACTTCAACTCTAAGGAAAAGTTCAGAGAGATAAAGCTGTTTGGTACTATGGGGAATCATAAATATTTTCATTCTGTTGAAGTACAGAGTTGATGATGTTGAGAACTGGGGGATTTTGGAAATAATAGAACCGAGAGCAGTTGTGGAGAGCCTTGCTTACCACTAAAGAGTTTATGACTTTCTACGCCAGGTGGGTAGTGAAGAACCCTTGAAGAGTTTGGGTAGGGCAGTTACTCTGTTGATTTTTGGAGGTTAAGCTGTAGCTGTTTGTAGGATGATCTGAAGTTTGGGGGATGTTTCAGGTAGTGAGACTAGGTAGGGAAAGTTAGTTAAGTCTTGAAACTGTGAGATAGAAATAGATGATTGATGCAGAAAAGGACTTGGTAGGGTTATCAACTGACACTGATTGAGTTGGAGGATGGGAAGAGGGAGAGCCTTCCTGATTGGGCAAATGGTAGGAGGTAGGATGCTCATTACATTGGCTGAAATCCAATAATTTTGTGCATTTCTAAGGGCCTTGACTCCTCCTTAAGTTCTTTCACGTGTATTGCTTCAAGAGATATGTACAAAGCTTGCTGTTATAGACAGAGCATGAGGAAACAAATTCAGAGAGCTTACACTTTTATACAAAGAGAGAACATTGCGGAACCTATAGCAGAGTTCTCTTTTGTTCCTTTCTGGAAGCTCTTTCTGGTAAAGCTACACTACATGCAACAATGAGAGGTAAGGGTGTTATTTTCTCTTGCCATACTGCAACATCCCACCCACAGAGCCAAGCTGGATTGTTGTGTCCTTTTTATTTTGTGCTGAATGCATTGTTTCAAGGATGGAGGATGGAATGTAAGGCAGGAAATAGGTTAAGTACAGTTGTATACCATTTGTGTGTGTATGTGTGTGCAATACCAGCAAAAAACCTTTCCCACAGGAAAGGAATTGCTCCCATTCTATTTACCTTTCCTGGGTGAAGGGGCTCTGGCATTGTGAGTCCCAGATCATTATTGTATCATAGTGGTAATAAGCGTTAGACTTCTTACATTTGATATTTTTAAAACATTTGCTGGTTTCCTAGGAAACCAAGGCTTGAGTACTGTATAACCAAACTTTACCATAGATACTAGTTATACAATATCTCAGCAGAAAAAGAGCCTTGAGTTTTAAAACAGGAACAAAAATGTAGGTTGTTGGAATAGTATATGCTGCTTTTTTCTTTAGCCAACAAAGAAGAAAAAAAAAAAACCACAGCCTTGAAATAGATCTTCTGCTCTAAAGAAATGTGTGTGTGTATATAAAATAAATATGTGTATATATATGTATATAAGATGTTGTCAGATTTTATAATCTTGGTGAGTTTCTGCAGGGGTATTTCCTTTTGTGCTTTTCATTAGACTCAGAACACATTTGCCAGAGATGTTGCTGGTTAAAATTTTCCAAAACTCTTGTGTCGTCTGAAGCTTGAACCAGATCTGGATGTATTGTGGAAATAGATTTGATGATTAAAGTTCTGGGCCAGTGTGTTTTCTTCAGTTTATTTATTTTTATTTCCAATTATGTTAGGGAAATTGGAATAAGGTGGGATTGGAGAGATAAATGCAGTATTTCAAATGTGAAGTCTCTTTTAGTTCACTCTTAAACATATTTATGCCCATAATAAATACTAAATAAAGTAATATGACTTTAGTGTCAAAGCTATTTCCATTTCCACATTTCATATCAATGCTCTACTAGGTTAACGTGGTACATGGAATGATTTCTTAAAATATTGTCAGCATATTATGGTGTCATTCAATACATACCAGGTTGTAGTCAACAGAAATTGGAATAAAAAATTGCAAAAGCTCTATGTGGTTCAAATTGGCAGCAAGGAAACTTTATTTTGATTCAACAGCTACCAAAATCACTCATTAATTGGCAACATGGAACGATGATTTTAGATCTCTGTGCCAACTTCCCATTTTTCTCATAAACTACCAGATATCCGTAGGCCCTTTTCATAATTTAGACTATAATGTTCATGGCAATGTGGTAGCAAGAGCACTTGGCTTTGTAGTGAAATAGTCATGGATACAGATTCATTCATTAGTGAGTAAGGCCCAGAGAGGTTAAGTGACTAACTCAAAGTTGAACAGCTAGTCAGTGGCTTCATTTGGGAAAGGAAATAGTTTCCCTGACCCCTAAGACTAGTGCAGTTCCTTTTATATTTTTGTGCCTTTCTGTTCATTCAAAGGCTTCCCTGGTGGCTCAGTGGTAAAGAACCCACCTGCCAATTCAGGAGATATGTGTTCGTTCACTGGGTTGGGACGATCCCCTAGAGTAGGAAATGGCAACTTCACTATTCTTGCCTGAAAAATCCCATGGATAAAGGGTCCTGATGGGCTACAGTTCATGGGGTCACAAAAGAGTCGGACATGATTTAGGGACTAAACAACAACATTCCTTTAAAAATTTTCATTGGAGCCTAGAGAGAGTGATGTGTTACGCAGGGCATTAGCTATGAATAGTTGTTATCTTAAGTATGAAGACAACCAGAGACATCTGTCTACCCCGCCTACTTCATTATTACTCCGTTAACATACTTGGTCCTTCACGGGAAAGAAAAGTTATCCAGTGAAAACTGTGGGTTAAATGATTTTTTGAAATCTCTTTTCATACTTGCGTAGAGAGCAATGGGTGTTTGTAAGGGAGATTCTATTTAAAATACAAAACAATGAAAACTTGCAATTTGCATAGTCAAATTACATTTGCATGTTATATGTAGAAAGAAACTGCTTTAAGCATAAACCAGCCACAGCAGTAGGAATATTTTGAACAGTCTATTTCAAAGCATTGAAAAAAGAAGAAAAAAAGGGAAAGGCTCAATAAAAGAATGTCATTTTTGCCAAACATAACTCCATTTCATTCAAAGTAGCTATTTCTTTAGTAGCAGTTGGCATTGCACCTATGAGCTTCACACTCAGAACATGGAGATGCCTTTTAGGAATTCCAGTGGCACATTTAAGATGAAGTAAGCTTATAAGTATATAACACAGGCTGCTTTGATCATTTTACCTAAAACTATCTCCTTGTGCCCCATAACTTATACATTTAATATATATTTTTTAGCCAAAAATAGTCATTTGTAATTTAACATCCTCCAATACTTAACTTTACTTCATTTATTCAGCTCTATTCCCTATCTTTCATTATGGAGGTTGTACTCTATCAAAATTCTGTTATGCTGTATTGCTCCTGTGTAGCATTTAGGTTAGGTATGCAAAAGAACATACTGATATGAAAGCTTGGGAGACTGTGTAGACTCTTGAGAGATTTAAATTTTATTAATTTTTTGGTCCTGCCACATAACATGTATGATGAGAGTTTCTTCGGATGAATGTGGCTTTTTTTCTCTGCAATAAAGGAAAGGAAAAACCATGTTGAGTTTAATAAAGTGATCCTTTGAAGGACTGATTTCCTAGAGAGAGACAGTCAACGATTTGTCAGCTGTGTTGACTGATGGACTGAAACCCATGAGATACCGAGAGTGAGCGAGCGAGAGAGTGAGTGTGTGTTTATCTTTGGGGCAGGGGAGGGTGGACTGGAGTGGGGACAAGAAAAATGTAAATGACCCTCTTTTTTTGCCAGCTATTCTTTAGTGGCCCAAAACATTTTGAAACGGAATAGAAGAATCAAACAGATGGCAGCATCAAAAAAATGGATGGAGCTGGTATTCTAGGTCAGGGGTCCCCAACTTCCAGGCTGTGGACTCCTGCCTCCTGTCAGATCATCAGCGGCATTAGATTAGAAATAAAATGCACAATAAGTGTAATGCTCTTGAATCATCCTAAAACCATTACCCCTAACCCATGCAAAAATTGTTTTTCATGAAACTGGTCCCTGTGCCAAAAAAGGTTGGGGACCACTGATCTAGGCAGTCATTAAAATATAAAATGTTCTAATTTTCCTGAAAATAGAGGGATAGGCAACTTAAAATGGTTTATTTTTTCTGAGTGGTTTATTCTTTCCAACTGGATAGGAAGTGAAGTGTATTGAGAAGTTAGATAATGCTTATATTCAACCATTTTATTGGTTACCACAAATGGCTCAGTAGGTGAGTGATTAAATTTAGGATTTTAAGGATTTACCAGTAAAATGGTCCTTTCATCTGAAAATGTGTTTATGACTGCTGCTGCTGCTGCTAAGTCGCTTCAGTTCTGTCCGACTCTGTGCGACCTCATAGACGGCAGCCCACCAGGCTCCCCCGTCCCTGGGATTCTCCAGGCAAGAACGCTGGAGTGGGTTTCCATTTCCTTCTCCAATGCATGCAAGTGAAAGTGGTGCCCCACTCCAGTACTCTTGCCTGGAAAATCCCATGGAGGGTGGAGCCTGGTAGGCTGCAGTCCATGTGGTTGCACAGAGTCCGACACGAATGAGCGACTTCACTTTCACTTATGACTACTAGGTTAATGGAAACTCAAACTTCTTTGAATATTTGTTTGGCTCTTTTCATGGGTATTTGCTGATGTGTTATGTTCAAAGTAGAGAAAGGCATATGTTTAAAAAAATGGGAGATGTTACAATAAACATTACTTTAAAAATGTATGAAAAGCTAAATTTGAGAGAGAAAGAGATTTTTTGTCCACTTCTGTTCTAGGCAAATTTGATTTGGGAAGGCTGGGATATAAATGTTAGATCCTGGTAATACTGGGTGTGTACTCAGAAAATCTAGAGTCTTTCTCGTCCCTGCCAATGGATAGCTGATTGGGAGAAGTAGATGATTTGCTTAATATTTGAGGCTCAAATTAAATAACAAATGAGGCATTATCCTGCAGTGGATGGGGAGGGCATGCATATAGGCACTCTACCAGTCTGAATTACAGTGGATGTTGGACAGCATGGATTTGAACTGTGTGGATTCGGTTACATATGTACCTTTTTCAGTAAATATAGTACCTGTATTTTTATTTTGCTGGTCTTTGAATTTGCTAAGTATGAGGAAAATTTTGTGTTCATTTAGAGATCGTAATATGAATCAAAGGAGCCCGGGTTTGAGTCCTGATTATATTCACACTGTTTCAGCTTCCTGCCTTTGGGTGAATCCTTTATCCTGTTTTTGAGGCAGACATATTAGTATGCTGAGTTTTGATGGTGCAGGGGATTAAGGGGATCGTCACCCCTAACTCTTGCATTGTTCAAGGGTTAGCTGTGTGCTCAAATTATTTTAACTATGTAGTCTTGCCTCCTGCAGAAGAAAAACCAGCAGAGGACACTGGGATGATTGTCACTTTACACAGAAAGAGTAGAATGTAAATATACGCCCTTCAAAGAATTGGAACTCTTCAGTCTCTCAAGTCACAGCTTGCTGGACTTGTGTATAAAATGAAGGACATGGGCTAGTCCTGAAAGGGCATTCCAGGGAGTTTAGGAAAAACCACATTCATGCTTCATGAGGATTAAAGCAACAGAAAAAGAGGTGACTGTTAACACAATGCAAACAGAATACAGAGAAGCCCAAGGTAAGAGAATGAACAGTGAAAGGTTTATGCAGGAATTCTTAATGGAGAGTTGAATTCTGAACTAGATTTGGAAGAAGGAAAGTAGGAACTAGTGGGTTCATGGTAGGAAGCAGTTCCACTGAAATCGCTGAAGGTGGCTGAATTCAAGAAGTAGTTAGCAGACCAGAGATGACGGAAAATGTGAAAGTAAAAGTGTTAGTTGTTCAGTTGTGTCTGACTGTTTGCAACCCCATGGACTGTAGCCCGCCAGGCTCCTCTGTCCATGGGATTCTCCAGGCAAGAATACTGGAGTGGGCAGCCATTCCCTTCTCCAGGGGATCTTCCCAACCCGGGGTTTGATCCCCCGTCTCCTGCATTGCAGGTGGATTCTTTACAGTCTGAGCCACCAGGGAAGCCTAGAGATAATGGAAGAGAAGCTGAAAGGCCAGACTAAGGAGATGAGATCAGATCAGATGAGAATTAGGGACCAGTGGGGAGTTTTTGAGCAAGGACATGGCACGATGGAATTGATGTCTGGGGAAGATCATTCTACAGTGCAGCATCTCTGTGCAGGATGAGTAGAGAGAGAAGTCTGGAGAATCAGGTAGGAGGCTATTGAAGGCATGTGGTAACAGGGTTGATGGAGGCTGTGGAATCATAGAAGGAAACAAGTGGGTAGATCTGAGAGATAGTGGAGAAGTATACGTGACAGATTATTTCTGTTTTTAGTTAGCCTGTTTGTGACCATTTGTTCTGCTTCCTATTCTTATGGAGCCAGTTTTGAAGAAATAATATTTCTGGGTTATTATAGACAAAGAAATGCTTTGAGGAAATTTCCCAGTTGTCTTTGCTTTGTATCCTGATTACAGACAACCTGGGCTATTCACACGTAGAGTGGTCCTTAATTCTGTTATAAAGCAGTCACAGATCTGGTTGTGCCAGGGGTCCCATCAGTATTCTGTGTTCCTGGTCTAGTGAATTCTTCTTATCCAGAAAGCCTGCATGATGTTGTTTTTCTGTCTTACCTTACTCTATCGGCATTTAACCAGTTCCCTTATTCTCAATGTGTTATCACTTGTTGAGCTTTAATTTTTGGCAGGCGGTAATTCACGTTTCTGATATAAAGAAACAAATGGCCTAGTGAGAAGAATGACATTTTTGGAATGTAGACTTTGTGCACAGCATGTTTCTAGGCCCTCCTTTGGCATTATTTTTTAGCACTTACCACCATTGAATGCTTACAATGTGCCTGGTTCTGTGCACCAAGCATTTTAATTCAATACATGGGTAATCTCATGTAATTTTCCCAACAATTAGAAAGTAACCTAGTTTTCTTCCTTCCATTTGATACATAAAGGAGAACAAGACAGAGTTCTAATGGAAGCATTGCTTTACTATAGCAGAACCTATGGTGGGGATGTTTGTAGCTGGTCTGTGATCATGTAACATACCTTATTGATTTCTTAAATGAAACATTATATAACACCTCTCAATGGAGTCAAGATGAGAGGTGGCTAAGTTTTCAAGTTCTTTTTTCTTAGATATAATTCCTGTTCTGTGTCCACAAATGAGTCAGGGACATCTATTTCTTTCTGTGAAAGTGTCCGATGGCTTCTTAACAACCCCTCTCTCATTTGTGACCATCCAACTGGCGTGCTGCGATTCATGGGGTCGCAAAGAGTCGGACACGACTGAGCGACTGAACTGAACTGAACAGTGAGTTGTTCCTTGAGTTTTCACTAAAAGCTCTGTGACTTCCTTAATGCAGATGTCTGAGATGTTGGAAGAGAGGAAAGGAAGTCGTATTTAATGGTGTTTGAGATCTTTCCCAACCCTGAAATACTTTTATGATTCTAAGCTCCATTAAAACTATTTCAGAACACAGTTAAAAGTAGAGCAGCAATTCTTAGGTCAGTGTTTTATAGCTTTTGGCCAAAGGCCATTCAAAGGTTAACTTGAGCAAAGAGAGATGAATATAATAGGATTTGGGGAAAAATTTTTTTAACAGAAACCAAGTTGGAGTAACTTTATGTGCAAAAAGGAGGTAACTTTTAAGGGTAAATTTCAGAAGGGAAATCTTCAGATCAGTATAGTACTATGCCTTTTAAATTTTAGAGTATAAAATTATCTGACTTTTAAAAAAGTCAATAAAAATAGATTCGAAACATAATGTTGGCATTCGGTGAGCTTCTAAAGTAGCTTAAGTTCTCAAGGAAGCCTTGGAAATGATAATTTTATTTTCATTACAGAAAGCATTTATCGAACACTTCTGTCTATGCCAAACACTGCACTAAATGTTCTATAAGGATTTTTCTCTACAATTTTTACTCTAACTCCATGAGGTAAATATTATTATTGGCATACTTTTCAAATGAGCATTTCAAAGCTAAGGAAAGTAAAGAAATCGCCTAAAGATGGAATCTGGATTTGAACATAGATCTGATTCCTATGTCTGCTCTCTGTAGCCTACTATTTTTCTCATTGCCTCTGAAGAACACACAATTTCATCTATAAAAAATGACTGTATCTATCATGCTTATTTATGGTGTACCTTGCCATAGAGTTGAAGCATTCTTGCTTGGATAAGCTAGGTTAATTGAAGGGAGAAACCACAGCAATTTATTGGTTCTGAATGTTAAGCTTCAAATTATTTTGGAACCTGGTCTCTTAGTAACTGAATGTGTGGCTGTTACATGTCAGATAAAATAAAAAGAAATTCATGTGAAATCCTAAGCCATATCTTAGACTTGAATACAGATTACTTTGATGAATGAATAGTTGCTTTTCGAAGATTTTTTCCTTTCTCAGCTCCAAAAACACAAAAAACATCATGTTTTAGTAATTTGAAAATATAGCCTTCTTGGTGCTTACTTGAAAATATATAGCATTTTAAAAATCAGGCTGTGCTGTCCCTGTTCATCAGCATGGTTCACTTGTACCAATTATCTTAAGTGAAGGAAAATCGAATTTTCAGTGAGTGATAGAAAATGAAAGGACATATTCATACTTTACGAGTTGTCTATCTTTGTAGTTTTTTACTTTTTTATACTTTTGCCTGAACATATAAATGTATTTTATAAATCTTAAATTTCTCAGTATTTACATAAATCATTATAATTATCTGAAATGGCCAATTAAATCTTGAAAGAAAATCTGGAGTATCAGAAATATACATTTTAAACTCATGTTACGTAAGTGTGTACAGTTAAATATGCTTATCAAGGAAAATTAATCATGCCTCTGCCTCAAAAATCTCATGTTTTGGTAGAAAAAATTTTGGTGAAACAAAAACACATGAAACCATTTTCTACTCTCATTAAATGACCCTGTTCATTTCCTGTTTTGATTTTGGACATTATTCCAAGATGATCTCTCTAGAGAGTGTAAAATTCATGCTCTAAAAATATAATGACAGTTTTAACCTCACCACAAGGCAAGTCTTCCCATTTTCTAGTAAGTTTATATTGAGGTGCTTAAGAGGAAACCACTTAGAATTAAGTATAGAGGTTTCTGAGTTTTTAAATAAGATTTTTGGATTTATATTGACAATTATATTTTTACCAATTATCTAGGGAAGTTATCATTTATGTCCATCAATGGAGAAGCAATTATTCACTTGCAAAAGAAAACTAATCTCTCCTTTAATGGGAAGAAATAGTCATCATGAACTTGGAAACTTACAAATGAGCACAAGTTTCCATGTGAAATGGCACCCCACTCCCAAACTTACAAATGAGCACAAGTTTCCATGTGAAAACGGAGAATCCCATGGAAGGAGCAGCCTGGTGGGCTACAGTCCAAGGGGTCGCAAAGAGTCGGACACGACTGAGCGACTTCACTTTCACTTTCCAAGTGTCAGAAGGTTCTCAGTATATCAGTGTCAATAAGGTCTAACTTTAATTTTTTTTTTTTTCCTTTAGCATTTGTAACCTTTGGATGGCTTATTGAAGGGTTTTTAAAAGCATCTTTCAAGAAAAAGTTTTGGAGTTTTTTTTTTTTTAATTTTTATGAAAGTTGTGGACTAGAGTTGTGGAACTTCACTCTAGAAATGTGAACCCTTGAAAATAGTAGAGATTACTTCCATTTTATAAGAGAACATTACCTTAAGTTAAATAATGATGAACTATATAAATATCAGGAGGAGTGAGGTTGCCAACGGAGAGGAGATTCAGATTTTTCTGACTTTGCTAAAATTAGAGCAGACTGTGAGGCCCACTGTGAAGACAGAAAAGGTATGCAAAAGGACATTTCAAGTCCTGAAGCCAGTCTTTACATACACCACTGCTTTCTGTAGGCTCAGTGTATAATTTTTTCTCTCTTTTCTTTCTTCAGAACATACTCATATTATTTTCTTGGTGCATTTTCTGGTTTCTGTTTGTCAGCTGCTTGCCAACTCTGTTAAAATCAGAGAATTTCCTAAGCACGTATGGGGGAGATTGTATTCGATGATTTGCAGTGTCCATGCAGGTATAATGTTTACGACTTAAAGTTTCTGTAATGAACTTGGTGCACTTGACATAGATATGTCCCGTAATAGATCAGGCAGAATCTTCAGTAAATGCTATCATTTTTACCCCCTACTATGCTGCACTCCCCTAGTATGTTGCATGTATACTGCTGCTGCTGCTGCTGCTAAGTTGCTTCAGTTGTGTCCGACTCTGTGCGACCCCAGAGACGGCAGCCCACCAGGCTCCCCCGTCCCTGGGATTCTCCAGGCAAGAACACTGGAATGGGTTGCCATTTCCTTCTCCAATGCATGAAAGTGAAAAGTGAAAGTGAAGTCGCTTAGTCATGTCCAACTCTTCGAGATCCCATGGACTACAGCCCACCAGGCTCCTCCATCCATGGGATTTTCCAGGCAAGAGTACTGGAGTGGGGTGCCATCGCCTTCTTCTGCCTCTTAAGTATTTTGCAAAGATGATCTAATAAAGCTGAGAGCCATTGTAGCAATTTCCCATTACTACTCTAACAAATTACAACAAATTTAGTAGCTTAAAACAATACAAATTTGTTACATTTGCATCTATAGGTTAGAAGTCAGATGAGTCTCTCTGGGCTAAAATGAAGTAGGTAGAGTCAGTTTCTTTCTTGAAGCTCTCTGGGAGAACATATTCCCTTTTATAGCTTCTAGACACTCCACACATTCCCTGGTTTTTTACTCTTTTCCATCTCCAAAGCCACCAGAGGCTGATTCAGTCTTATTACTCTGACTCTGGTTCTCCTGCCTCTCTTACTTACCAGGACCCTTATGATTTCATTGAACCTACCTGGACAAAGTCATCTCCCCATCTCAAGGTCTGTTAACTCCTAATAACATCTGCAAGTCCTTTTTGCCATATAGTGATAGTCGCTCAGTTCAGTTGCTCAGTTGTGTCCAAGTCTTTGTGACCCCATGGACTGCAGCATGCCAGACTTCCCTGTCCATCACCAACTCCTGGAACTTACTCAAACTCATGTCCATTGAGTTGGTGATGCCATCCAACCATCTCATCCTCTGTCACCCCCTTCTCTTCCTACATTCAATCTTTCCCAGCATCAGGGTCTTTTCAAATGAGTTAGTTCTTCACGTCAGCTAGCCAAAGTATTGGAGTTTCAGCTTCGGCATTAGTCCTTCCAATGAATATTCAGGACTGATCTCCTTTAGGATTGACTGGTTGCAGTCCAAGGGACTCTCAGGAGTCTTCTCCAACACCACAGTTCAAAAGCATCGTTCTTTGGTGCTCAGCTTTCTTTATAGTCCAACTCTCACATCCATACATGACTACTGGAAAAACCATAGCTTTGACTAGATGGACTTTTGTTGGCAAAAGTTGCTCAGTTGTGTCCAACTCTGTACGACTCCAGCCTCCTCTGTCCATAGAATTCTCCAGGCAAGAATACTGGAGTTGTTAGCCATTACCTTCTGCAGGTGATCTTCCTGACTCAAGGGTTAACCTGGATCTCCTGAATTTCAGGTAGATTCTTTACCATCTGAGCCACCAGGGAAGTCCTTGGCCATATAAAGTATTAATGATATACTCCCAGTCTCAGGGATTAGAAAGTGAACATCTTCGGGAAGCCATGGTTTTGCCTTCTGCAGGCATAGACATTTTTTCTTAATGATTGAAAATGGTCTTTGGTTTGGGAAATTATTATATACCATTTTTTTGGAAAGACTTAATCATAACTTTGCACCCATGATTTTTTTCTTTCTCTGCATTCTACATGGGGGCAAATTTGAACTATCTGTAATTAAATAGCTACAGTAGTGAAGTTCATTACAAATAATAATTGATAACACTCATTGAGTACTACACTGAGAGCTGGGTACTTTTTAATGCCTTATCTCACGGAATCCTTACAACCCTGTACAGAAGATATTATTTTTCTCCCATTTTACAAACGATAAAATTGTAGATTTGAAATTTTAAGTAATTTTCCCAAGGCTACCCAACCAGTGAATGACAAGTGTGATAAGAACACAAGTAATGTGACACCAAGACTGGTACCTGTGTATGCACTCAAAACTGCGTGATGATAAGAGATCTTTGTTTGAAAATCTCATCACTCACATATACATTCACAATGGGCACCCCTCAATGCTCATTGAATTCATAAATGGTCTTACACAATGATATACTCTATTGACTTTCTGACTGGTTTCATAATGGGTGAGATAAATATGAACTTAATGGTATAGTATTAAGGACCAGAGCTATATTGTTGTACTCAGTGTTCTCCATGATGGTTGTTCTCCATGTTGGCACCAGCCTCAAGAGCAGGCCTCATTATTGCTATCCCTCTAATCCTGGTATACTGTGTACATCTGGCATGCCTTCTGCTTTACCTCTAGTGTCATCTCCCTTCTAAACATTTTGGCAGTTATTTAGGAATAACTGTCTCCCTAACCTAGGTAAAAAACTAGCTGCTGCTGCTAAGTCACTTCAGTCATGTCTGACTCTGTGTGACCCCATAGACGGCAGCCCACCAGGCTCCCCATCCCTGGGATTCTCCAGGCAAGAACACTGGAGTGGGTTGCCATTTCCTTCTCCAGTGCATGAAAGTGAAAAGTGAAAGTGAAGTCGCTCAGTCGTGTCCGACTCCTAGGGACTCCCTGGACTGCAGTCCACCAGGCTCCTCCATCCATGGAATTTTCCAGGCAAGAGTACTGGAGTGGGGCACCATCGCCTTCTCCGAAAAACTAGCTGCTCTCTATCAAATGAGGATGGCCCTTGGCCGTTCATGCTTTAATCTTTCTCAGGAGTGACTTTGATCTAAAGCCATAGAATTAAATCCTTGGAGCCCTACCATCCCACAAATGTAGCAAAGGGCCAAACCCATGTGAAAGGCATATATGGTAGATCAAATTGGAATTGTACAGCCTGAGGCATCCATCTTGCAAGGATGTCCCCTGTGGACAATTCCAGTATGGCACCAAGAGGCTTTTGTCTAAGCATCAGTTCCAGTCCCAACTCTGCCATGTGAAAGCTTGGTGATGTCAGGCAAGCTCGTTAATCTCTTTGGGGAGGGTAAAGACCTTGGCATGTATGGGTTGACTCTTGTGGGTATATACATTTGATTAAGAGTCAGTCATTGATGTCTAAGGAAACTATGATTTCCTGAGGGAAAACTCACATAGAATAACCTAATTCATGTAAATCAAAATTGTAAGCTCTGAGTAATTATCACTGGACACATCCTTCTTGATTTTCTTCTAAGAGAAAAAGCAGCCCTGACATTTGGAAACTGATCCAATGCTCAAAGTAAGACTTCAGAGTTCTAACAAGGTGATTTGCTGCTTTAAAACAGAGCCATATGGTTCTCTTTGGACATAAACCATCCTATATACTATCTTTTTCAGACTGGGTAACTGGTCAAGCAGCAAAAGACTAGACATCTTCCACTTTCTCTAAATGTGTAATGGATGCCATAGCAATTACAACTTGTGGCTTGCTCTAGTCTGTAGATTAGATTTATTGAGATATCCAGTCATAGAATTATCTGTGCTTTTTGATGGCATCCAATTTAGAATGAACCTTCAGTCCCTTAGTATAGTGAAGTTGCTCAGTCACATCTGACTCTTTGCGACCCCATGGACTATAGCCTACCAGGCTCCTCTGTCCATGGGATTTTCCAGGCAATAGTCCTGGAGTGGATTGCCATTTCCTTCTCCAGGGGATCTTCCCAACCCTGGGATCGAACCTGGGTCTCCCACATTGTAGACAGA
Source organism: Bos indicus x Bos taurus (assembly GCF_003369695.1). NCBI lineage: Eukaryota > Metazoa > Chordata > Mammalia > Artiodactyla > Bovidae > Bos > Bos indicus x Bos taurus. The sequence continues at coordinate 43,164,266 of NC_040101.1, forward strand.
CGCTTTACCATCAGTTCCTTAGAACCTCCTTAAGATTATCCAATAAAAGCCCTGATCCTATAATCAGTTCTTTCTAACATCACTGGGATGCCTCAGAGTTCCCCAAAGGGTGCATTTTCCCTCCCTGCAATGAAGAACAAACCCCACTTGTCAACTGCAGGTAAAAATGTTTAGCTGAAGGGCACTGACATTTCTAAAAACTAATTCACTAATTCAATCAATGACTGAAATCCGGTAGTTGTGAAAAATCTTAGGATTCTACAACCGTGTTTAACTTAGTTCTTTAAAAATAGGACTTGGTTCTTTAAAAATAAATTTTCTTATTTTTATCCATATACATGGTTGAAAAAATCAGTAAGACTCGAAGGGCTTGTAATGAAGAACAATATTCCATCTAGTCAACAATTTCCATCTAGTCCCAAAAGGAAACGTGATATGGGTGTCATTACTCTCTCTAATCAGAAACTTAACTACTATATTTAATTTCCAAGAACTCCTTCCTGTTCTGATTATCCTTTCTTCATTGTATCCTCTTAGACTTTTTTTTTTTTTGATGAAATATCCTTTTGAGTTTCTCCTCTGTAGACACAGATTTGATGTCATTATATTCTTATTATTAAGTAACTTTTCTGCCTCTCAAACTCTATGTGTATATGTTTGTGTGCTATGCATTTTGCGTTCACCTTTGTGTTGTAGAAGTGATCTTAGTTTGTGTGTTCATATTGACAGGAAAGAAGATTTTGGAGGGTCGACTCATTATTGTTGGCGTAGACCTTGATAGCACAGACAACCCTCATACTTTTGATCCCTAAATGACAGAACGCTAAAGCTTTTGTTCTTATCTACTAATTTGTAATTCTGTCCTAATTGTAAACAGTCATATATGAAGGTTTTATGTATGAAATTTGTCTTTAGGTTAATGAAGTATAGCTTCAATCTATGCTTCAATGTATACTTTCAATCTATTAAATACAAAAAGCCCAGTATGGCTTTAACTGTGATTGTCATATAATCTTTTTGTTTGCTCACAGAAAACAAAGAGAAATTCCAAAAAGGCTCTATGACCAGTCTACTTTGTATTTTACTGCTCTCTTTGACCTCTTAGGCAAAACTACTCAAAAACAGTCTCTTATTGTGCTCATCTTAGTGCTATCACAGATAAGCTCTCCATTGAGTTTATGCTGCTGTGCTGTGCTTAGTCGCTCAGGCATGTCCAACTCTTTGGGACCCCATGGACCACAGCCTGCCAGGCTCCTCTGTCCGTGGAGATTTTCCAGGGAAGAATACTGAAGTGGCAGCCTATCCTTTCTCCAGGGGAACTTCCCGACCCAGGAATTGAACTGGGGTCTCCTGCATTGCGAGCAGATTCTTTACCAGCTGAGCTACCAGTGAAGCTCCCATTGAGTTTATATATGACCCCAAATATTCTAAGTGCTTTATGTATTCTAACTTACTTTTTATGCCAACCCTTTGAGTCACTTTCCACATTCTCCATATAATTTTCAAAATATTGCCATTTAAAATTTTTCCTTTGCTTGGAAAAATGAAAAATTTCATGATAATTAAAAAAATCTGGTTAGAATTACAAGCACGGATATTGATTCCCTAATTTTAGTTGAATCCAGATTTGCACATATACCCAACTGTTTTGAAATATAAATTTGAACTCTAATGTCAGTCTGTTTGCATGGAATTCAAAAGTTCTTCTAATATTTTAAGAATAGATTAGTTATTTTTGTCAGTATCTTTGTGTGGGACATTAAAATGATGTCAATTTGCATTTACTGTCTTCTGTCATAAGTTACTTCATCTGCTTTGCATTTGTGTTTTGCTTTGGAAAACTAATGCTACTTAAGCTTTTAAATCCTAACTTTCAAAGTAAGCAAAAATTTAAACAATATGGAAAATTCATGGTATAGTGGCATGATTCTCTAGGCTGAAGAGAGTTCATGCTGAAATGCCTAGTGTCTATCTACACTTAGAGTCGGGAATATAGGATTGCAAGTCAAATGCATCGAGTTTTCTAGGGTCTGATAAACAGCCTTTTGTAAAGTCTTTTAATTGCCATGGGAATATATTCTACATTTGCAGTCATTGAAATTAAGTACTTGGTAATTAGAAGTTAGATGTTATTGCTTATTTAAAACGAAACAATAAGATAGAGTACTTTAAAAAAATGGTAAAAATTCAATATTCATGTTTCAAGCTTAGTATTAATGGGCACTGATTCAGCAGCAAAGACTTTAATTTTATGAAAATGTATGCTGATATAATGAAAATAAACACATTTTAATGAGAGTCTGTTTTAGTTACTGGTAATTATGATCTTCAAGATGCCATCTTAACTTCCAAATTTTAATACAACATTCACTCTGGCCTGTTGGTTATTTGGATTAGGGCCCTGGTGAAATTTTCAGGTGATCTCATAGTGATGATAATGATATTTCAGTCTTGTAAGCGCTCTGTGGTTTTTGACATGCTTTCATATGCATCATCTCATTATCTTTACCACTACCTCCAAGTTTTCGAAGCAGGAAAACATACTGGAAAATATACATAGGAATGTGCTTAAATGTCTGCCTGCAAAAGCTTGGAGGTCTTAACTGAGTGACAAATCTTTTTCCATAATAGTGACACTCTAAAGAAGAGTTAGGTGAGAAAGTCAGGCAAGTAGTCAAGGAGAGAACCTCCCAGGCCTTCAGAAATGTATACTTGCAGGAGATGCAAACAGGACATCTACAAGCCAGATTTGAACTATACATGTATTTTATTTTGCCAGGATGGCGTTTTGAACATATAAAATTTAATTCCTTTTGATAGCCAAGCAGCCCAAATCCTCACCAATCTGTATTCCCTTTCACCTGGCCTGGGCTTACTCATTTATGTCGACTTTCCTAGTTTGGATGAAAGGGCTACCTGTTCTCTTTCTCTGGAAAACTCTAGCCACATTTTGTTCTATGTGAATAGGGCTCTCAGGAGCAGTATTGGCCATTTGGAAGACTTTTGATTTTTTTTTTTTTTTAATCTGGTGTGAAAGATGGAGGGACCTCATCTTATTGAGTGCAATTAGGAAGACTTCAAGAGGAGGTGACTTCTAAGATGGACCTTCAAGAAATGAACTTCATTCTAATGGTTTTGCTCAGATGTTCTGACTCATAGGGAACAACTGGGAAATTGGGGACCTGGCTTGTTTAAAACTTGAGTAAATCACTGCTTGTATATATACGACTTAGTCACCAACACAATTGCTCAAGTCAGAAGCCTGTGAGTCATACTAAACCTCTTCTGTCTTCCACCCTGTTTGACTGTTAGAGACCTCAATGTTTCCCTTTCTAAATATTTCTCCAGTATCCTCTCCACTCAATAGCATTATTGACTCAGTTAAGGTCCAGGCCTTAATAATTTTTAGCAAATTGTCTGATTTTTTTACTATGAGGCCCCCCTGACAAAAAAACCTCCAAATCTTTCCATAGTCTTCATGTTAGAGAGAAAGTTCCTAGCATTAAAAGTCCAATATGCTTTAATTCCTGCATTTCTCTTCATTATAATCCCTTGGTGTAAACTTTTACTATCAAACTGCTTATAGTTCCCTGAATACATCATTCTGTTTTATGTCCTTTGCCTTTGGTCATTGGCTTCCTAGGTGGTGCAGTGGTAAAGAATCAGCCTTCCAAGGCAGGAGATGGAGAAGCCAGTTTGATCTGTGGGTTGGGAAGATCCCCTGGAGGAGGAAATGGCAACCCTCTCCAGTATTCTTGCCTGGATGATTTCCTTAAAAAGTGGAACATGGCGGGCTACAGTCCATGGGTTCACAAAGAGTCAGACAAGACTGAGCATGCATGCAGGCACCTTTAGTCATATGGTTCTCTTTGTAGGAAACAACCTTTCCACGCTTGGCTGATAATGTCTTACTTCCTTGCAAGGTTTATATCTAGTGTCACCTCCTCAGGGATGTTTTGCCTGGTTCTTACTTATTGATGGTCTTCAGTTGAGACAGTGAGGAAAGGCCAAGATTTTTGAAGAGATGGTCAGAGTCTCTTCTGCCCATCTTGACTTGCTTTCTGCCCATCTTTTAAACCACTGGCTGTTGTTGCAACAATCAGATGTGCATAGTTGTAACCCAAGAGCACCTTGTCTCAACTGTAATTCACCTTCCTCTTTTCTGAGGCCTACTAGGTGTGTGAACTTGGAAGAGAATGGTACTTAACATTTCATGGGGAATCCTAGACCAGTGGGATATGGACACCATATACAAGTATTCTCTGCTCTTGTGTTTCCCACAGACAGTTCTGAGGTGCATTCTTTGGAGTTTCCATTGCCATTCCATGGCATTCCCAGTTGCCATGTAGGTGATTGATTGAATTGGTTGTCTTTCCTTCCCTGAGTCTTTCTTCCTTTTCTTGCTTCTTGGGACCAATTCCCCAAAGAAACTGTGTGTACAAAGTCTCTTCGCAGTCTCTGTTTTCTGCAAGATCCTAGGCTAAGACCAAAGATATAGAAGCATGGGTATATATGAAGTGATCAGATTCTCAAATTTCATATGTATTTTCAGAATTCTTAATTTCTAGATGTATTTTTTTTCTAAAACTGACATGCTTGAGAATATATGTGAAAGAGTAATCATGCTTTTGAACTGTGGTGTTAGAGAAGACTCTTGAGAGTCCCTTGGACTGCAAGGAGATCCAACCAGTCCATTCTGAAGGAGATCAGCCCTGGGATTTCTTTGGAAGGAATGATGCTAAAGCTGAAACTCCAGTACTTTGGCCACCTCATGCGAAGAGTTGACTCATTGGAAAAGACCCTGATGCTGGGAGGGATTGGGGGCAAGAGGAGAAGGGGACGACAGAGGATGAGATGGCTGGATGGCATCACTGACTCGATGGATGTGAGTCTGAGTGAACTCTGGGAGATGGTGATGGACAGGGAGGCCTGGCGTGCTGCGATTCATGGGGTCGCAAAGAGTCGGACACGACTGAGCAACTGAACTAAACTGAATCAATAAAATACTTTTGAGTATTAAAAGTTGCGTTCTGTGAATTAGAATAGAATAGAAGGGAATTAGAATAGAGACATAACTTCATTAAGAAAGAAAAGTAGTGACAGAAAATTTCTGAGGGTTAAGAATTTATTCATGTACTCTTAAAGGAAAAGTTGTCCATTTTTGTTCAGTATAATATTTAGTGGTTTTGTCAAGACAAATGTACAATACTTATTCATCAGCAGTTCTTACTGTACGCATATAAGGCAAGTACAAATCTACTGCAGTTGGTTAACCTTGTTGATTTTTACTTGTTTCCAAACTGCATGCACTTTTAAAAATGGATGATGGTGGGCGATAAAAGAATAATACAAGTTTTATTTTAAAATGTCGATATTTACTAGTTTCAAGGAATTACATCCATTGCAACTATTTAAACATATGAAAAATTTGGGGGGTCAGTTTAAAAATATGAATTGAGGCTCATAGTTCTAAAAAATTATTTTAGAGGAAATGTGAGCAAAAATCTGAAGATCTTTGGTATAGACCAGAGGTTCTTAACTGTGGATCCCCTTGGAAACACTTAGGCAAGTTGAAAATACTAACTGCCAGACATTCTGATACAGCTGATCTGGGGTAGGGCCCAGGAACTGTTAGTTTTTATTTTTTAATTTATTTTTAATTGAAGTATAGTTGATCTACAGTGTTGTATTAATTTCTGGTGCATAGCACAATGATTAAGTTATACAAACATATACATTCTTTTTTCAGATATTCTTTACCATTATGGTTTATCTCAAGATACTGAATATAGTTCCTGTGCTATACAGGAGGACTTTGTTGTTTATCCATTCTGCGTTTAATAGTTTGCATCTACTAACCCCAGACTCCCAGTCTGTCTCCCTAACCCCCCACCTCACCCCTTTGGTAAGTACCAGTGGTTCTCTGTGTCAGTGAGTCTTTTTGTAGATAGATTCATTTGTGTCACATTTTAGATTCCACATGTCAGTGCGATCACATGGTGTTTGTCTTTCTCTTTCTGACTTAGTCACTTAATACGATAGTCTTCAGTTGCAAGGAATTATTGTTTAAGGCTTATCAGCAGGTTTACATAGTCTTAGAGATGACCTCCATTGTCTAAGACTCACTCCCGTAATAACCCAGACATAGCACCTACCATGCTGCACGGAATAGGGTTAACTTAGGTGCTGGCAAGAGTCAGGTATCAAATGGACCAGGTTGGGGAACTGGAAGGAAGGAGAGCACATGCTCCCTTCAAAGGAAGCAGCTCAGACTTTGTTTCGGCCAACGATGGACTTGCTGGTAAACGGGCTCAGAGATGCCAAACATGATTTTTTTTTTAACTTTTTATTTTTTATTGAAGTGTAGCCGATCAACAATGTTGTGATAATTTCGGGTGAAAGCAAAGGCACTCAGCTATACATATTCATGGATCCATTCTCCCCCAAACACCCCTCCTCTCCAGGCTGCCGCATAACATTGAGGAGAGTTCCACGTGCTATACAGTGGGCTCTTGTTGGTTATCCATTTTAAATACAGCAATGTGTACATGTCCATGTTCATTTTTTTTTTAAGCAAAGCAGGAAATCTAGTTCTTTTTTAAACATGAAATACATGATTTTAGAGCATTGTTTAAAGTTTTCCTCACTCCTCTTCATTTCGTTTTTTTTTTACAATGCCATTTCAGGCCATGTATAATTATGAGTCAGATGGCATCCATGGGCCTGCAGTTTTACAGTCACTGAAAACATCACATGAGAGTCTTGCCCTGTAACCAGTAGGGTCTTCAGGACAGGGACAAGATGTCACTCTCACATTACTTCCCTGACACTTGGAATATGAAGGATGAGATATGTACTCATAAAAAGCGATGTTCTTTAAGTTTTTGTTCAGGGTTCTCAAAGAAAATTGGACAGTTGGAAAAGTGTACTTCATCCATTTGTAGATTGTTTACTCCAAAGCTGTACAAATTATCTTGTATCTTTCTTCTTTATGGGTAGATAAAATTATTTGATGGTTATTCTAGGAAAGGTGAGAGACAGCTGATTATTAGCAGAAAATTTGGAAAGTTTCTCAGAAAGTTAAAGAATGAACTTTACAAAAATATGTTTCATTTATTTTTATAAATTTTAACTCTGATAGCAAATAATTCTAGATACTTCTCATTGTAACTAAAGACATTATTTAATATTTGCAGATTAGGAAGTAGAAAGGAAACGAATGTTATGAAGGAAGGAACTTGAGCAAAAGTATGCCGTCTAAGTCTTTAAAGGCTAGAAAAATCTACCATGGACATTAGTCATCACCGAAAAAGATTAACACTTTGACTACTGATTGACTAAAATGGTACATGAGAAATACTTGGAGATTAATGAATATTTAGAGATTAATATTTGGAGATTAATCCAGTATGGTTTATTTCCTCAAACAGAATGTTGATATATCCAGTTCATCCTTTTAGCCTTTTTTAGTTTAGTATTTAACCAGGAAATTGAGTGAGTGGCATATGGCAAAAAATGGTCAGTTTTACATGTTTTGTTCTGAGACATCACTTCAGTTCAGTCACTCAGTCGTGTCTGACTCTTTGTGACCCCATGGACTACAGCATACCAGGCTTCCCTGTCCATCACCAACTCCTGGAGCTTGCTCAAACTCAAGTCTATTGAGTCGATGATGCTATCCAACCATCTCATCTTCTGTCATCCCCTTCTCCTGCCTTCAATCCTTCCCAGCATCAGGGTCTTCTGCAATGAGTCAGTTCTTTGCATCAGCTGGCCAAAGTATTGGAGTTTCACCTTCAGTATCAGTTCTTCCAATGAATATTCAGGACTGATTTCCTTTAGGATTGACTGATTTGATCTCCTTGCAGTCCAAGGGACTCTCAAGAGTCTTCTCCAACATCAAAGTTCAAAAGCATCAATTCTTCGGCATTCAGCTTTCTTTATAGTCCAACTCTCACATCCATACATGACCACTGGAAAAACCATAACTTGACTGTGTGGACCTTTGTTGACAAAGTAATGTCTCTGCTTTTTAATATGCTGTCTAGGTTGGTCATAGCTTTCTTTAAAGGAGCAAGCATCTTTTAATTTCATGGCCGCAGTCACCATCTGCAGTGATTTTGGAGCCCCCCAAATTAAAGTCTCTCACTGTTTCCTTTGTAGTCCCATCTATTTACCATAAAGTGATGGGACTGGATGTCATGATCTTAGTTTTTGAATATTGAGTTTTAAGCTAGCTTTTTCACTCTCCTCTTTCACTTTCATCAAGAGGCTCTTTAGTTCTTCTTCACTTTCTGCCATAAGGGTGGTGTCATCTGCATATCTGAGGTTATTGATATTTCTCCCGGCAATCTTGATTCTGCCAGCATCTTGTGCTTCATCCAGCCTGTCATTTTGCATGATGTACTCTGCATATAAGTTAAATAAGCTGAGTGACAGTATACAGTTCTGGGGTACATTAATGGAGAAGGACAAGGCAACCTACTCCAGTATTCTTGCCTAGAGAATCCCAGGGATGGAGGAGCTTGGTGGGCTGCCATCTGTGGGGTCACACAGAGTCAGACATGACTGAAGCGTCTTAGCAGCAGCAGCAGGATTATATTAAAGAGCTATTTCTTGAAGCTTTAAAAATGTCTTTTCCTTCCATCTTCCTTCCATCTAATTATCTTCCCATATATAAACTCTAGACAGCGAACTCTGCATGCCAGTGTTACAAGTAACTTAACTATTTTCATTAGAATTGGCGTATATAATGTGATTCATGCAAGTTGTTTGACCTTTGAACATGAAAGGATATGGTTCAGGTGATTGATTTGTTTTAGAATGCATGTGATATCAAGTTGTCAGTCTCCTGGTGGCTGTTCAGAGTGTGTGGTTCTTCACTTCTTTTTCATTCAAACAATTTTTATTGAGCACCAGCTGGGTATTGTAAGAAAGCCTCAGCCAAGTATTAGAGATTCTCCCACTCTGTGCAGACTTCCTTGATAGACTTTGAAATCCTTTTGTGCGAGTTTGCTGGGAAGGGGAGAGGGACATCCCTGGCCCAGTTTATATGTCAGAATTGTAAATGTCTGTAGTTAAGTTTTCCCAATAAACGATCATATGATCCAATATGCAGTAAATGGCTATATAGCTTAGAAGGACACACTTCACCTTCCCCCCAGCTTAGCTAAAGGAATAAACAAAAATCAAAATTTCCTATAAACTTTATGAGTGGGTTTATAGTAGAAAAATTGACTTGATGCTCTCTTATATAGAAGAATATTATAACTAGGTCTTTCTAAAATGAATGGTAGAACCTCTATCATTTGTTCTTATTTCCATCTTGGTTTATTTGACTCTGAGTCTCTTTAGGCCAGATAGCTAGCTGGATGTTGTCTTCCTAAGGCTATTTGCTCTAAGTTGATTCCTGGTTTTCGTAGTCAACTGGCCAAATGATTTAATATATATCGCGGATGGTATATATATATGTGTGTGTGTGTGTGTGTGTGTGTGTGTGTGTGTATACCATGCACACATATATACATATATAAATATTGCATATACCAATATAAATATAACATATCCCATGTATTTTCAAATAAAATGTTAGGCAATTTTTAATGAGGCATGTGTTTAATAAGATTAGTCAAAGGACATTGGAAGACATAACAGTGAACTTTTTACTTGTAAATGCTGTCATCACAGGGCTGCTTCTTATTTCAATGCTTCATGAAAACCTAAGGTCTATTATTAAAATGTAGTTTTTAAAAGACATTTTAATGAGAACCTGGAATAATTCTGTAAGGGACAGAACTCTCTGCCAGTCTGATTTCATTCAGAGCTTGGTCTAATACAGTGTTCCTCCAAGTGTGGTCTGTGGACATCTGTATGCATATAATTTAAGATACTTGTTAAAAAGGCCCAGATCTACTGATCTGAATCTCTGGGCTAGGCCTGGGTGTCTGCATTTTAACCTATTTAGACAAAACTTTGAAGTAAACTTTGAGATGTAGGAGAGTGGATATACCCTCTCTTACCCCTCTTTCTTATGCATGAATGTCTCCTCAAGAGAAATCTACAGTGTAGGGACCACAGTGCAGATCCTTTTAGTTGTCTAAAGGGAATCTGCGGGTAGGTGGGAAAAGCAGAAGTCTGCCACTACCCCTCTTACTGACTTGTTGGCACCAAGTCCTCCAGCCACACATGCCAGCTACAGACCTGGGCTCGCCCAGGAACTCGCTTCCACCAGGGCTGTGCCACTCGTGCAAAGTAGGACGCCTTTCCTCTTCCTGCCCTTTGTCCACTGCTCTTGCATTTTGATGACAACTGCCATCCATTTTGCACTTATTACTTCTAGGCACTTAAACTCTTATCCCATTTCCTGCATGATGATCTTTCCAACAACCCTAGAGACGGGCGTTTTCATGCCCATTTTACAGATGAGATAACAGGTTGGCACAGGTGATGGAGTCATGGCCAGAAAGCGAGGAAGGAGGAGAAAGGAGATTCAAACCTAGTTCTTTCTACAACCTCTCTGCTGGATCGCTACTGAATGTTTGCTGCCTGGCTCTCTGGACAAGAGTGAGGAAGGCTTTGTTTTCTAATACCTTAGCCTAGATAATATGAAAAAAAGATGGCCTAGTTTTTTATTTACTTATCCCCTACAAACTTTTACACATGATTTTAATATCAAAGGGAGGATATTAAATCCCACTCATGTGAATTATGAACAGTAATTGCAGACTAAAAAAGTCTATGTGTCATTGGGTAGATAAGGATTGTGTGTCTTTTGTATAGAAAAAATTACCATTAAAAAGATAAATGGTACTGGTGCCCAATGAGAGAGACAGGACATTGTTAGAGCATTCAGTTCAGTTCAGTCGCTCAGTCGTATCTGACTCTTTTCGACCCCATGAACAGGCCTCCCTGTCCATCACCAGCTCTCAGAGTCCACCCAAATCCATGTCCATTGAGTCAGTAGTGCCATCCAACCATCTCATCCTGTGTCATCCCCTTCTCCTCCTGCCCTCAATCTTTCCCAGCATCAGGGTCTTTTCAAATGAGTCAGCTCTTCGTATCAGGTGGCCAAATTATTGGAGTTTCAGCTTCAACATCAGTTCTACCAATGGACACCCAGGACTGATCTCCTTTAGGATGGACTGGTTGGATCTCCTTGTAGTCCAAGGGCATTAACTTGAACCAAAACAAAACAAAACAAAACAAAAACAATGTCATAGCTATTCTTTTTCTAATGAATTCATTCCTGAATCTTGACATAAAGCTTTCTGTGACTTTTATCTCCCTAGCCCCTCATTTAAAACTAATTTAAAGTGAACTCATAAGAAAACAAAACTTAAGAATTCAAAGTTTTAAAAAGGTCTTAACGATCTGAAAACTGAATTCAGAACTTTGATGTAAATTGATTCTTATACCTGCCATTATCAGAAATCTGAATTGCATTCTGATTGGTTTGAGGATTAACAATTATTTGTACTTTTGAAAGTTCAAAGTTCAGTCGCTCAGTCATGTCCGACTCTTTGTGACCCCATGAATTGCAGCACACCAGGCCTCCCTGTCCATCACTATCTCTCGGAGTTCACTCAAACTCAACGTCCATCAAGTCCGTGATCCCATCCAGCCATCTCATCCTCTGTCGTCCCCTTTTCTTCCTGCCCCGAATCCCTCCCAGCATCAAAGTCTTTTCCAATGAGTCAGCTCTTCACATGAGGTGGCCAAAGTACTGGAGTTTCAGCTTTAGCATCATTCCTTCCAAAGAACACCCAGGGCTGATCTCCTTCAGAATGGACTGGTTGGATCTACTTGCAGTCCAAGGGACTCTCAGGAGTCTTCTCCAACACCGCAGTTCAAAAGCATCAATTCTTCAGTGCTCAGCCTTCTTCACAGTCCAACTCTCACATCCATACATGACCACTGGAAAAACCATAGCCTTGACTAGACGGACATTTGTTGGCAAAGTAATGTCTCTGCTTTTCAATATGCTATCTAGGTTGGTCATAACTTTCCTTCCAAGGAGTAAGCGTCTTTTAATTTCATGGCTGCAGTCACCATCTGCAGTGATTTTGGAGCCCCCAAAAATAAAGTTTGACACTCTTTCCACTGTTTCCCCATCTATTTGCCATGAAGTGATGGGACCAGATGCCATGATCTTCGTTTTCTGAATGTTGAGCTTTAAGCCAACTTTTTCACTCTCCACTTTCACTTTCATCAAGAGGCTTTTTAGTTCCTCTTCACTTTCTGCCATAAGGGTGGTGTCATCTGCATATCTGAGGTTATTGATATTTCTCTTGGCAGTCTTGATTCCAGCTTGTACTTCTTCCAGCCCAGCGTTTCTCATGATGTACTCTGCATATAAGTTAAATAAGCAGGGTGACAAGATACAGCTTGATGTACTCCTTTTCCTATTTGGAACCAGTGTGTTGTTCCATGTCCAGTTCTAACTGTTGCTTCCTGACCTGCATATAGGTTTCTCAAGAGACAACTCAGGTGGTCTGGTATTCCCATCTCTTTCAGAATTTTCCACAGTTTATTGTGATACACACAGTCAAAGGCTTTGGCATAGAAAATAAAGCAGAAATAGATGTTTGTCTGCAATTCTCTTGCTTTTTCGATCATCCAGCAGATGTTGGCAATTTGATCTCTGGTTCCTCTGCCTTTTCTAAAACCAGCTTGAACATCTGGAAGTTCACAGTTCACATACTGCTGAAGCCTGGCTTGGAGAATTTTGAGCATTACTTTACTAGCGTGTGAGATGAGTGCAACTGTGTGGTAGTTTGAGCATTCTTTGGCATTGCCTTTCTTTGGGATTGGAATGAAAACTGACCTCTTCCAGTCCTATGGCCACTGCTGAGTTTTCCAAATGTGCTGGCATATTGAGTGCAGCACTTTCGCAGCATCATCTTTCAGGATTTGAAATAGCTCAACTGGAATTCCATCACCTCCACTAGCTTTGTTCATAGTGATGCTTTCTAAGGCCTACTTGACTTCACATTCCAGGATGTCTGGCTCTAGGTGAGTGATCATACCATCGTGATTATCTTGGTAGTGAAGATCTTTTTTGTACAGTTCTTCTGTGTATTCTTGCCACCTCTTCTTAATATCTTCTGCTTCTGTTAGGTCCATACCATTTCTGTCCTTTATCGAGCCCATCTTTGCATGAAATATTCCCTTGGTATCTCTAATTTTCTTGAAGAGATCTCTAGTCTTTCCCATTCTGTTGTTTTCCTCTATTTCTTTGCATTGATGCCTGAGGAAGGCTTTCTTATCTCTTCTTGCTATTCTTTGGAACTCTTCATTCAGATGCTTATATCTTTACTTTTCTCCTTTGCTTTTCTCTTCTCTTCTTTTCACAGCTATTTGTAAGGCCTCCTCAGACAGCCATTTTGCTTTTTTGCATTTCTTTTCCATGGGGATGGTCTTGATCCCTGTCTCCTGTACAATGTCGTGAACCTCAATCCATAGTTCATCAGGCACTCTACCTATCATATCTAGTCCCTTAAATCTTTTCTCACTTCCACTGTATAATCATAAGGGATTTGATTTAGGTCATAACTGAATGGTCTAGTGGTTTTCCCTACTTTCTTCAATTTAAGTCTGAATTTGGCAATAAGGAATTCATGATCTGAGCCACAGTTAGCTCCCGGTCTTGTTTTTGCTGACTGTATAGAGCTTCTCCATCTTTGACTGCAAAGAATATAATCAATCTGATTTCCCATCTGGTGATGTCCATGTATAGAGTCTTCTCTTGTGTTGTTGGAAGAGGGTGTTTGCTATGACCCGTGCGTTCTCTTGGCAAAACTCTATTAGCCTTTGCCCTGCTTCATTTCGTACTCCAAGGCCAAATTTGCCTGTTACTCCAGGTTTTTCTTGACTTCATACTTTTGCATTCCAGTCCCCTATAATGAAAAGGACATCTTTTTTGGGTGTTAGTTCTAAAAGGTCTTGTAGGTCTTCATAGAACCATTCAACTTCAGCTTCTTCAGCGTTACTGGTTGGGGCATAGACTTGGGTTACTGTAATATTGAATGGTTTGCCTTGGAAATGAACAGAGATCATTCTGTTGTTTTTGCAATTGCATCCAAGTACTGCATTTCAGACTCTTTTGTTGACCATGATGGCTACTCCATTTCTTCTAAGGGATTCCTGCCCGTGGTAGTAGATATAATGTTCATCTGAGTTAAATTCACCCATTCCAGTCCATTGTAGTTCGCTGATTCCTAGAATGTCGACGTACACTCTTGCCATCTCCTGTTTGACCACTTCCAATTTGCTTTGATTCATGGACCTGACATTCCAGCCTCCTATGCAATATTGCTCTTTACAGCATCGGACCTTGCTTCTATCACCATTCACATCCACAACTGGGTATTGTTTTTGTTTTGGCTCCATCCCTTCATTCTTTCTGCAGTTATTTCTCCACTGATCTCCAGTAGCATATTGGGCACCTACTGACCTGGGGAGTTCCTCTTTCAGTATCCTATCATTTTTCCTTTTCATACTGTTCATGGGGTTCTCAAGGCAAGAATACTGAAGTGGTTTACCATTCCCTTCTCCTGAGGACCACTTTCTGTCAGTACTTTTGAAAGACTTCTTTTAAAAAGGAGCCAAGGGTTTATTATGCTAGAAATAATTGCACATGACACACTTCTTGAAAATTCTAAAATCTCTGCTCAGATGTGGGTGGAATTTTGTCACCTAGCTTCTGGGCAGCCTGTATTCTAATCCTGATTGTAGCATTAACTCTGATCTCGTCAGCTTCCTCATTTTTAAAACCAGCGGTTGAATTTCTAAGTAATAATTTCCTCTACTTGAAAATCTTTTGATTCATTGTGGCATGTAGTAGACTTGAAAGTACTTTACAAAGACACTGAACACTCTGTGTTATTGTATACTGTACTGGGAATGTGGAGCACATATAGTGAAGTGAAGTCACTCAGTCGTGTCCGACTCTTTGCAACCCCATTGACAGAGTAGCCTGCACCAGACTACTCCATCCATGGGATTTTCTAGGCAAGAGTACTGGAGTGGGTTGCCATTTCCTTCTCCAGGGAATCTTCCCGACCCAGAGATTGAACCCAGGTCTCCAGCATTGTAGACAGACACTTTACTGTCTGAGCCACCAGGGAAGCCAGGATACTAATAGAGAAAATAATAATGAATGCAAGTCTGTTGTAGTTCATCTTTTGTCACATACTTGATTGAATGTTAATCTGTAGACTTCCTATAGAGCTCTTCCTAGAATACAAATATATATCTTATAATTTTTTCCTTTATGAGGTACTTAAATAGCATTATAGTTCTATCTTTGAACTATACTTGGGTCTTATTTAACAACTTGCATATGTCACTCCCTCAGAGTGCAATATTTGGTATACTATCACCCTGAAATCTTGGTTCATAAATTATTATAAAAAGTATTACTAATTTTAGAAAAGTAAGTATTATTAAATAACCAATGTCTGTACAGTCCAGAGACTCTCTGAGAAATGATGAAATTGAGGAAGAGTTTGGATTTTAGTAGCAATTTTAAGCACTCATTGACTCAAATATTTTATTGCCAGACATTAATTCCTTCAAAATGTGTTTATGGATTACTGAGGTGAGAGGAGATATTGAACAAGAAATTTAAAGCATGATGCATTTTACAAAAGGAGAAGTAAAAGATGCTGTGCAAACCTGAAAGAGGCTGAATTCATCTAGTTTGCAGGGATGGATCAGCAGAAAAAGGCTGGGGAAAGCTGTTGCAAGGACACTTAGCAGAGATCAGAAGAACAGGCGGATAATGCGACTAACAAAGATTTGAGCAGAGGGAATGATTTATTTGTAGTTTTTAGGAGAAAATATTCTTTTTAAGGAATTAAAAGGCTAGTATAGTTGTAGTACAAGTCCAAAAAAGGAAAATGGAGCATGAGGGAGGCCAGAACTTGAGTGGGTTTGAAAGCGAATGTAAGGATGTTGGTCTTATTTAAGGGGAGTTATTTAAAGTTTTTAAGAAGAGGTGGGGCAGAAAACAAAGAATATAATCAGAGTTGTATTTTTATATAACTTTTTATTTTGTAATAGTTTAAGATTCACAAGGTTTACATTTAATAACTTTTACATGCAGATTTCTGTTTTGTTTTGTTATTTAGTGTTTAAAAGATTACTACAATGGGTAGAAAAGACTGAAGAGGATTAAGTATGGATGCAGGACACCAATTTGGAGATTAAGAAGCAAAGTTTAGTTTAGATGATAGATGAAGATGCCTTTGGAGAAGGCATTGGCAATGCACTCCAGTACTCTTGCCTGGAAAATCCCATGGATGGAGGAGCCTGGTGGGCTACAGTCCATGGGGTCGCTAAGAGTCCAACATGACTGAGCAACTTCACTTTCACTTTTCGCTTTCATGTATTGGAGAAGGAAATGGCAACCCACTCCAGTGTTCTTGCCTGGAAAATCCCAGGGACGGGGGAGCCTGGTAGGCTGCCGTCTATGGGGTCACACAAAGTCAGACACGACTGAAGTGACTTAGCAGTAGCAGAAGATGCCTTAAACTAAAAGTAGCCTGGAGATGACTAGAAGTAGATAGAGTCAAGAAAAATTTAAGAGATAGGAATGGTCAGTATGTCTTGGTAATTGGATATTGAGGTAAGGGGTCGGGGAGAAGGTCAAATGACCTCTGGGTTTCTATTTTGAGTAGTTGAGTGGGTGTGGTGATGCTCACCTCTCGAGGTGAGTGTGAAGTACTTATGTAGAGAAGAAGCCTTTAAGCTGAAGCTCTAGAAATAAGTCTGGTGTGAGATATAGATTTAGGCTGTGTCAGCACATAGATAGTAATTTCAGTAAGATTATCTAAGAAGAGTATGTAAATTAAAAGATAAAAAAGAAAGGCTGAGAATAGAGCTTAAGGAACTATAAATGTTAAGTGGGTTAGCAAGGAGGAGGAACTCTTAAGGAGAGTCAGAGAGAATAGCAGAGAAAGAGATATAGGAGAAAGAGAGAGAGCGGAAGGGGAGGGAAGAAGAAGAAAAAGGAGGAAGAGGAGAAAGAAGAGAGAGAAACTGGAGAGAGAGGAAAAATTAGTAGACTGCATCATATAAGCAAAGGAAAGAGTATTTCAGAGAAAAAATATCCTGTAGCCTCTGCCTCTTTGCTCTGACTTCGTGCAAAGTCATAATTGAGAAGTTTCTTGTGGTTCTCTATGTGTCATTTCTTTTATTTTTAAAGTTCAGTATTTATGGTTTGGCAAACTGGACTTCCAAGATAAAGCGTGATATTTTCTGCCACATTCTTTATGTCTTACAAAATGTTATTTTGAACTGATGATACTTGGAGGGAAAAAAAAAAGGTAAAATATGCATTTTTAAAAGCTTAGGTTTCATAAACTCAAACACACTTTTACACATGAATGTGTAGTTAAAGTACGTTTCACATGGTGTGACGTGTGTATGACAGTGCACACATCAGATCCCTGGGTCATAGTCCTGCTGCAGCTGCTGCTAAGTCGCTCCAGTCGTGTCTGACTCTGTGCGACCCCAGAGATGGCAGCCCACCAGGCTCCTCCGTCCCTGGGATTCTCCAGGCAAGAACGCTGGAGTGGGTTGCCATTTCCTTCTCCAATGCATGAAAGTGAAAAGTGAAAGTGAAGTCGCTCAGTCGTGTCCAACTTGTCACAACCCCATGGACTGCAGCCCATCAGGCTCCTCCGTCCATGGGATTTTCCAGGCAGGAGCACTGGAGTGGGGTGCCATTGCCTTCTCCCCTCTGTCCATGGGATTTTCCAGGCAGGAGTACTGGAGTGGGGTGCCATTGCCTTCTCCCCTCCGTCCATGGGATTTTCCAGGCAGAAGTACTGGAGTGGGGTGCCATTGCCTTCTCCGGGTCATACCCCTAGGCCAACTGAAATCAAAGCTTTGGGTGGGTCCTATGTATGGCAACCCACTCCAGTATTCTTGCCTGGAGAATCCCAGGGACAGAGGACCCTAGTGGGCCGCCGTCTATGGGATTGCACAGAGTCAGACATGACTGAAGCGACTTAGCAGCAGCAGCAGCAGCAGCATGTATCTTTACAGAATCTTCCTGACTAATGCCCAGAGTGGGTGGAAAGTGGTCAGAACATGGAAATACTCTGATAATGTTAAATGAGGGTGTTCTATATAATGACTTAGAGACAGATGTGACCTAATTGAAACCTTATTGTCACCACTGTTAGGAAGAGCATGCTAAATAAGTTTCTCTGAAGAGAAGTGGCAGCAGGTAACGCGATAGAAGAGGAGAAATTTGGAGTTATCCCACTGAATTGGGAAGTGATCATCACAAATCCCAAAGGATATTCAAGGTTGGAGTTAGTGAGGCAGGAGTTTGATTTATAGTAGTTTGATGCTGTGACAAAGTGAGTGCCAGGTTCAGAATAACCAGCTGGAATAACATCTCTTAAGACCATTTAATATTGGAGAGAAATGGCCATACTCCTTTAAGTAATAGAGAGCTGAAGGTTCAGCCAAAGCTTCAGTTAAGGAGAGATGCAAAAAGAAGTTGGTGATTAAATGTTGTGAGAGGAAATACCTTTGGGTTTTGCTGCAGGGATAACAGAGGACTATAATAATTTGAAAGTTACTTTTGAAACTTCCAGTAGGAAAGGACATGACATCTTGGTGATCCCCATAATGTACAGGGGAGGCTGATAGTGGGGATGTCAGGGAGAGGGTAAGAAAACTCTATGCTAAGTTTTGTGTAAGTTATCAATCGAGAATTTGGTTCCATGATGTTTGAGCTGAATTTCAAGCAAGCATGAACTGAATATGGATATACAGGTAGCTTAGCATGTCATCATTTCCCTGAAAGTGGGTTAAAGTTAAAATTATTCCCAAGTGACTCTGATAAAGAATCTGCCTGCCAAGCAGGAGATGTGGGTTTGATCCCTGGGTTAAGAAGCTCCCCTGTAGAAGGAAATAGCAACCCACTCCAGTATTCTTGCCTGGGAAATCCCATAAACAGAGGAGCCTGGTGGGCTACTATCCATGGGGTTGCAAAGTGTAGGACACAACTTATGGACTAAACAAAAACAATGTACTTTTAACTTATGTATTTATTCCCCACCGTGTTCTCAAAGAATTTAAAGTATTTAAGAAACTAAGTTTAATGACTAAAATTATCCATGAATGTGAGAAATAAATAGTGATATGATAGTAACTCAAAGAGTCAAAAGTGAAACGAGATATTCATTTTATTAACTATGGACAAAAACTTTGCTTTATTGACATTTAGAACTCCCAGTACTGTGTTCAATACAGAAATGGTCATGATCCTCATGATGCAATCATTTCTATGAATGGTGCCCTTTATAATACAATTCTAAGCTTAGGAAATAAATGGAGGGGAGAGTAATGAGGCTTATACGATGTCGGATGAGTCAATGTATGGTTAATATTGAGTCACTTTCATGCTCTCTACTGCCTACCTTTCTGCTTAATGGTTCTTTATCTGCAGTAACTTGGTACAAGCATCAAATATGTTCAACAAGTATCTTGTCTGGATTATCCTGTTGCTAACAAGTGCATTTCCTCCATACTAAGGAATCCTTCTCATTCCAAAGATGACAGTGTAATTTTGATTTAATTCCTGTTGATTGCCATTTTGCTTTTATACATGAGGAGGAATCCAGTCTGTTAAAGTATTCAAGATATTTTTTAAAATAGATAATGTGACCTCCTCCTTGCATAACCTTACCACAACAAACTTTGCAGACTTAGTAGAGATATATGTAGAATGTGTGGTATGTGTGGTTTTTTAAATGTGAAGGATGACAGTCAAACTTCCTGGCTTTGTTTCAAGTAATTCTGTTTCCAAGCAAGTGTCAGTTGCTGTGATACCCTTATGCTTAAAGTAATCTGAGGAATAAAGTCATAGTTGAATATTTTCAAGTGATTTAAAAAAAATTAGAACAGAGGAGATCAGTGCTTATTGTTAATTAAATTACAGTGTTCATTGATAATAATTATTGAATCATGTCAGGTCGAAAGACCAATGTTTTAAATCTAATCGTATTGAAAAGAATATATATATATATATATAAACTGAAACACTTTGCTGTCACCAGAAACAATAGTTTATTATAAATCAACTGTGTTGTTCAGTTGATAAGTTGCATTTAACTCTGTGACCCCATACACTACAGCATAAGCAACTGACAAACAACTAATCTCAAAAATATACAAGCAACTCCTACAGCTCAATTCCAGAAAAATAAATGACCCAATCAAAAAATGGGCCAAAGAACTAAATAGACATTTCTCCAAAGAAGACATACAGATGGCTAACAAACACATGAAAAGATGCTCAACATCACTCATTATCAGAGAAGTGCAAATCAAAACCACTATGAGGTACCATTTCACAACAGACAGAATGGCTGCTATCCAAAAGTCTACAAGCAATAAATGCTGGAGAGGGTGTTGAGAAAAGGGAACCCTCTTACACTGTTGGTGGGAATGCAAACTAGTACAGCCATTATGGAGAACAGTGTGGAGATTCCTTAAAAAACTGGAAATAGAACTGCCTTATGATCCAGCAATCCCACTGCTGGGCATACACACTGAGGAAACCAGAAGGGAAAGAGACACGTGTACCCCAATGTTCATCGCAGCACTGTTTATAATAGCCAGGACATGGAAGCAACCTAGATGCCCATCAGCAGATGAATGGATAAGAAAGCAGTGGTACATATACACAATGGAGTATTACTCAGCCATTAAAAAGAATTCATTTGAATCAGTTCTAATGAGGTGGATGAAACTGGAGCCTATTATACAGAGTGAAGTAAGCCAGAAGGAAAAACACCAATACAGTATACTAACGCATATATATGGAATTTAGAAAGATGGTAACAATAACCCTGTGTACGAGACAGCAAAAGAGACACTGATGTATGGAACAGTCTTATGGACTCTGTGGGAGAGGGAGAGGGTGGGAAGATTTGGGAGAATGGCATTGAAACATGTATACTATCATGTATGAAACGAGTCGCCAGTCCAGGTTCGATGCAGGATACTGGATGCTTGGGGCTGGTGCACTGGGACGACCCAGAGGGATGGTACAGGGAGGGAGGAGGGAGGAGGGTTCAGGATGGGGAACACATGTATACCTGTGGTGGATTCATTTCGATATTTGGCAAAACCAATACAATATTGTAAAGTTTAAAAATAAAATAAAATTTAAAAAAATAAAATAAAATAAAACTAATCTTTTCGGAAAATACGTCTCTGACAAGAATCAAAAGTTAGTTATTCCTTCTCCCTGGAACACTTCTTTCCATCGCTTGCCTGACTGACTCTTCCCTATTTCTGGAATTTCTCATTCCTTGTGTATGTCTCTCATTCATCCCCAACCATAGGGTTGTTTGGTCCCCAGGAACTTGTAACTTCTACAATTTGGGCTTCTACTTCAGCCCATCTCAGTAAACATTCAGTTGCTTAAGCGGGAAACCTGTGACTGTTCCCTTTTCCACCTCTTCACATTCACTCTACCAGTAAGTCCCATAACTTTCACTTGCAAAATATATTTCCAATTCATTCACATTTCTGCCCATCTCTACTGTCAACCTCTTCACCTCAGCCATCCCATGTCTTGTGTGAGATTAGTGCAACAACATCTTTTCCGAGCTGTCTTTCCCTTCTCCTTCCACTTGAAACTGCTTCAGTTTCTTCACTGAAATCCTAAGTGGTCCTTTGCAAACATAAGTCAGACAATGTCATTCACCATCCTTGTTTCACCCGTGAATAGCTTTCCATTTCACTAGGAGTCCAGTTCTCTCCCACAGTCTGCAATGGCATGTCCCTGCTCCTATCGCCTAATTCATCTCCAGCCATCCTTTCCCTACATCAAAAGACTCTGCCATTTCTAAATTGAGCCTGAAAACATTCTGTTTCTCCTGCTTTGAATTCCCTTCTCTTAGATCTCCTATGGGATGGTTTATCTCATCCTTCAATCTCAGAATACATATTTTCAGACAGGTCTTCATTTCAGATTCCAAATGGATCTTTTTCTTGATTCTCTACTCAGCATCCATTTTGTAACCCTCCAAATATTTTCTCTGGAGAAGGCAATGGCACCCCATTCCAGTACTCTTGCCTGGAAAATCCCATGGATGGAGGAGCCTGGTAGGCTACAGTCCATGGGGTTGCAAAGAGTCGGACACGACTGAGCGACTTCGCTTTCACTTTTCACTTTCATGCATTGGAGAAGGAAATGGCAACCCACTCCAGTGTTCTTGCCTGGAGAATCCCAGGGACGGGGGAGCCTGGTGGGCTGCCATCTATGGGGTCACACAGAGTCGGACACGACTGAAGCGACTTAGCAGCAGCAGCAGCAGCAAATATTTTCTCTGTTTTAACAGGTGTTATTTGTTGGTTTACCTGTATGTTGTCTGTCTTCTCCTACTAGAATGTGAGCTGTGTTTCATTTTCTCATGTGTACTCATGTTGTATAGGAAGCACGCAAGAAATGATTGCTGATGGAAAGAATGAATGAATGGTGTAAGGGTCAGGCTGAACAGACTGCTAGAGCAGCTAGTAGATGTACAGCTGGAGCAGGATGGTCTTTTTTTATCTTGAAAATGCAGTGACTAGTAACATTTATTAACCATCAAAAGTATATTTGCACAGAAGATATACTTACAAGAATTATTCAAATATAACATCCCAGTTAAGTATGGAATCACTGCTGATCAGACAAATCAATCACATTTTCAGTGTATAATTCCTTTAAAAAAACTTCCTCCTCTTCATGATTATGTAAAAGACATGCTTTCTATTTTTTTTATTTTATCAATTTTTAAATTGGAATGTAGTTGACTTAGAATATTGTGTTAGTTTCTACTGTACAGCAAAGTGGTTCAGTTATACACACATACACACATAAAACTGATAATACATACCTAAAAGTGATTCAGTTTGCTATACATCAGAAATTAACATTGTAAATCAACTCTTCCAAATATTTTCTATTATGATTATCATATGATAGAGAATACAGTTGTCGGTGCTATACAATAGGGTCTTGCTGTTTATCCATTCTCTCTGTAAAAGCTCACCTCTGCTAACCCCAAACTCCCACTGTATCGCTTCCCCAACCGCCTGTACCTGGGCAACCACCAGTCTGTTCTCTGTCCATGAATCTGTTTCTTTTCATTGATAGGTTAATTTGTATCATTATATATCCCACATATAAGTGATGCCATTCAGTATTTCTCTTTCCGTTTCTGACTTACTGCACTTAGTAAGATTATCTCTAGTTGCATCCATGTTGCCACAAATGGCATTATTTCACTTTTTTATGGCTGAGTATTATCCCATTATATATACATACCACATCTTCTTTACCCATTCATCTGTCAATGAATGTTTGGGTGGTTTCTGTGTCTTGGCAATTGTGAATAGTTGGATCAGCCTGGTTTTGAAGAAGGATATGGGATGGAACTTAAGTGTAAGATCAAACAGTTTTCTAGCTAGCATGAGTAATTCATTTCTGGAAGTTTTTATTGGGAAGGTAAGGTGAGAGAATGTGTCCAAAAGGACTGCAAAGATAAAGACTCAGAAGACTTTCTCCTGGGAGCTCTCTGTAGAGCTCGAATCTGTCCACAAGTAAAGTTAGAGCATCATCATGGCTCACCTCCTGCTCTTCATATTTTTTTGTCCTATTGCCAGCTTTCCTCATTCATTCTAGAGGTTGACAAAAATGTGGAAACCATGCAAGCTCTGTATACAAAATATTTGCCCAACAGTCCCTGCACCTTTTAAAGCACATTTATATTTGTGAGTGAGTTATAACCCAATCACTCCAGGAAGGAGCACCCTGAGATTCTGGGAGCCAAGATTACAGAAATATTCTGGAAACACAACCTCCTATTGGTCCTCTGAATCCTTTTGTCCCATCTCTTAGCTGCAGCTTGAAGAGCCATTGTCTTGGGCTTTATTCTGCCTGAACTGCCTTTGGCTTACATTGTTTAAGCTATTTATCTCTAGCCCCCACTTTTACTCAGTGTCCCACAACCTCAGGGACCAGCTCTCCCCTCTTCTCCCTCCCTACAACCTCAGTAGCCCAGCTCTGACTTCTGGAACCTTGAACTGGCTAAGCTCTTTGAGTTCCCCCTCTGCATGACTTGAAGCATCCATACAGTGTTAAGTCACGTTCCTGCAAATATGTTGTTTTCAATTCAGGTGCACTTTTGTTATGAACCCCATGTCTTTGGCATTTATTTATTATATTCATCTCCTTGGCTTCACGGCCTGCCTAAACCTCTTTATGGTTTCTCTGTTTCTTCTGTCTTTCTCTTGCTGATGGTTGTGAGCTTATTTCACAACAGTTACATTTTAAGATTGATCTTGCAGATTTGTAGGTGTGGTTTACTTCCATAAATATAGCATTCATGTCAGCAGCAACTCCAGGTCACTTTTTACATCACTTCGTGGGTAATTTTTGTTGTATTTTAAACCCATCAATCACTTTTGCTTGTATTTATATGCAGTGGCTGAATTTGAACCTAGATTTGTTGTGTTGGAAATACAATAAATATTAGCTGTCACTGTAAGGGACAGAGCATTAAAGGGCAGCATGGTATAAGATGACAGTGAATTCAAGTTATAAAATCACATTTATTTCTCTTTCTTCTTCCCTTTCTCCCTTTTTTCATACCCTCTCTAACTTCTTCAGTAAAAATTTAAGGTAGCTACCTTATTGGATTACAGTATGTGAACCATTATACTAACATTTTATTAAGTTTATAAATTTTTTATATTTTAGATTTTTCTCATAGGACTATCAATACTTACATAGAAAGCATTTGCTGTTTAGATTCTTATATTCAGGCTTCTCAAATATATGTATATTACATATCATTAGTTACATTAATTGCAAATGAGTGACTTTGAGATTTTCTTGGAATATTGTATTTTTTATCTTATAAGCATAAAGAGAGCTTCCTTTATTGTTTTGAATTCAAATGCAGACACTCGCCTGAAGTAATAGTAAATTTTTTTAATGCTTTTCCCCCTCCATATTTATATATCAAATCCATCTGAGGCAGGGTTTGTAGGAAGGAAAGGAGATATGCTCAAGACAGAGAGGAGAGAACAAATGTGTGAACACTAAAATCAGAATAAGTTGAGTTACATTGCTGAATTCAAGAGGTGTTTCTGTATGAGAATATATCTGTCTGTAAAAGCCACGAGACATGCTCAAACTTCTGTAATGTGAAGAATGAATTAGATCACAAAGGGAATCTCTCTGAATGAACCATCACAGAATTTTTTAAACTATAGAATTATTGTCAAATGGCCAGAGTTCCCTGCTGATACTGCTTCAGTGGATTTGTTGAGTCTTTGTCCAAGAGAGTTTAAAGATTAAAATGGCCAAAGGGATACGGAAGACAGAGAGAGTGAGAGACAGAGGCAAAGTGACAGAGACACAAAGAGAAGAAAGGCATCAAGAGACACAGAGAGAACATGAAAGGGCGTGTAATGAAGGAGGGTTTGAACAGTGTTTATTTCAGGCTCGCAGTCAGGAGATCCGAGTTCTGCTTTAATCTCTTACTTAAACTGAGTCCCTTGGACTGCAAGGGGATCCAATGGGTCAATCCTAAAGGAAATCAACCCTGAATGTTCATTAGAAGACTCATGCTGAAGCTGAAGCTCCAGTGCTTTGGCCATCTGATGTGAAGAGCCAACTCACTGGAAAAGACCCTGATACTGGGAAAGATTGAGGGCAGGAGGAGAAGGGGGGAACAGAAGATGTTGGCATCACGGACTTGATGGACAGAGTTTGAGCAAATTCCGAGAGATAGCGATGGACAGGGAAGCCTGGCATGCTGCAGTCTATAGGGTGACAAAGAGTCGGACACAACTTAGTAACTGAATAACGAACAACAACCATTGGTGACTTTGTTTTCTTATGTGTCAAATCGGAATAGTAGTAACATCTGTTCTACCTTTTGCATAGGTTTTTGGCAATCATAGAATGAAATGTTAGATGTGGAATTGTTTTGAAAGCATGAAATGCTTTCTGAAGGTAAAAGATCATACTGTCCAAGCACAGCATTTTTACTTTAGCAGTATTAGTGATAAATAAGAAGAATATTTGCTTTTGGATTTTATAATTGTGATCGTTTATTCAAATTGTGAATAAAGTTAAGTATTGTGTTCTTAGAAGTGATTTAGTAGAGGGTGGCTTGGGTTTAAGTCAAATGGGTTTATGTTTAAACCCTGTATCTACCCGTCAGTACTCGCTGTGCAACATTGGACAGGTTATATGCTCTGAGCCTCGGTTCTGTGATGGCAAACTTATCAAGTCATTGTGAGACTTACATGAGGGGTTGCTTTTCATTGCAGTACATGGAGTAACTCCTTAATAAATATTAGTTGTAGTAGTATTAATACTACTATTATGATGATGACTTTTGCTGTCTTTATTGGTTAATTTTTTCACTTTGGTTAAGAAGCCTTGAAACTTCGGAGCTTTCATAAGTAGGAGCATGATTGTTTGGTTTTTAAATTTTAATTATTTAAAAAAAAATCTCAGTATATACGCCATCTCCCTTCAGGCAGAGTCAAAATGTAATGTATTGAATGTATTCTGATGTATTAATTCCCTGATATCTCAGTTGGTAAAGCATCCGCCTGCAATGCAGGAGACCTCGGTTCTATTCCTGGGTCAGGAAGATCTGCTGAAGGGATATGCTACCCACTCCAGTATTCTTGGGTTGCAGTACAAGTTTGCTGGTAAGGAATCCACATGCAATGTGGGAGACCTGGGTTCAATCCCTGGGTTGGGAAGATTCCCCTGGAGAAGGGAAAGGTTATCCACTCCAGTATTCTGGCCTGGAGAATTTCATGGGCTGTAGAGTCCATTGGGTCACAAAGAGTCACACACAACTGAGCCACTTTCACTTTCTTAATGTATTAAAGCCCAATGTAAACAGCTGTTTGGATAAGAAATCGAACCAAGTTCATCAAAGTAGATGATCTGCCTCCTTACGACCTGTAGGTCAGTGTAGCAAGGCTAAATTTGGCTCTCATTTTCTGGAAGCATCACCAGAGGAAATAATGAATGACCCATGTCATAATTTTCAGCCAAGAGGAAGTGTGCATTTGGGGTGTAGGGGGGTTGGTAGCAAAACATGTTATTTTCCTGCTGCTGAATCCAGATAAATGTAAGGTAATTTAAAATGTTAGGTAATTTATCTCAGAGATTAACTCTGAGAAGCAACTAAATAAGATAATTTTTCTGAAATGATGTCTTTAATGATCGATTTTAAAGTCAAGCCTTTGCAGTAATTGAAATGACAGCACATAACACATGGTGATGACGTGAGCTATTGGGTTTCAAAGGACTAGACAGAACATCATGGCTCCCACTCTGTGCCCTGCAGGCAGGGTCACCCTGGGTGATGAGGAACTTAATGGATGTTCATTGTGTGACCATGCTGACCTTGTTGTGAGCAAGTAAATGCCAAGAGATCTCAGCTGTGTGTGTGTACTGAAAGATAAGAAAGAAATTGCTTTGACATGTTGAGTTGAAATTGGACATGTAAATATATGCCAAATGTTTTCTTCCCCATCATTGCTCTGTTTTTGTTTTGCAGTTTAGATCTCTAACTTCAAAAGTAGAGTTAATCATAGACGATCCAGCCCCATGGTTCTTATATTTTGGAATGGAATGTGTGTGGTCTCATTCTTCCGAAATTCTTATGATCGTTATTCTCATGGAAAGCACTTTGCAATTCTTCTGTGAAACCCCATGGTTCTTCTTCAGTGGTATGAAAGGGGAACTATAGAACAGGAGTTTGAGCTGGGCTCTTTTGGAGACTGCTCTATTTTGAGTGAGGCTCACTAGTGTGAAGTAGCTGCTATATGCCTCTCTGGAGCACTGAATGACTGCAGTAGTTGAAAGGGAGATTTTAATATTGATTTTTTTGGAAGTTGATGAATACCTACAAAGAGCAATACATTTTTTTTCCTTTAATTAGTACAAGTTTGCTCCATCTGTTAACATCTAACTAGTGATTTCAAGAGCTACTTAGCATCATTCCTAGTCAATAAGAATGAGTATCAGTTCAAAAGAATAAGCCGTAAGTGATAAATCAGCAAACAAATATCTTATGGGTCAACCACTTTTCACCTTGACCCAAATCATTATTTTTGTTTAGAGTTACAATATCTAAATTTCAAGTGGATACTGATCTACTTTAGAACTATTAAAAAAAATAGAAATGGCAACTTGAAATTATTTGGGATGCATTTAATAGAAGATTAATATCATTGGCCACTTAGGAACTACATTGCTATCATAATATTTTGGCCCAGTGTTTCCAATGTTTTGTATCGTATGCTGATTATAGATATGAATGTTGCAAATAGTCTTGATTTCTTCATGACTGTTTTGTGATAAGATTGGGATAGCTATGGCAGAGTTGCTTGATGTGAAAATTTAGTCTGAAACTTGTTGAAAACTGATTTTCAGTTTTGAGGAAATATCTCAATTGGCCCATAGCTTTTTAGGATTGAATTTTGTCTTTAAAATATGTGAGCTGGTTGATATTTCTTAGCTCTATACCTACAGAGTTCATTCAAGAAAGCTGTTAGGCTAGAAATAGGATTTACTGTTTGGGCAGAATCTCAACAGTTGAGGCGGTGAGAGGACTACTCCAGGAGTTTTCTCGCTTCTAGATGATTCATTGAATATTTCACAGTATATAGATGGAGATATCTTCCCACAGTGACTCCTGGAATTAGATGCTTTTAAGGCACCCTAGGGAAATGGCAACCCACTCCAATGTTCTTGCCTGGAGAATCCCAGGGACGGGGGAGCCTGGTGGGCTGCCATCTATGGGGTCACACAGAGTTGGACATGACTGAAGCGACTTAGCAGCAGCAGCAGCAGCACAATGACTATATCTGAGTAAAAGAACTGTGAATTACAGTTGAGGTTTGGACTTCTGACCTACCAACTGAATATACTTTACTGTAGATCAAGGACCAGGAAAGTGCATTTAAGCTTCTTCTGACATGTGAGCCTAATACTGACCTTGAAGCGCTAAAAATATTTAGTGAGTGCTTTTTATCAGTCAAAAGTTGATTATCAGTTCAGTTCAGTCGCTCAGTTGTATCCGACTCTTTGTGACCCCATGAACCGCAGCATGCCAGGCCTCCCTGTCCATCACCAACTACCGCAGTTTACCCAAACTCATGTCCATTGAGTCGGTGATGCCATCCAACCATCTCATCTCCTGTCGTCTGCTTCTCCCCTGGCCTTCAATCTTTCCCAGCAGCAGAGTCTTTTCAAATGGGTCAGCTTTTCACATCAGGTGGCCAAAGTATTGGAGTTTCAGTTTCAACATCAGTCCTTCCAATGAACACCCAGGACTGATATCCCTTGGGATGGACTGGCTGGATCTCCTTGCAGTCCAAGGGACTCTCAAGAGTCTTCTTCAACACCACAGTTCAAAAGCATCAATTCTTCGGCGCTCAGCTTTCTTTATAGTTCAACTCTCACATCCATACATGACCACTGGAAAAACCATAGCCTTGACTAGATGGACCTTTGTGGACAAAGTAATGTCTCTGCTTTTGAACATGCTGTCTAGGTTGGTCATAACTTTCCTTCCAAGGAATAAGCGTCTTTTAATTTCGTGGCTGCAGTCCCACCTGCAGTGATTTTGGAGCCCAGAAAAATAAAGTCTGACACTGTTTCCATTGTTTCCCCATCTATTTGCCATGAAATGATGGGATTGGATACCATGATCTTAGTTTTCTGAATGTTGAGCTTTAAGCCAACTTTTTCACTCTCCTTTTTCACTTACATCACGAGGCTTTTTAGTTCTTCTTCACTTTCTGCCATAAGGGTGGTGTCATCTGCATATCTGAGGTTATTGATATTTCTCCCGGCAATCTTGATTCCAGCTTATGCTTCTTCCAGCCCAGCGTTTCTCATGATGTATTCTGCATATAAGTTAAATAAGCAGGGTGACAATATATAGCCTTGACGTACTCCTTTTCCTATTTGGAACCAGTCTGTTGCTCCATGTCCAGTTCTAACTGTTTCTTCCTGACCTGTATATAGGTTTCTCAAGAGGCAGGTCAGGTGGTCTGGTATTCCCATCTCTTTCAGAATTTTCCACAGTTTATTGTGATCCACACAATCAAAGGCTTTGGCATAGTCAATAAAGTAGAAATAGATGTTTTCTGGAGCTCTCTTGCTTTTTCGATGATCCAGAGGATGTTGGCAATTTGATCTGTGGTTCCTCTGCCTTTTCTGAAACCAGTTTGAACATATGGAAATCCATGGTTCACGTATTGCTGAAGCCTAGCTTGGAGAATTTTGAGCATTACTTTACTAGCGTGTGAGATGAGTGAAATTGTGCAGTAATTAGAGCATTCCTTGGCATTGCCTTTCTTAGGGATTGGAATGAAAACTGATCTTTTCCAGACCTGTGGCCACTGCTGAGTTTTCCAAATTTGCTGACATATTGAGTGCTGCACTTTCACAGCATCATCTTTTAGGACTTGAAATAGCTCAACTGGAATTCCATCGCCCCCACTACTAGAGTAGTGATTCTTCCTAAGGCCTGCTTGACTTTACATTTCAGGATGTCTGGCTCTAGGTGAGTGATCACATCATTGTGATTATCTGGGCCGTGAAGATCATTTTTGTACTGTTCTTCTGTATAAAGCTGATTATAGAATCTTTGTAAAATATTTTAAAATTGCTTTTGCTGATATTCATTCTTAGTAATAATTTTAACTATTTTTTAAGTGCCTAGAAGTCTTCATCAAATGAAGGCATCAGATATTGATTTGATTCTCACATTTCTGGCCATGTTTGGGGCATATTTACAGCTGCTTGGTTTGTGTTCAGTGGGACTGTGAAGGAAGAGTGCATATCTTTTAGACCTTTGGACATAGCTTGAAATTGGAGATGAGATCTCATTCTCTTCTTACATGTAAAAGTTGCCTGAGAATTAGTGTTTTGAAATATAGCTAAGTATAGGTGTTGTGTGACAATGGTTTCCAGGAGTTTCAGTCATAAGAGCTCCTTATTATCAGGATAATGCATTATACTTTAAATATCTGTTAATTGATGAAACACATGACATAAAGCTTCTAGGAACTCAGTAGCAATTTAAACTAAACTTATCTCTGTTTTGCAAATAAGTTCATCCACATAGAGAACAAACATACAGATAGCTAGGCGGGAAAGGGAGGGCAGGATGGATTGGGAGATTGGGATAACATATATATACTACTATGTGTAAAACAGATCACTAATGAAAACTGACTGTATTGCAGAGGGAACTCCACTGAATGCACTGTGGTGACCTAAATGGGAAGGAAACTAAAGGAGTGGGGATATGTGTATATGTGTGGCTGATTCACTTCGTTGTACAGCAGAAACTAACATGACATTGTAAAGCAGCTATATTCCAATAAAAAAGTAAATTTACATTATGTATTCCTTATGCCAGATATATTACCTGTAAGTCCTACCTCTTCTTATCATCAACGCTTCACTGTATCCCTAAGGCTTTAGAATGAAGTAAAACTCTGTATCACTGCCTTCAAGGCCCTGTGAGACCGGATTCCTGCCTGCCTTTGCAATCTTATTCTCCTTTTCCTTTTCTTCTAGCTCACTCTGTGCTTCAGCCTCATAGGTCTCCTTACTGAATATTGATTGGATAGATCAAGTTCCTTCCAGTCTTTGAACCTTCGTATTTGTTTTTCCTTCTACCCAGGATGCTCTTCTCTGTGGATTCTATGATGCAGTCCTCAGCTTTGAGAAGCCTTCCTGACAACTTGTTCTGAAACAACCTTCCACACTCTCTGACATAACACTAGTGCTCTATGGATATTGCAAGCCTCCTACATGATATCCACAATGTAGAATATCCTTTCCTGTTTAGAAAACTAATGAGGCTCTGTTTATCTGTAGTGAATAATGCTATCTCTCTTGTTAGAGAGGTAGGTTATATTTCCCTATGCATACCTCAGATTGCCCACTTTATCTAAAGTTGTGTAGAAAGACAATTAGCCTTTGTGTATATTTGGGAATTTTCTCTGCAGTAAATAAATGGGGAAGTGGGCTTTCTAATTCATTTTCTTAAACTTTGAAAATCTGGAAGACCTGTTGCTAATCCTGGCAAAGGTTATCTGGGGATATTATACCATCTAATGAAATCTTTAAGGAAGGAAAGGATCATCATGTTAGTTTTAGCATTTATAAATGAAAGCACACTAAATTCTTAGGGTGTTAGGAAAAGAATCTATATCTGATGTGTTGCAGCCAACAGACTGGCTCATATAAGAACTGCTTGTTAAATTTTCAGGAATTTTGCAAGCAGGCTGACTTTGCATTAGTAGCTTGAAATTGGCTATGGTGGG
Source organism: Bos indicus x Bos taurus (assembly GCF_003369695.1). NCBI lineage: Eukaryota > Metazoa > Chordata > Mammalia > Artiodactyla > Bovidae > Bos > Bos indicus x Bos taurus. The sequence continues at coordinate 43,196,672 of NC_040101.1, forward strand.
AGTGTTTATACCATGGAAATTGGCAAACACTACAAACCAGGGCTTTTTTTTCTCCCTGGAGAGTGCATTTAACAGCACACTATTATATAAAGCCAATATTTCAGAGGCTGACAATTTGATGATGAGAAATCAATAGGGCCAGCTTGAAATAACCAAGTTACTTTTATGGTTGTTTGGATTGAAAAAGTCACAAATTTTGAGTGTGGAAGAAAGAGCTTTTTTTTTAAAAAAAGAAATAGATTATTTGTACACAGAAGCAGACATGAAGGATTGAAAAAAAAATCAAGATCTTTGTATTTGCTTCTTTCGCCTTTCAGGTCAGGCTGCTGAATTCTTGCAAAATGTTGTTAAGATATATTCTTGGGGTTAGGGCAGATAGTCACCTTCTGGAACTTGCGATAACAGCTTTCCTCAGCTCCCACACTGATAACACAGCTCAGCTGATCCCACATGCAACATCACATGTTAGTTACAATGAGTGTGTTAGACTGCTTCTTCAGGGAAAGAAAAAGGTTCCAAGAAGAGTTAGGTGCAGGCTCGGATTGATTATGGCTTACAGTGTTGAAGCAAGTGGAGACTAATGAGAGTTGCCCTAAGGTTTCAAGCCTTCAGTGGGAAAGGACTTAAAGGAAAATTACCTGAAGAGGCAGGGCTTTGAGCATTGCTCACTGACAAGAACATCTTTGAGATACACCACTCTGCGAAGGCAGAGAGGGATTATTTGGGATATTTCAGAGGCAAATGTCATTGGGCAATACCTCTATGAAGGGATAAATGGATAAATGATAAGACACAGGTCCTATATTTCTCAGTTTATTTTAAAGTACTGCAAAGGCAAAGGCGAAAGCCTCTAGTTAGTTTCTTCAGGGAGATTGAATGTTCTCCACTTAAAATTAAGTTGGAAAAGCAAGCACATCCTGAAATTCCTTTCCTCCCCTCCAGTTTTTGGTAAGTACTTGGAAAATTCGAATAATTCTAAGGGATTCTGTAAGACTAAGTTGTGTCATCTTTCCTGATGTCTTTATGAAGCAGGTTAATTGTACTGTTTATGAGTAGAAAGAAAGTGGCTTTCTTTAGTCATCTTTGGATGTAACTAATTATTTTCTTGGAAGAAGGCTTTATTTTTAATCTTGAAGCATTTCTAGGGCTTAGATTTTAATGGACCGCTATTATTATTTCCCAAAGGATAAGATACCATCTGTAGTTAAACAAGTTGGGACTCTGGGATTGATAATATCTAGTCTTTAGTCTTTATTATATTAAAAAATATGAACCCACTGGTGACCTTACACTCTGACTCAAGGAAAATAAAGGAATTTTTAATAAAGAGAATATTATGCAGTTTGATTAAAATTAATTTCTTAAAGATCAAATAAGTCCTGTTATTTGGAGAAGCAATCCTAGAACAGTAGATCTCAGGAGTCACTATGCAGTTGCTGTGGGTTCTTGACCTTGAGGTCAGGAATGGTGAAGATAATTAAGAAGGGAGAGCTTATGAAAATCATAGATGGGGACAGAGTTTTGCATCTTATATTGAACATTCAGTGGAAACAACTCTCTGCCTCAGGAGAAATAAGATTTTAGGAAGACAAAATTAAAAAAAAAAAACTTTGAAGGAAACATACAGTTAAATAGTTCTGGCAAATTAAAGTAAAATTCTCACAAACAGGACTTTTTAAATAGACTCTATTCTGAAGCTCTATTCTGGCCATTCATCACCATCTGTTCATGAAGTGAAAATTCCTGCCATTAGTTTTTAGACACAGGCCATGTGAAAGAGAATCTATTGTAAAGAGTAATATCGATTATACCAATAACAGTTGACCAGTATTAAGTATCTCGGAGAAGGCAATGGCACCCCACTCCAGTACTCTTGCCTGGAAAATCCCAGGGACAGAGGAGCCTGGTAGGAGGCCATCTATGGGGTCGCACAGAGTCGGACATGACTGAAGCGACTTAGCAGCAGCAGCAATATTAAGTATCTAAGTCATTATTGAAACAAGCAGTAGATTTTTATCTTTCGAAAAGCATGCCCGTTCTAGAAAATTTTAGAGAAAAAATGAAGGAAAAAATATAATTCTGTCACCAAAGGCAACCAATGCCAACATTTATTTCCTTTTGATACTGTTCTAAGTCATGACTGCACACTCTGTTACTACTTCCTGTTACTGCAACTGCAGTTACTACCACCACCTTTTCACCCAACATTTACTGAAAGTAACATTATCTTTTTACCAATCTTCACGTATCTTTTCAGTTTTATTGAGAAATAACTGACATACATCAGTATATATATTTAAAGTGTACAGCATGATGGTTTGATTTACATATAATGGGAAATGATTATCACAGTGTTTAGTTAACATTCATCATTTCATGTAGATAAAATAAAAAAAAAATTCCTTGTGGTGAGAACTTTTAGGATCTACTCTATTAATTTTCCTATGTACCATATGGTAATGGTAACTATAGTCATTATTTTGTATCAGTATTTATCTTATGGCTGGAAGCTTATGCATTTTGATCACCTTTCTCAAATTCTTCCTCCTCCTCCCTCCCGACACCACCTCTGGTAACCACAAATCTGAACCCTTTTTTTCGATGCGTTTTTTTTTTTTTTTTTTAATTAGACTCCACATAAAGTGAAGTCATACAGTATTTGTCTTTCTCTGATATATTTCACTTAGAAAAATGCCTTCAAGATTCATCTGTGTTTTTAGGAATGTTAAGATTTTCTCATTTTTATGGCTGAATAATATGCCATTGTATATCTATATATCTATATCTAGATCCAGATAGACACACATCACAGCTTCTTTATCCATTCATCTATTGGGGATGCTTAGGTTGTTTTCATGTCTTGGCTATTGTGAATAATTTTACTATGAGCATGGTAATTCAGATTTTTTTCCAGTTATCGTTTTCACTTCCTTTGGATATATTCACAGAAGTAGAATGACTAGATCATATGGTAGTTCTAGTTTTTAATTTTTTGAGGAATCACCACACTGTTTTTCATGGTGGCAGTAATAATTTACATTTCCACCAACATTGTATAAGGGTTCCCAACCACCATTTATTATTTCTCTTTTTCCTGTGTGTGATGGCTATTCTAATAGGCGTGGAGTGATGTCTATTGTGGTTTTAATTTGCGTTTCCCTAATGACTAGAAATGTTGAGTGTCTTTTCATGCGCCTGTTGCTGGCTGGTAATTTTTAAAATACCACTTTACATTTTATAAAATGGAAATTCAGAAAAGTAAGACAACCTGCTAACTTTTAATACATGACAGGACTAGGATTGGGACCCAAATATATATAACTTGAAAGCCTATTTTTTTGCATTTCACACACACACACGCTTTCATATTCTAAAGACTATTCTGTTTCCTCCTTTTTCACTTAAAAATAGTATAATAATTAATTCCCTGCCATTAACTCTTCACGAAGAGTTTAATTGCCTCAAAGCAGCCCCTTTTAAGTGTATTTTTCATGTTGATAGAGTTTACATTGTTTTCATTTTGATGTGCACCTTTTTATTCACTCAGAACCAAATCATTGCAAAAGATAATGCGTGAAGGCTGGATCAGTTAGACTGAGGTCTAGAGTGGAAGTCAGCCAGAACTGGGGAGTGAGGACACTGTAGTCAGTGTTCACCACTGCAGGTTGCTTCCCTGAAAACCACTCGTTAAGCAAATGAAGACAAAGACCGGCTTGTAGCCAGCTGCTGTTCAGATTAAGATGTTTAATATAAAATTCCAGATGTGCTTCTTACCCTCCATGTTGTTAAGGTCTCTATGTGTGTCTCAACCAGCTTCTGACTTCTCTGACGGTACTCTGTGCTGCTCTTGACGCAGTATTTCTCCATTTCCCTTTACTTTGATTTTTATATCCCAGGAAGCTGTTTGGTATTTCTTTTCCCAGAGAATTAAATGATCACCCTCTTTCAAGTTCTGAAAAACTTTCCTGTGAACCACTGAATCCCAATTAGAGAATTTGTAAACATGTTTCCTAGAGACTACCTGTTTAATCCCACGCTTAAGCTATGTTGTGTAAAACAACTTGTTCAATAGAATTTTATCCGCCTGGTTACCTCCATGTAAGCTGCTTGAAGAGATAAATATTCTCTAAAGAAGCATGAGATATGGATAAAGAACTTTCACATGTATATCAGCTGTTCTGAACAGCTAATTAAATATCAATTCTTTATCATCTTTTTCTTGAGCACTTGTACTATATATAACCGGTATTGTAGTAGACACTGGGCATAGAGTAGAGAAAAGAAATACAAACTGTCCCTGCCCCCAGGGAGCATAATATCTGGTGGAAGAGGCACCTAAAAATAAGTAAACATACTGTGTTTACTATAATTGTATGCAGCACAGTACATCCTGATATTCTTTTATCATTTATAAACATAGTAATAATAGTGTTTCTTCTATAAAATTTTGTTGTATTTTGTTCCCATTCATTCTTTAGCTGAGTTTCAAGCTTCAGTTTAAGATGTTTGTCCTTTGGTTTGCCAACAGTCTTTGGGTTTAAAAAAAATCCTGAAGCAAAAAGAAACTCTGTGCTTATTTACTTTGCTTATTTACTGGTCCCATATTCGTTTAATGATACTTTACTTAAAGGGAAATTTCTCATTGTCTTTCCTGCTTCCATGGAATTACTCTTGGGCCAGTCAGGAAATTCTTGGGTTCCTAACAAGAAAATGTATGCCTGACACTGGCTCTGCTCAACCTCACAGATCGTGGAAGCGCTTGTCAGTTGCACCAGTAAATCTTCCCTCTCTTACCGCAGGTCCAAGGATCTCATAAAGGAGGCCATCCTTGACAATGACTTTATGAAGAACTTGGAGCTGTCACAGATCCAAGAGATTGTGGATTGTATGTACCCAGTGGAGTACGGCAAAGACAGCTGCATCATCAAAGAAGGAGATGTGGGGTCACTGGTGTATGTCATGGAAGGTATGCTGTGTAACCGTGTTCCCCTGACATTCAAATATTCTCTTTCCATCTTATCAGCCTGCACACAGAGGGCAGTGCATTACATGAGACAATTCCATTTTTCTTTTTTGTTGTTGTTGAGAAACAGTTTGAAAAGAGGGAGAACACTGTTTAGACACAGAGGTTGATTAATCATTTGAAGTGTTTGTGTTTAGAATTATTAAAATGAAAATCTAGTCTTTTTTCAGACATGGGGAAAGGATAACATGAAAGAAAATGTTGCTATTTATTGCTCTGCTTAAGACCACACACTGTCAGATCATTGAGCAAACTCAAAGCTTCAATGGAAGCTCAAGTCTATTGAAAGTATTTTTGGTCAGATAATCAAAGTATCTTCAACTCCACTTTTACCTCCCAGTATATGACTGGCTTTCTGCTATGTTGCTTCTATAAAAAGAGAATGTTTTCAGTGTCTCCTATGTATCTAATAGAGATGGATCATAAAGGTTGGGTAGTGTATTAACTTCCTGATTATTAAGAGTGGTAGCTTATTTCATAAGTCTTGCACAAACTAAGATAGAAACTGCTTATAAAAACTGAGGCATGCACTGTATAAATATGTTTTATGCTTCTGTATATTTTCACATTATAAAATTAACTTGAAATTTATAATGGCATGTTTTCCTTTTGGGGGATGAAAAAGCCTGAAATCATGAATGAATCAGCTGAGAAGAAAGTGAGTTCAACGATGTCTATAGTAGAAGACAGTTGGCTTAGAAAAGTCACAAATCGATTTATTTGGTGGCAGTTAGTGTTTTACAAAGCATTCATGCTGGTGTCCTATAACTGCCAGTTTTAAGGTCATTCAGAAGAGAGGTGTATTTGGGCAAGTCAATTAACTTCTCTGTTTCACCCAGCTTATGAAAAAGGATATACTCTTTCTTTCTGGCCGTGGTTCTCCACTGATGATGAATCTGTCCCTCAGGGACATCTGGTGATGTTCAGAGACATCTGGTTGTCACACGTTGGGTAAGGGTGGGCATGAAGGAGGCTCCTGGTGTCTAGAGGCAAAGAACAGGGGTGTAATCAACAGGCAGTGCGTGGCCCACAACCAAGCATGCCCTGTCCTTAGTGCCTGTGCTGAGAAATCTTGCTTTCTACCTTCTTTGCAGGACTTTTATGAAGTTAGTATGAGTAAGTTGTGTGGGTATATAATGTAAAGTGTAAAACATTGTAGAATAACAATCAATATTATTTCTATTAAATACTTGAGAGTGTGTAAAAAAGGTTCTTTCTACATTCGTCATTCACCTTTTAATTTTTCTTTGTGATTCTTTCTTGACGTACTGAAATCAGGCATTTGATATTTATTAATTTCTATCACTTTTTTCTTTATAGTTTTCAGCTTTGTGTCAGTGTTACAAAGTTTCTCCCCACGCCAAAAGGATGTAAATGTTCGGTTAGGCTTTCCTCTGACAAAAACAAAGTATGGTAAACAAAAACACAAACAATATGTACTTGGCAGAGAATTGCAGGGAAAGGAGGTGAACTTATAGGTAAAGGGTGGATGTGGGTAGTGAGCAGGAGCAATGAGAGAGGTGGAAGAAATATAGAGAGGCCAAGTGGAGACTATAAATATAGAGGCGAATGTTAACAACTATTAACATTTAGAAACCAAGTTTAAAGCCTTTCTGAGATGATATTATATCAATAGTTTCATATTATTTGATTACTTATGTATTTTATTGACCAGGCACACTTTTAAGAACACAGATATTGTATAAAGCAGAGTGTACTTTACTTCAGTCATTTTAAATACTCATTGATATTCCAACAAAGGTCCATCTAGTCAAAGCTGTGGTTTTTCCAGTAGTCATGTATGGATGTGAGAGTTGGAGTATAAAGAAAGCTGAGTATTGAAGTATTGATGCTTTTGAACTGTGGTGTTCGATAAGACTCTTGAGAGTCCCTTGGACTGCAAGGAGATCCACCTAGTCAACCTATAAAAGAAATAAGCCCTGAATATTCATTGGAAGGACTGATACTGATGTTGAAACACCAATACTTTGGCCAGCTGATGCAAAGAACTGACTCATTGGAAAAGACCCTGATGCTGGGAAAGATTGCAGGTGGGAGGAGAAGGGGATGACAGAGGATGAAGTGGTTGGATGGCATCAGTGACATGATGGACATGAGTTTGAGTAGGCTTAGGGAGTTGGTGCGGAGAAGGTGATGGCACCTTACTCCAGTACTCTTGCCTGGAAAATTCCATGGACAGAGGAGCCTGGTAGGCTGCAGTCCATGGGGTCACGAAGAGTCGGACATGACTGAGCAACTTCCCTTTCACTTTTCACTTTCATGCATTGGAGAAGGAAATGGCAACCCACTCCAGTATTCTTGCCTGGAGAATCCCAGGGACAGGGGAGCCTGGTGGGCTGCCGTCTATGGGGTCACACAGAGTCGGACATGACGGAAGCCACTTAGCAACAGTAGCAGGGAGTTGGTGATGGACAGGGAGGCCTGGCATGCTGCAGTCCGTGGGGTTACAAAGAGTCAGACATGACTGAGCGACTGAACTGAACTGATTGAATTCCATTCTAGAAATGAGTAGTTTGAAAACCTATACGTTCATGTTCAGTTTTCCTCACACATTTTTTCTAAAAATTTCTGTTTAATTCATACTGTTTCTGTTTTCTAAGACTAACTTCAACTTTACTAACTATATTAGAAGGAGCTTAAAAATTGTACTTAATATTTGTTAGTTTTTAGAACTCAATGCCCAGCATATAGAGCATGCTTTTTCTAAACACTTTCTGTGTATAAAATTTATTTAATTCTCAAAGTGATCCTGTGAAGTAAGGGCTAGTATTTATTATCCCCTTTTATAGATGTGAAGACTGAGGCCCACCTGGTTTATAGTATAGTTAGGAGTGAACTCAAGTAATCTGGATTCAGAGCTCAAGCTCTTAATTATGGGACTCTGTATTGGTGATGGTTCTCCAGAGAAAAAGAGCCAATAGGATATATGTGTGTGGGTACTGAGAGAGAGGTTTATTTTAAGGAATTGACTTCCATGATTGTGGAGAATGGAAACCCATTGGATTGCTGGCAGAATTCACCCTTCCTCCAGGTAGATCAGTCTTTTTTCCTGATAAGACTTCAACTGATTGGATGAAGTCTTATCAACATTAAGAAGGCAGTCTGCTTTAACTCAAAGACTACTAATTTAAATGTTAATTCCAGCAGAGAAGTACCTTCATAGAAGTGTCTGGTGTAATATTTGACCAAATATATCGCTATCATGGGCTTGCAGGTTGACCTATAAAATTAACCATCACAGGTCCATTCCTTGTCAACGTGGTGCCCGTACATATCTCCTTAAACCACACCAAAATATCCAAGTAAAGACAATAATAAGGTTATACTTCTGCCTAACATGATAGAATAATCTTGTGTATAAAGAAAACAAGCCATTTTCCCAGAAAAGGATGCAAAGTCCTTGGGTGGTGGTCATTTCTCCTCTCCTCAGTACCCCATATCTCAAATATTTTGATGCAACATTCAGTTCAGTTGCTCAATCGTGTCCACCTCTTTGTAACCCCATGGACTGTAGCATGCCAGGCTTCCTTGTCTATCACCAACTCCCGGAGCTTGCTCAAAGTCATGTCCATCAAGTCAGTGATGTCATCTAACCATCTTACCCTCTGGTGTCCCTTTCTCCTCCTGCCTTCAATCTTTCCCAGCATCAGGGTCTTTTCCAATGAGTCAGATCTTCACATCAGGATACAACATTAAGAAAACATGATAATGGGATCTGCGAGGAAGGGCAACAAAAATTTTATGCACAAATGCACTCCGTCAAATATACACATGTAAATAGAAACATATTTATAACAAAGAAGAAATATCCATGCAGACTTCCCTAGGTAAATGTAAATACACTGGTTTTTCCGCATTTCACCAAGCTAATTTTAATATATTTTGTTTATCTTCTTTTTGCTGCTAGACTGACTACATAGCAAGTCATCTCAATTATGTTTTTAAAAACAGGGTTCTAAATAGTGTATCTAGTTAAAGTCACAGATTTTGCAATGATGGTGTTGGTTGCTTAAAGTTAAATTCACTAAATGACTGTGCTCTTATAACCTGATGTGAATCTGCCCCCAAGTTGTAATTATAATGAATTCCATGTAATTTTGGCTTATTTTATGCCAATATTCTCATGTGAAAATAATTTAAAATAACAAATCTTGTCATTTAAATTTTTATAAGTTTTAATTGAGGAAATGTTTCATTGCTTAATTAGTTTTTTATCAACACATTTAATCTTCTCAAAATTTAGATGGCACTCTTCTTGATATAGATGGATTCTTTTTCATTTGTGAACATTATTAATATTTATAAACAGTATACCATAGCAACAATGGATGAAGAGACTAGAGGATCTTTCACAAACTTGCTTATTATCAAAACATTCAGAAAAACACTCAAGGAGTTTACATGGAAAACCATTCCAATTATTCCTGCCTCTCTTCAGTTAAATGAAGTTTTCTTCGTAAAATGCTTGTTTAACATGTGCCTTCAGTGATTTTTGTTTTAGCCTAGGCAGTGTCCCAAATATTATTGCATACCTAAATGCCAAATTTTCTCATAATTTTAACAGAATAGTCATATGTTAAGACTTAACTAATTAGGATGACAGGGAAAAAATAATCTGGAAGTAGTGTAAATATATCATGTATTTTCAAGCAAAATGAGTTGTATAACTTTCAGATATTTATAGTTACTGGCTTGTGGACATTTTAATTTCAAGTTTTGTTTAGAATTATTTTAGTATTAGTTACTTAAGGTAGCAGTGGGTCAAATTGCTAAGGCTTGATTTATGTTTTAATCAAATTTCAGATATATAAATGACTTACAAAATAATTGAATACAGCTTATTTTCTTAAACCAATAGATTTTGGTCTTAATTATGGAGTAATATTTGTTAATATCTTTATACTCTTGCCCTCTTTTTTTTCCCATGAAGGTGAATTTCATCTTTGCTAAGTCACTTCAGTTGTCCGACTCTATGCAACCCCATAGATGGCAGCCCACCAGGCCCCGCTGTCCCTGGGATTCTCCAGGCAAGAACACTGGAGTGGTTGCCATTTCCTTCTCCAATGCATGAAAGTGAAAAGTGAAAGTGAAGTCACTCAGTCGTGTCCGACTCTTTGCGACCCCATGGACTAGAGCCTACCAGGCTCCTCCGTCCATGGGATTTTCCAGGCAAGAGTACTGGAGTGGGGTGCCATTGCTTTCTCCATCTGGCAGGTGGGTTCTTTACCACTAGCGCCACCCAGGAAGCCCAAAACTTCAACTACCATCATCCACAAGAAATTCTGATTTAGCAATTGAGAATTGGTAATGTAAATCAAACACCTTCTTTGGGAATCTGATTTAATATTTTTGTATTGAAAAATGTGTAGTTTATATGCATTGAAGTGATATGCTTAGAGATATTACTTTTACAGATTTTCTGTGATCTTTCACTGTGGAAGTGCATAGATTACATGTTATTTTCTAAAAATGGCAAGTATCTGTTTAGTGTTCTTTGTTGGCTATTCTAAGTTAAACTTTTAAGTGAAACCATCCAGCTGTTTTAATTTTTATTTTGCAGAGTGCTTGTTAATGATAACAGCTTTTATTAAGTCCTTATATATGGCGTTGCCCTGATCCCTCTCCTCTTATTAGTTCCTTCTTTCTTTTTACAAGCATAGCTACAATTTAGCTTTATCTTGGTCCACCACTGAGCTTTTATTGTTTAGGGCTAGAGTCTGCCATGTATTGATACTCTCAAGGCTCTCTTTTTTCTGTCTACCATCAATAGTGTTGATTTTGTTTCTCTCACAGGTTTAAAAAAAATTTTTTTTTAAGAAGGAAAAATTTTTTCAACTCATCATGCAGGTGATTTTTAGTAGGATTTTTTATGCTAATGCTAAGTGATAGTGATTTTTGTTGTTTGGTCTGTAAGTTGTGTCTGACTCTTTGCAACCCCATTAACTACAGCACTCCAGGCTTCCCTGTCCTTCATTATCTCCCTGAGTTTGCTCAAATTCATGTCCATTGAGTCAGTGATGCCATCCAACCATCTCATCCTCTGTCACCTGCTTCTCCTCTTGCCGTCAGTCTTTACCAGCATCAGGGTCTTTTCCAGTGAGTCGGCTCTTCACATCAGGTGGCCAGAGTATTGGAGTTTCAGCTTCAGGACCAGTCCTTCCAACGAATATTCAGCATTGATTTCCTTTAGAATTGACTGGTTTGATCTTTTTACTGTCCAAGGGACTCACAAGAGTCTTCTCCAACACCACAGTTCAGAAACATCAGTTCTTTGGCACTCAGCCTTCTTTCTGGTCCACCTCTCACATGCATACACGACTACTGGAAAAACCACAGCTTTGAGTATATAGATCTTTGTTGGCAGAGTAATGCCTCTGCTTTTTAATACACTGTCTAGGTTTGACATAGCTTTTCTTCCAAGGAGCAAGCGTCTTTCAATTTTGTGGCTGCAGTCACATCCAATCTCTAGATTCTGTTGTTAATTGCACTGAGATTTCCCTTTGTCTTCTGAAGACTGGTCTTCTGCTCCGCTTTGCAGTGAATTGGTTGATACCAGGTCTGCCTGTTAAGCTGATGTCCAGCATTATTTGTTCTTCAGTGTGAACATGGATCATGCTAGCCACTCACTATCAACAGTAAACTTACTCAACTTCATACTACAAGTTCTCTCCTGCTCCCCTACTCCTTCCCCTGAAACATTTTTCTGTTTTTGTAATTAAATAACATATGAAAGCTGACATTGAAAGAGGGATTTTTATATAAAATTGAACATTAGTAAAGAGCCTCACCATGTCAGTTGGCATTCAAAACACTATCTAAGGGTACGAGGGAATTGAATGTATTTTCATATGAATTAGCACAGCAAATTTAACACAAGAAACAGACCGTTTTATTCTCCAAAGTCAGGTGGTGCCTTTTGGCCTTACGAGTGTTTCATGTTCATCTGAAAGCTATCTTTAGGGTAGTTAAAATATCAATGCATTTAAAGTTATTTTTGCAGTCCCTTTACTAGATCAAGCTTATCATGTTAATGCTAAAGAAGAAGCTTGTGTACTGTGTTAAAAACAAGACAATAGACCCCAGATTCAGCCACTTATGCAGAGTCCCATGTCACTAAATTGAGACTCTTATAGTTTTGACTCTTAATTAGCACCAGTTAGGTCATCTATTAGGTAGGATCCTGCTATCCCTAAAAGGAAAATGACCTCGTCATAACCAATCCACTTTTTCTCCTCTAACGTAGCTTCCTTGTTCCTGCTCCTTTATGCCTATAAAAATCTTTTATTTTGTACAGCTCCTTGAATTTCCTTTCTTAGCTGCTCAATTGCATACTGTCCAATTCATGAATTGTTAATTAAAACCAATAAGATCTTTAAACTTTACTCAGTTGAATTTTATTTCTTAACAACTACTTAAATAAAAACAAAAGAAAATAAAATCTATTTAGAAAAAATGTTATAAGCAAAGAGGATTTGAAATTTTAAAGTGTAAATATTGAAATATATTTCAGTTATGATCTATACATCAGTGTCTCTTTTGCTGTCTCATACACAGGGTTACTGTTACCATCTTTCTAAATGAGTTATGAAGTTAGTGGCAAAAACAGGGATCTAAGTTAGATGTCCCACAGGGTATCATGTTTATTTTGGGGTGCCAAGCTTCCAAAAAGACTTTAATACACTTGAGTGAGTTCAGGAAGCACGACATTTATTTTTAGCGAGTGACATGTCTTGTATGGATGGACGGTTTAGGAGGAAATGATAACTGCTTTTTAAAGCTGAAAACAGTGTCACATGAAAAGGGAACTGGTCTTCATGAGTCTAGATGACCTGAGAAAATGCAAGTTATAGGGAAGTTTACACTGGGTCTTCTTGAGAGTCAATATTCTGCTAATTAATCTGTTCCAGAAGCAGTCTGATGTCATGGCAAGAACACCATCTCAGGAGGCATTCTAGCAGTGATTATAAGAAATCTGCTTGGAGAAATTTAGTGTGGGTAGAAGAGGAATTCCCTGTGGCTCAATTGAACACATCTCCTATCTTTTCCCCAAACTCCAAGCTTCTCAGTCTGTGGTTTTCTGAACAAATATCTTACAAGTTAACTTATGAGAACCCAACCTCCAAATCTGTCTCTTAGAAACTCACCCCTATATACAATATGCATGTTTTCTTTGGGGTGTCTTTGTATCTTGTATTATATAAATCAGGTAATACTACACGTATTCTTATGCTACTTCATTTTTCTTCCAGTACTGTCTTCCGTTTTATTACCCAATTTCTTTATCCTTTCTGCTACTGATTATATTTGGGTTGTTCCTAGTTATTTTGATCTGATTATTTATGAAGCAGAGCATATTCATATGTTTATAAGCTGTTAGGTTCTATGAAGTGTCTGTTGTAGTCTTCTGTCCATTTTTCTGTTCGTTGGTTGACTTTACATATTTTGGAGTTTAATCTTTGTCAATTACATGCATTACAAATATTTTCTCTCATCTGTAGCATGTATTTTCACTTCTTTATGAAATCTGATGAAGCTGCTGCTGCTGCTGCTAAGTCGCTTCAGTCGTGTCCGACTCTGTGCGACCCCATAGATGGCAGCCCACCAGGCTCCACCATCCCCGGGATTCTCCAGGCAAGAACACTGGAGTGGGTTGCCATTCTTTCTCCAATGCATGAAAGTGAAAAGTGAAAGTGAAGTTGCTCAGTCATGTCCGACTCCTAGCGACCCCATGGACTGCAGCCCACCCGGCTCCTCCATCCATGGGATTTTCCAGGCAAGAGTACTGGAGTGGGTTGCCATTGCCTTCTTTTCTGATAAAGAGAAGTTATTAATTGTATTGTAGTCAAATATATCAATGTACTTCTTGGCTTGTGCTTTTTGTAACTTTATAGGAATACTGGAAGGCAAAGTTTCTCATGCCTATGTATGCATAAGTATGTGTATGTCCCTGAAGGTATGTGTATAGATTAGGGATGTGAGATATTATCTCCGAAGGAATAGATCCACATTTATAATATAAAGAAGAGTTGTCTCTTTCAAAGCAGGAAGCTGGAAAGGCAGTACATTTTTGCCTCTGTTTTTTTTTTTTTTTCTTTTCCCCATCATATTTAAACAATTTATAAATTTGTCCTCAGGGGACAGTAAATATGTTTTTGAATATGCTTGATGACAATTTTCCTGTGAGTGTAGATTCTATATCTGGAAATAACCACAAGCCATTTAGTGACAGATATGATGAATAGGGTTCAGTTTAGTCACTCAGTCATGTCCAGCTCTTTAAAACCTCATGGACTGCAGCACGCCAGGCTTCTCTGTCGATCACCAACTCCTGAACTTGCTCAAACTCATATCCATTCATTGGTGGTGCCATCCAACCATCTTATCCTCTGTCATCCCCTTCTCCTCCTGCCTTCAATCTTCCCCAGCATCAGGGTCTTTTCTAATGAGTCAGCTCTTCCCATTAGGTGGCCAAAGATTAGAGCTTCAGCTTCAGGACCAGTCCTTTCCATGAATATTCAGGACTGATTTCCTTTAGGATGGACTGGTTGGATCTCCTTGCAGTCCGAGGGACTCTCAAGAGTCTTCTCCAACACCACAGTTCAAAAGCATCAATTCTTTGGCGCTCAGCTTTATTCACAGTCCAACTCTCACATCCATACATGACCACTGGAAAAGCCATAGCCTTGACTAGATGGACTTTGGTGGCAAAGTTATGTCTCTGCTTTTTAATATGCTGTCTAGGTTGGTCATAGCTTTTCTTCCAAGGAGCGAGCATCTTTTAATTTCATGGCTGCAGTCACCATCTGCAGTGATTTTAGAGCCCAAGAAAATAAAGTCTGTCACTGTTCCCAGTGTTTCCCCACCTACTTGCCATGGAGTGATGTGACTGGATGCCATGATTTGGTGATTAATACTCTCTTTTTCTGGCTAAAATGTATAAGGACGTATGTGTATGTACCATTATGAAGTAGTAACATTTTTTTATAAAATTCAAGAAATATGTGAAATGCTTAATGAAGAACATTGTTATCATAAAATGACATATTTTGAAAGATAGTGTTCTTAATACTGATTTGGGTACTTAGGTCCTTGTTTGATTTTATAGAGTGTCTTACCATGTTGTAGTTATAATAGTATATAGTTCTCCATTTTCTTTCTAAATTATTAATGGTGGAAAAAAAAAAGTTAAGCATTTGGCTTTTACTTTTGAAGACTCTTGAAAGCCAAAATAATTAAAACTTGCTATGCTTACTTTTTTGAGATGAGAGTTAAGAAAAGTATTAACTTTTTTCAAAAAAGTAATCTGAAATTGGTAAAGTAGGTCATGGATTGTGTTAAAAAGGTACAGCTATCTTTATTCTCCCTGGTGGATCAGGTGGTAAAGAAATTGCCTGGAATGTAGAAGACCTGGGTTCTATCCCTTTGCTGGGAAGATCCCCTGGAGGAGGGCATGGCAACCCACTCCAGTATTCTTGCATGGAGAATCCCCATGGACAGAGGAGCCTGGCAGGCTGCAGTCCATGGGGGTGCAAAGAGTCGGACACAACTGAGCAACTAAACACACATGTACATCTTTATTCTCAACGGGATTTATTTCTATGGGGACTCATTTTGCTAAAATATCAATATCCTATTCTACAATTTTTAGAGAATGGCAAATTTGACAGTTTAAAAATATATTTTTGATGAAAACTAAAACCAAAACAGCTTTGCTGAAAAAAATGAAAAGAAAATGTGGATTAGTCCTTCTTGACAATAGTGTAAGAACATGTTGCTGCTGCTGCTGCTGCTGCTACTGCTAAGTCGCTTCAGTCGTGTCCGACTCTGTGCGACCCCATAGACGGCAGCCCACCAGGCTCCCCCGCCCCTGGGATTCTCCAGGCAAGAGCACTGGAGTGGGTTGCCATTTCCTTCTCCAATGCATGAAAGTGAAAAGTGAAAGTGAAGCCTCTTAGTCATGTCTGACTCTTAGCGACCCCATGGACTGCAGCCCACCAGGCTCCTCCATCCATGGGATTTTCCAGGCAAGAGTACTGGAGTGGGGTGCCATTCGTTGATATCTTACTAATGAGCTGAAATTTACTTCAGTCATCCTTTCGTGAGACTATGGGGTAGTTTGCATGCTGAACACTAAACAGGATTCTAAAATTGTTGAGGGTTCGTTTTAAGAACACATAGATGTATATTTCTTCAGGGACTTTAACAAGATTTCCAATGATTTTTGTGGGAGGCTGGATAGACTAATGCTTTTAATATCCATCCCTCTAATGAAAAATCCTTGAATGGTTAGTCATTGTTTTGGCACAGTCTCAAAGGGCAGGGGAGAAGGACGCTACTTCCCAGCACTGAAACCGCCTGGCATGACTACCGCAGCAGCACCTACCGCACTCTCGGGAAGATCTGAACGGATCTCTGACGTCCTTGTTGAAATTCTCCTATGACTCCACATCTGAGGAACATAGCCTGTAATTGCACATACTTTATCTGAGTTTAATTACTGTACCTTTGGAAGATTGAAGTCTGATCTTTATATGAAGACAAGTCTTATCTTTATATTTTATATTTAGTCCCTTCCATAAACTCCATTCTGATGAAAATATTTTTGTACCAAAGCTCCTGCAGTAGTACCCAGATTTAGAATTATGCTAAAGGACTTAAAATAGTATTAAAATCAATTCCTTAGAATCCACATTTCATGCATATTAAAATATCAAAGACTTGTTATTGAGTGTATTTACATTAATGATTTATTTGGTACTTTTTTTTTTTTTTTTTTTTTTTGCCTAACTTGTCAAACTTTATCAGAGTAAGTAGCTTTTTTTGTATCACAGAACTATCTTAGAGTTCTTCATAAGAATATATGGGAGCAAATGCTTTTAAACCCAAGCATTGTTTACTTTCTATTTATTCTTTGTAGTCTCATGTTATTTAATCAGAAGAGTTAGGTTATTCTGTACCCTTTGCATTATCAAAGCAAGTTACTCTGTTAATGTATTAATAGCAAAGCCATATTAGAAAAAGCATCTTGTGAAGATGGCCAAACTTTTATGAAGGGTAGTTTTCTATTTCACAAATACACAATGGTGTATTTTCAGAGGAAAACCAAAACTCTTCAGTAAATCATAATTAATTGTGTTTAAAATTTTCCTTCAAATATTAAGTATGTTCCTTTAAAACTCATTTATTCCCTACTGGAAGAAGAAGGGAGTGAGCATTTATTCCCAGCATAGCTTAATTAATAGCGTATTGTAATAATTTTCATTGAAAGCCATTCACATACTCATCAATTTCTTTTTTATGTTTTTTGTAACTATAAAAACATAATCAATGTTACATTTTATAGCTTATGTTTATAGATCATCATTTTACATTCCTATGTTAGTATATTGTATTTCATAATGGTTTAGAATATGTAATGCCTTCAGCATATTCTTAATGTAGATTTATACTTTCTCCAGTGGTTCATTCAATAACTGTGTGCATGCGTGCATAGTACGTGCCCTCAAACTAAAGCTGTTTTTAAAAGATTTTCGGTGTGAAGATTTGTATTGACTCATCCCGTTGGAACTATACGCACAAACACATTTGTACTTTGTGTCCATTTATGTGTGTATGAATTTACATGAACTTATCCATTGCCAGAGTTCATATTATCTTCCAGGAGATGATGGGGTGGTGATAGTATCATTTCTAGAACATTGGAAAAGACCCTGATGCTGGGAATGATTGAAGGCAGGAGGAGAAGGGGACGACAGAGCATGAGCTGGTTGAATGGCATCACGGACTCGATGGACATGAGTTTGAGCAAGCTCCAGGAGATAGTGAAGGACAGGGAAGCCTGACGTGCTGCAGTCCAAGGGGTTCCAAAGAGTTGGACATGATTGAGCACCTGAACAGTAACAATAGGCTTTATAAATGGTTAAATTTCAAATTTACAAGAAAAACAGAAAATTAATAATTGTAAAGGCTCTCGTGTGAATTAAAAATTAGTCTGCAAAGGAAAAACAGTTGGTTGATAGGTTTATGAGCTCCACTGTGCATGCCACTCTCTTAAAATTAAGATGACTTGTGTGGAAAGTTGTGAAATTTCATTTAATTCTATGAATTTGAATTATTATATATTATATCAGTTCTAAAGGTGAAAGACATATGAAATAGGAAAAAATGTTTCAGCAGATTTTTCTTTGTGTTCAGAATTAGGTTACATATATACATAGAAGGCATTGCTAAACTACCATCCTTTCCTCTCCCTCCATATGGTGTGTTTCTACAAAAGTAGAAAGCGTGTTACAGATAAAGCAGAGCTTGGATTTGACTGAATGTAGTTCACGAATATATGAAAGTCTTTGTATTTCCCTCAACAGTTGACAATAGCAAAGAAAGTATTCAATGCAGTTCTTTTTGTAATAGTTTCTTTACCATGATTCACTAATTCATTTATTTGATTATTATTCATTTATTTGTCCAAGGGCCTTTCTCTTCTGGAGCTCCAATCCTGGTGATAGTCGTAGGGGAAAAGCATAATGAGCATGCATGGAGATACGTACATACATTCCAGTAGTGACCAGTGCTGTGAATGCTTTCAATACAACAGAATGATGTAGGAGGGAATCATGAAGATGGGTCTAGTAATTACTGGGTAGGTCAAGGAGGGCTTCCCTGAGAGGGGCAACATTTGAGTTGAGACCTGAGGGACAAGCAAGAACCAGGCACACAGTGTGGGTAGAGAATTCCAGAGGAGGACAGTGGCAAGTAGTAAAGCTGGAAGGTGGGGTGAATGTTAAAGAGATAGAAAGAAGGCAATGGCACGAATTAAGGTTGGAGAGGTTGACAGAGGCAAGGCTATGTGTAGTAGCCTATAAGTATTGAGTTGGCCAATAAGTTCATTGGTTTTTCCATATGGTGGAGTGGAAAACTCTGAACCAACATTTTTGCCAAGCCAGTAATTTATTTATTTATTTATTTATTTTCTATCTCAAGAGAGTGGAAAAGCAGTAGAGGAGTTTAGGTTGAGATCAGACCTGGTTCTATTTTATGTTTTATAGGTAGAAGAATGGATTACTTGCTCTAATAATCAAAGGTTGGAAAACAGGCATTGTAGAGAGGTGGAGGAAGCAGGGACACCATTTGGGAGGCTATGGCAGTAATCTAAGTGAAATAGAATTTTGGCTTGGGCTAGGATGGCAGCATGGGAGATGGGGGAGATATGATATATTCTGGCAGCTCTTAGTTGCGATAGGGAGTAAAAGAGAAATTGGGAATGACTTGTAGGTTTTTTATTTAAATAGGTGAATGGTGGTGCCAGTTTCTGAGATGGCAAAAAGTGAAAGGTGTTTATGCTTAAGAAAGTAAATTAAGAATGCTATTCGGACAACGTGAAGTTAAAGTGCCAGTTAGACAGCTCACAGGAGATGTCACGTTGATGACAGTGGGTACACATCGGAAAGCTCAGTTAAGAGGTCAGATTGTGGAGGTAGAAGTATTCTAACTAAACCAGGAATATGAAGAAGATTGATCCAAGTAGTTATCTTATAACTATAGTTGTTTTACTTGTAGCAGATTAAATGGATAAATCATGGATATTTTTCTTGTTTAATCACTAAGTCGTGTCCAACTGTTTTTGACTCCATGGAGTGCAGCACACCAGGCTTCCCTGTCCTTCACCATCTCCCTTGCTCAAACTCATGTCCATTGAGTCGGTGATGTGGTCCAACTTTCTCATTCTCTTTCATCCAGTTCTCCTTCTATGTAGATATTTATAAATGTTTTTAAATCCTCATGAAAATTCCTTGTAGAAAACTGGAAATTTCTTCCTACATTATATAAACTAGTATCCTTAATGCAGCATTCTCAAAGAGAAGTCTTTGGACCCTTTTAGGGGCTCCTTGAGGTCAAAAACTATTTTTATAATAATACCAGCATGTTATTCGAAGAAGGCAATGGCACCCCACCCCAGTATTCTTGCCTGGAAAATCCCATGGACGGAGGAGCCTGGTAGGCTGCAGTCCATGGGGTCGCTGAGGGTCGGACATGACTGAGCGACTTGGCTTTCACTTTTCACTTTCACGCATTGGAGAAGGAAATGGCAACCCACTCCAGTGTTCTTGCCTGGAGAATCCCATGGACGGAGGAGCCTGGTAGGCTGAAGTCCATGGGGTCACGAAGAGTCCGACATCGCTGAGTGTCTTCACTTTCACTTTTCGCTTCCATGCATTGGAGAAGGAAATGGCAACCCACTCCAGTGTTCTTGCTTGGAGTATCCCAGGGACGGAGGGCTGCCATCTATGGGGTCGCACAGAGTCGGACACGACTGAAGCCACTTAGCAGCAGCAGTAGCAGCATGTTATTTGTTGCCCTCTGTCTCACTCTCTCATGAGTGTACAGTGGAGTTTTCTAAAGGCCATATGATATGTAATATTTGTTGTTGCTTAGTTGCTGAGTTGTATCCAACTCTTTTGTGACCCCGGGGACCATAGCCTGTCAGGCTCCACTGTCCATGGAATTTCTCAAGCAAGAATACTGGAGTGGGTTGCCATTTCCTTCTCCAGGGTATCTTCCCATCCCAGGAATCGAACTCACGTATCCTGCATTGGTGGGGGGATTCCTTACCATTGAACCACCTGGGAAACCCAATACTGTGATATAGCAGCTGATTGATTACAGAAGCAGTTAATGTAGCTGCCTTCTATTGAGCCAGACATCAATTAGATTTCCAAAAAGTATAAAATACTGGGGTGGTTCCTACTGAATTTTTTGTTTTTAAAATATATTTAATTTTATTAAAAAGTATTTTAAAATGTAATGTTTGCTATTACTTTCAAGTGAATGATTATTTTTTAAAAATTCTGTTTTAAGCTTTAATGGAATAAATGCCAGTAAATGTAGCCCACATAAGCAAAAGCTTTTTGAGGTTTTCAGTAATTTTTCATAACATAAAGAGGTTTTGAGGCTAAAAGTTTGAGAATCACTCCCTTAAGCTATATGACTCAAATACAAATATGACAAATTGGATGTTTGTTTCAGAAAACAAGCTAGGATTAGTTTAAGAACATCAGAATATCAGATATCAACTTCCCAACCTTCAAATAGCATAGCAATAGAAACATGTTAGAAAACAAATGTTTTTAAATGAAGTCTTGGTACATTAGAAGCAGAAGTATTTCTGTAAAGGCTGGCATTTAAATCTAGAGCAAATAGCCCATACATACCAACAATGGGCAAGTGAATTCCATTGAAGAGCTTATTATTCTGTTAATTGCATTACATTTCACAGTTTGAAAGGTATTCTTGAGGCATTTTGTAGGTTCTGTTTGCACATTTTCTAATGTTTGAGATTTAAGAATTGACTTGAGTTTCCCAGTGATTATCCTGATTTAGTGTAGTAGGATACTGATTTTTGTAATTAGATGTTAATTATAGTTCTAAAGGAATAAAAGAATCAAATATTTTTTAATTTAATCAGCATTTTGGAGGAGAAAATTTCTTTACATTGTGCTTATTTCTCACTTAAAAACATCCTTGAAGATGTAGCATTTTGTATTCTAAAGGCTCAGAACAACCCATCTGATGCCTTAAATGTTTTCAAATTTGAAAAGAGAGTTTATTATTTTACATGTGGTCCAGTGGAACCTTCTTAATGTATAGATAAACCTAAATTGTCAGCTACTGATTGGTTTTCTCTTTTCAAATCCTCATTGCTAAGTAAATGTTTGAAAACTCTGCATATTTCTCTTGTGATGCATTTTGCGAAGAGCTTTTTCATTTGCTAGTGCGTTTGCTCGTTCTTGATATCTCACCACCATGCTATTAAACATTTTCTTGGAATGACTTGAAAAAAGATTCTACTTTCCTTTATTGTATGGCAGCGTTCTTTCTTCTCCCCAAGGCAGCTTTTATGTGATAAGTAATGTTGAGAGATGAAAGGCTTACTCCAACTGTGAACACATATGTCACTATATTGTGATGAGAAATTAATTTTAGTATTTGTTCTTTATACAAGTTCTAGTTCAGTGTTTTATACAAAAGTACATGTTGTTTCCTGTTCTCACAAAGCATAGACTATTCTTGGCAGAACCAGACTACTGAACTGGGTTTCTGTCTCTTGTGCTTTATGTTGTAAGCTTTGGTCTCAGTTGTCAAGTGAGATAGAAATGACCACTGAGCTAAAAGCTGTAATTCCTGGGCGTTGAGTCCAGATCTATCCCTTAAGCAGCCATTTGGTCATATTGAAATAATCCTCTCCGCACTTTACTTACTCTGTTTCCCCACTTTGTGGGTGATACCTCGTTTCCCCCTAACATTAGCTCAAACTGGAAACCCAAGAGTGATTCCAGGCTCCACAGCTGTTGATCTGCAAATCCTCTTCAAGCTGTTGGCTTATTGCTATCATGTGTCCCCATCTGCTACTGTTTTGATTCAGGACTATGATAACTTTTTTTTGAAAATTTCTAACAATTCCTTCCTCTATATCTGTCTCCAGATCTTATTTCACTTTCTTACGTTCTCTACACTACCAGGAGCTAGGTCTTTCTCAAAGACAAATATGTCCATGTCGTCTCCTTGTTTAACCTTTTCTGGTCATCAGTGCCTCATTTGTCAAATACTGTACATCAAGCATCAAGCTCTGTGTGTGGCACCTGGGGTGCACTTTCGCTCATGGACCTTCTTCTACTTCCCTGCTTAATTCCCTGCACTCACCAGTCTGCGCCTCTGGCTCAACTTCCTCACTTTCTTGTGTCTCCGACACTGTGCTTTCCTCTGACTGGAGTGTATATACTGAAATATTACTGCTCTTCAGAGTCAGTGTAGGAACTGACTCTGCTAAGAAGTCTTCTCTGACACCTCCTAACTGGGCTGAATTCTTCCCTAAAGTTTCTGTGACGTTTTCTGTGTCCCTCTATGAAAGCACGTTTATCAGACTGTGTTTTGTTCATTCATCCAATTGATTCATTCAGGAAAGATTTGTTTTGCATGTATTATGTGCCCTGTTCTTCCTCTCCTCCCTGTCCCAGATTTGTGAACACCCAGTAACACCTGGTGATGACCCAGCTTCAGTTCTCTATGCAGTGATCACACCTGGGTGATACTGAACCAACAAGATGGAAGAAACTTGGGAGTCTGAATAGCCACATGAAACATAGCTGCCACCAGCATCCTCTGCTGACCTCAAGGATATTACATGAAAGAGAAATAAACACATTTTTTGTGAACCATTGTATTTTGAGGGCTCTTTGTTACTCCAACCTAGTGAACCTCTAATACAATAAATGCTCAAATGATGATTAGACCCAGGGCATCTGCTGACAGTCTTGTTCCTCAAATGGTCTTCCCAGTTTCTGTAAAAGGCAACTCCAGTATTCCAATTGTTCAGGCCCCAGATTTGGAGTCCTTCGCTCTTCTCTCTAGCTCACATACCATTTTCAGTCCAATCCATTATCAAATTCTATTGTCAAAACTTTGGAAATAGTTCCTAAATTTGAACATTTCTTACTATCTCCATTTGTACCCCTTTAGTCCAAGTCACAATTATCCCTCTTCTGAACTATTTCAATAGCTTCCCTGTATCTCTGCTTCCTTCATTGCTTCCAGAGAGTTTGTCGCAGCTGCACGAAGCTCTAAGTTAAAGCCTGTAGCTCTTCTGCTCAAACCCTTCTAGGGATTCCCATCTTGATTAAAAGGCAAAAAAGAATATATATTAAAAGTCCTTTCCATGGCTATGATGCCATTGGAACTCTTAAATTATTGATTTCTTTACCTATCTTCCTCACCTCCACCCCTGTGATCCCTCACCCCACCCCAGCCACACTGGCTTCCACACTGTTTTTTAAACATGTTAACCTTAACTCTGTCTGAGGGCTTGGCATATGTTTATTATTTTGCTTAAAATGCTCTTCCTTCAAATATTAGCATGGCCCCATTATCATCTCACTCATGTCTCTGCTTCTGCTTAATGTTCAATGTACAGAGACCTTCCATGGCTACCTGCATAATATACCAATCCCTTCCCCATCCTGTATGGTACTCTCTACCCGCTTAAGCAACTTAAAAGTCAGGAACTATTAATACCTGTGTTCTCTATAATCCCAGTACTTAACTATAGTGCCTGCACACTGTACATATTCCCTACATGTTGGTTTCATTAATACCAAGTTAATTATATGGGACAGAAATTATTATATATAGGATATTGCACTTCCTCCTATGATCTTTTGAATTAATTTCATAATTCAATTTTTATTTTTCAGACTATATTTTTAATGTATATTTATTACTAATACAGAAAAACTATCTTTAAGTCAGTGTCTCACATTTATTTATTATCCAGGATGGACAAATCATAAAGAGTTTTATTTATGTTTTTTAAAGGAATATTTACCTCACACGTTTGCTTCCAGATAACAATTCCAGAAATTACACTTGGTGGTGAAAGAATGATTCACTTCATGTCAAAAAATTGTACTCCTAGTCCAAACTGCTTAATTCTCCAAACCTTGTATAACATTCCAATTGAGACTACGTGCTGTCGTTTCTTTCTAGTACTATTTAGCTCAGGCATTAGAGAAGATGTATTTTGGTTTAAAGCTTTTTTTCCCCAATAAGAGAGTCATAAACCGTATAATATTTAAAATTATGTTTTGCAATAAGGAATCTAATCTGAAGATAAAATTTAATAAGAAAACAAATTGAAAAGACAGTAAAATATTTTATAAGCAGGCAACTGAGAGACGACACACAGGAATTATTTTGTCTCATTTGAAAAGCTTGAGTTGAGCTATCAGTATGAAAGACAAATAGCTCCCATTTCTTTGTAGTATACCATTTTGAAAATCAGCCCTACTTTCTGTCCGAGATCTCCGTGTGTACATTCCTTGGTAGGTCATCTTGTTTATGGAACGCTACAGTCTATCTTACCAGCAGTTCTAATGGGAATGATTGTGTGTTTAGTTGGATATCTCCAAGTCTAGGTGTATGTGTTAAATATGTTTTCTTAATTTTTTAGCAGAATTTTAGTTCAAAAGATTAAATGAAGACATGGGTATTAAAGAACCTCTTTAGTCTACCAAACTCTAAGTTCCCTGTGGGCACCAACCTTCTGGATATTCCCCAGGGCTTAGCCCGAGGCCAGCCGGGTATTGTTTCTTTCTTTAGCAAATACGTGTTAATGGATTTTGCTTGCTCCCCAACACCAGAACTGTAAAATTTATTTTAAGGAATCCATACACATACCATCTACTTGCAAAAATGTATAATGCACACACAGACAAATCTGTATCAAGTTTCCTTAAAATCTAGAATTATTGTCTCGTAGATAATGAAAATTGATCATAAACTCTTAGAGCTTCAAAAAAAAAAAAAACTAAGAAAATAGGTTTTAAGCATCTAGTTAATTCTGATAATTTTCCCTCTAGGTGAAATTTTTATTTGTTTAATATTTAAACCCTCTGTTGAAATTTAATAAGCCAAAGCTCTAAAAACTGTCTGATCTAGCATAGTATTATTTAGACTGTGTACACTTTCTATTAAGATCCTTAGGGGTGAGCAGTATGTGTGTGTGTGTGCATGTGTGTGATGTATATGCACTTATGAATTCTCAACTCATTAAAGGTGACAATTTGGAGGGCACTTAATGTATTTAAGATTCCAATAATAATATTAGATGGTACTAATAGAGACATTCACAAAACTCTGTAATCTTCCATCATTGTGGAAACATATCCCATTACACACAGGAGATAATTTGTTGAGCTAAACTTTGCCCTAAGGAAAGCAAAGGATATTAGAAAAATTTTGAGTGAAAATGTTTAGCTTCTTCTATGTCATAATGTTTTGCCTGTGACTAAAATGCAACTGAGTTTAATAAGCTTTTACCTTGAATGACAAGCATCTTTCTTCAATTTGCCATACCAAAGATATTACTTTCAGAAAACATCCAACCATAGAAATACTCAGAATTGCTAAATTTCAAGAAGCTTTAGAAATGATCAGATCTTTTTTCAGGCTTGATTAGATGAACTGGTAAGGTCAAACTTCATGTCCTAAAATATTAGAATTTAATTTCATAAAATCTGTTACTATTGAGAATATTTCCCCAGTGCTTAAATTAATGCGACCCAACATTCCCTTTTTAACTTGCATTGTTTTATATTGTTCAAAAGAGCTTCTCTGGAGCATCAGACGATAAAGAATCTGCTTTCAATGAGGGAGACCTTGGTTCAATCCCTGGGTCAGAAAGATCCTTTGGAGAAGGGAATGGCAACCCATTTCAGTATTCTTGCTTGGAGAATTCTATGGACAGAGGAGCCTGGTGGGCTGCAGACCATAAGGTTACAAAGAGTTGGACGTAACTGAGCAAATAACACACACATGTTAAAAATGGAGAGTTCAGTTCAGTTGCTCAGTCGTGCTGAACTCTTTGCGACCCCATGAACTGCAGCATGCCAGGCCTTCCTGTCCATCACCAACTCCCGGATTTACCCAAACTCATGTCCATTGAGTCGGTGATGCCATCCAACCATCTCATCCTCTGTCATCCCCTTCTCTTCCTGCCCCCAATCTTTCCCAGCAGCAGGGTCTTTCTAATGAGTCAGCTCTTCACATCAGGTGGCCAAAGTATTGGAGTTTCAGCTTCAACATCAGTCCTTCCAATGAACACCCAGGACTGATCTCCTTTAGGATGGAGTGGTTAGATCACCTTGCAGGCCAAGGGACTCTCAAGAGTCTTCTCCAATGCCACAGTTCAAAAACATCAATTCATCGGGCTTAGCTTTCTTTATAGTTCAACTCTCACATCCATACATAACCACTGGAAAAACCAGAGCCTTGACTAGACGGACCTTTGTGGACAAAGTAATGTCTCTGGTTTTTAATATGCTGTCTAGGTTGGTCATAACTTTCCTTCCAAGGAGTAAGCGTCTTTTAATTTCATTGCTGCAATCACCATCTGCAGTGATCTTGAAGCCCAGAAAAATAAAGTCAGCCACTGTTTCCACTGTTTCCCCATCTATTTGCCATGAAGTGATGGGACCAGATGCCATGATATTAGTTTTCTGAATGTTGAGCTTTAAGCCAACTTTTTCACTCTCCTCTTTCACTTACATCAAGAGGCTTTTTAGTTCCTCTTCACTTTCTGCCATAAGGGTGGTGTCATCTGCATATCTGAGGTTATTGATATTTCTCCTGGCAACCTTGATTCCAGCTTGTGCTTCTTCCAGCCCAGCATTTCTTATGATGTACTCTGCATATAAGTTAAAACAACAGGGTGACAATATACAGCCTTGACGTACTCCTTTTCCTATTTGGAACCAGTGTGTTGTTCCATGTCCATTTCTAACTGTTGCTTCCTGACCTGCATACAGGTTTCTCAAGAGGCAGGTCAGGTGGTCTGGGATTCCCATCTCTTTCAGAATTTTCCACAGTTTATTGTGATTCACCCAGTCAAAGGCTTTAGCATAATCAGTAAAATGGAGAACTGGTTATCAATTTTGATTCAATTATCCTTGCTTCCAAGATTAAAGAGTTAAGAAGAGTCCTTCAAGTATATTTTTGTCTTAGGGAGAGAGTAATGTGTACTAGTCAAGAATAAGCCTTGGGCAAGTTATTTAACTTCTATGAACCTGTGTTTCACTCCCTGTAAATAATAATACCTTTCTCAAAGGGTACTTGTGAAGAGGAACTGAATGTGAAACATTTACTACTCCTTTAAAGGCCCTGTAAACAGTTTTTAAAAAATGTGTTCTATTTCATCTTAGCATAAGAAAATCAAATATTTAACTTTCTTTTCATCTTCTAATGATGTGCAAATGATCAAAGTTTTAGTACATTAACCTCAAGAAGTGGGAACTCAAAATTGAAAATGGCAAATGGTTGAAAGTCAGCTCTGAAAAGAAAAAAAGTAGATCCCTTGTTTATAATCCTTGCAAAATTTTGTGGTACGAGAACTCCCATCATCACCAGTTTCACATTGCCAACCTGATTTCTGAATAAAGAGTAGCTAATCTTTTAGAGTTAGCTCTGGCACAGTAGTAGGCATGCCAGTTCATAAAGAACTACTTAATCAATCATATCTATAATTGCAGAATTGGAGCATGAATTTGACACATTACACTTGTATTAATTATTCATGGACTACATTTTCCATCAGTGCAGTTCATTGACTATACTTCTGATGTCAGTTCCTTTTAGCTCTGAAATTTCAGATTTTACCTTTGAAGTGGCAGGTGACTCAGAACCTGCACTTGCCCTTCTTGAGAATAGCACATTAGGTACATTAAGCTTCAGCCATTTCTGAAAGTAGCATTCTGTTTTACATATGTAGAGTTTTTTTTTTTCTATATTTTGAGTAATATTTTTCTTTAAGTAAAGGATGATGCAAAAGGGCTTAGGAATTTCCACTTAGTTTTAACCTGTAACCAGTTGTTTCATTGTCAAGTTACCAATAATGCTGCAGAGAAAATATATATTTTTGTAGAATAGGTAAATTCTGGAATTAATTAAAAAAAATCAGTGATGTAATAGATATTACACTTATTGGGCTTCCCTGGTGGTTCAGTGGTAAAGATTATGCCTGCCAGTACAGGAGACCTGGTTCGATCCCTGGGTCAGGAAGATCCCCTGGAGAAAGAAATAACAACCCATTCCAGTATATTCTTGCCTGGGAAATCTCACGGACAGAGGAGCTTGGCAGGTTACAGCCCATGGATTTAAAAAAGAAATCAGACACGATAGTAGCTAAACAATAAGAAGACTCTATATATGTGTTCCTTAGGTTGAAGTCAGCATGGTACCATAATGTAGATTGTCTCATTTAACTCTTTAATTCATGCAATATTAGTTATAGATTCAAATTCCTTTAATAGATTTTCTTCATGCTAATATATTTATAGTAGTTGTTACCAGTAAATACCTATTATAGTTTCTTTAGATATAAGAGTTGCCTCTTGTTTCTATTGAGCAGAATTTTATACTTTCTCTTCAATTTGTTTTCAATCATAAGATTATCAAAACTACTACTGTCATGGTCATTTCTACCGAAAAGGTAAAAATCAGGAAACCTTATTCAAATCATTTTCTAGCTTTTTAAGGCCACAGCTAATGCCATTTTCTCCATCAAACTTTTGGAATTTTTAAAAATGTAATTTATTCCTTCACAAATTTTCTACTTCTCTGTGGGCAAATATCACTGCATTCTAGTTCACTGGTTTTCCAGGTGTGATCCCTGAAGCATCAGCATCACCAGAGAACATTAGAGATGAAAACTCCCAGGGCCTACCCCAGCGGTACTGAATCAGAAATTCTAGGGATAATACCCTGCAGTCTGTGCTTTAACAAATCCCGTGAGAGATCCTGGTATCGAGTGAGTGATTGTATAATTTAGCTTCCTATTTAGTTGTGTGTTCCATGATGACCAGGATTTATGAGTAATTATAAATTTTAAATGGGGGATATCCACTAAATATTTGACGAATGAACTGAATAAAAGGGCATTTTAAGAAATGCAAGCTAATTAACTGGAGGAATAAGGGACAAGATATTTTATTTGAAAGGGTATCATTTGAAGGAGAAATGAGATGTGCTCTTTAAACATCCATGGGCTGGAATTAGGGCAAATTCATATAAATTATGAGTGCTTATTAAGGTTAGGTTATTTCAATTACATTAATTCATCCAATCCTAACAGTAAAATTCTATGAAATGATGTGTTATATTCATTTCACTGATTAAAAATGAGACTTAGAAGGTATATATATCTCTGTCTATATCAGGATCATATAATCAGGCAGGTTTCAAACTCAGTTCTCTCTGACTCACTTTCCCCATCATGTCCAGAGAGACAGATTTCAACTACAGGTTAGTTCAGTCAATTTATTAAATGACCATTAATTGTATATAAATATGAGCTGGGCCCCATACAGTTGTTCAGCATTTAGCAATGAAAAGCAAGTGTCCTCATCTGTGCAGTGTGAATACTAAAAGAATCTAATACTTCTCTTGTGATGATTAAATATGATAGACATCAATAATTAAACAAGACAAAGTAATAAATTGTGAGAAATACAGAGATGGAGAGAAAGAGAAGATACTAGGTAGTGATAGCTGATTTAGACCCAGTAGCTGGAGATATTGCTCTAACGCAGTGACACTGATGCTAATGTAGAATGACAAATATCCTTTAACTCAATGGCAAAGCAGGGGAAGAGCACTTTAGACATAAGACTTGTGTGTGCAAAACCCTAAGTGTCAGGAACTGACACTCTGGAATGGAGTGAGACCTCTCTCACTACAAGTTTTCAAGTGCATTGTGCTGAAAATAGTATTTGGAGTGTGATGAAGATGGAACAGGAGTGGCAGAGCAGTGTTGCACTGCATAACTACCAATTTACATCCCGTCCAACCTATTTGTCTTCCCCACATAAGTTTATCAAATATCATTGATACAACAATAAAGCCATGTATACATAAATGTCCAACTAGGTGCAGAAGCCTGTAGTAAATATGACATCAAATAAGTATTTTTTAGAATGAAAGCTTGAAACACCTAAAATCTGAACAATTGAGTTTGATTGTCAGTAAACTTGAATTCTATTGCTTCTACTTCTACTTTCTTGACTATACCAAAGCCTTTGACTGTGTGGATCACAACAAACTATGGAAAATTCTTAAAGAGATGGGAATACCAGACCACCGTACTTGCCTCCTGAGAAATCTGTATGCAGGTCAGGAAGGAACAGTTAGAACTGGACATGGAACAACACACTGGTTCCAAATAGGAAAAGGAGTACATCAAGGCTGTATATTGTCACCCTGCTTATTTAACTTGTATGCAGAGTACATCATGAGAAATGCTGGACTGGATGAAGCACAAGCTGGAATCAAGATTGCTGGGAGAGATATCAATAACCTCAGATATTCAGATGACACCACCCTATGGCCTAAAAAAGCGAAGAAGAACTAAAGAGCCTCTTGATGAAAATGAAAAAGGAGAGTGAAAAAGTTGGCTTAAAACTCAACATTCAGAAAATGAAGATCATGGCATTCGGTCCCATCACTTCATGGCAAATAGATGGGGAAACAATGGAAACAGTGGCTGACTTTATTTTTTTGGGCTCCAGAATCACTGCAGATAGTGACTGCATCCATGAAATTAAAACATGCTTGCTGCTTGGAAGAAAACTTATGACCAACCTCAACAGAATATTAAAAAGCAGAGACATTACTTTGTCAACAAAGGTCCATCTAGTCAAGGCTATGGTTTTTCCAATAGTAGTGTATGGATGTGAGAGTTGGACAGACCATAAAGAAAGCTGAGCACCTAAGAATTGATGCTTTTGAACTGTGGTGTTGGAGAAGACTCTTGGGAGACCCTTGGACAGCAAGGAGATCCAACCAGTCCATCCTAGGGGAAATCAGTCCTGAATATTCATTGGAATGACTGATGCTGAAGCTGAAACTCCAGTACTTTGGCCATCTGATTGTGAAGAACTGACTCACTTGAAAAGACCCTGATGCTGGAAATGATCGAATGCAGGAGGAGAAGGGGATGGCAGAAGATGAGATGGTTGGATGGCATCACTGACTCGATGGACATGAGTTTGAGTAAGCTCCAGGAGTTGGCGATGGATAGGGAAGCCTGGTGTACTGCAGTCCATGGGGTCACAAAGAGTTGGACACGACTGAATGACAGAACTGAACTGAACTGAAACTTGAATTCAATACAGCAGCCTCTAGATTTTTTCCCTGGCACTCTCTAAGACTGACTGAGGATGCCAGATGTCTTGGGGGCACTTTTGTTCATAATTAATGTGTTGAACTATTCCCTAACCGTATTACAGTGGCATTTCTTAGAAAATCTCGGATTACATTTCTTCCCAATTATACTTATCATTTGATATACAATCTGCAATGAAGATAGGATGGAAATGGAGTGGTTTGAATCACTAAGTGAAATGGATGGATTTTAAATGAAATTAAATTGTGGTAAAAATCTTATATGTTATTTCTAAGTAGCTCTTTGGAAGATATTACCAAGTAGAAATGGGAATATTTCAACTTAATTGGATTTTCCTGTTAACAAACTTTACTGATTCCTTATTTCACTGTAAGACTAGAAAATGGAGGCTTCTAGTTGCTGTACTACGAAGACTGTAAGCCTCTCAATGATGACATCATGTTCTCTTTTGTTTTCCTGGAACAAATACAAAACCCAACAATAATAAGCACCACAGGTGTTTGTTGAATGAATGAGTGAATGAAGAAGAGATGAACAATTCGAGACAACTAAATTGTGAGTGGAATTCAAGCATTATAATGAATATATTTAATTTTTACTTTAGAAATCTTACGGTTTTTCTAGTAGTCATGTACAGATGTGAGAGTTGGACCATAAAGAAAGCTGAGTGCCAAAATGCTTTTGAACTGTGGTGCTGGAGAAAACTCTTGAGAGTGCCTCAGAGAGCAAGGAGATCAAATCAGTCAATCCAAAATGAAATCAACCCTGAATATTCATTGGAAGGACTGATGCTGAAGCTCCAATAGTTTGGCCACCTGATGGGAAGGACTGACTCATTGAAAAAGACCTTGATGCTGGGAAAGATTGAGGGTAGGAGGAGAAGGGGATGACAGAGGATGAGATGGTTTGATGGCATCATCGACTCAATGGACATGAGTTTGAGCAAACTCTTGGAGATAGTGAAGGACAGGGAAGCCTGGTGTGCTGTAGTCCATGGGGGCACAAAGAGTCAGACATGACTGACTGACTGAACAACAATAAGGACTGATACTAATTCCTGAAATATATGTTATGTTTCCTGTAGCTATATTTTTCATAACTATCAAACACATAATAAAACAAAAAGGATTTTTAAGAAGCTAATATGGTTAGATTGCTTTAAAGTACCAATTTAAAGTCTTTTCTGTTTGTAGCATTATTGAGACACTGTATAATTTGGATTCACATAAAATGAAATAGCCAACAAAGATAGCTATTGTGAGGAAGCAACTTTCAAATGTCTTTTTCTGCCATGTGACTTTAGTTAATGGGAGGGAGAAACAGTTGTTGTGTAGATAAATTTGGGTTGGTTTTTAAAAATATAGACTTATGTATTAAAAATTGCATATAACATTTAATCTATAATTTCAAATTAGTGATTTTTAGTATAAGTCTTAGGAATAAGCTCTAAGATATATTTGTACTTAAAAGAGAAACAGTGCAATTGACAGATTATAAATCTATAGTATGCCTCATATAATACATACATTAAAAATACACCTTTGGTATTAAATAGAAATATTCTTAATCCTTAGTCCTTTTGTTTTCAGTATGATTTTGCTGTGGAGGAATTTGTGTCTTCATGCTTAGCCATGAATCAGTATTCTTTATAAAATATAAATTTGCTAGAATGAGAGAATTAGTTAAAGAAAAAAATGAAAGGGTAATAGTTATTCTTCTGTAAGATAAATAGCTTTTAATGTAATGTAATTATGTAAATGTTTATGGCCTGATATATATATATATATAATTATCATACATACATACCTTCTGCCAATAAATATATTAATAACTTTTTTATTAACATACATTTCAGGTATACAACATGATACTTCATCATCTGTACTACACAAAGTAATCACCTCCAAAAGTCTATTTGCCATTCATCACCACACAGTTCAACTCCTTCACCTTTTTGTCTGCCCCCCAAGCCTCTTCCCCTTTGCTAACCACTGATAGGCTCTCTGAGTTTTGTTTCGTTAGTTTTGTTTTTTACTGTTCCGCATGTGAGTAAAATCATATGGTGTTTGTCTTTTTCCTTCTGCCTTATTTCACTTAATATAATACCCTGCAGGTTCATCCATGTTGTCACAAATGATGAGATTTCATTCTTTTATATGGCTGAGTAGTATTTATTTCCATGTCTTGGCTATTGTAAGTTATGTTGCAGTGAGCTTAAGGGTGCAGATATCTTTTTGAATTAGTGTTTTTATTTTCCTCGAATAAATACCCAGAATTGGAATTACTGGATCATATGGTAGTTCTGATCTTAATTTTTGAAGGTGCTTCATACTGTTTTCCATAGTGGCCACACCGGTTTTCATTCCCAGTAACAGTGTGTGAGGGTTCCTTTACCTCCACAACTTCTTTAACACTTGATATGTCTTGTCTTTTGTAGCCACTGTGAGGTAATATCTCACTTTTGGTTTTAATTTGCATTTTCCTACCAATTAGTGATGCTGAACATATTTTCATGTGCCTGTCGGTCATTGTATGTCCTCTTTGAAAAATGTCTATTCAGATTTGCTGTCCTTTTTTAAATTGGATTGCTTTTTTTTGAACATAACATTTTGATATAGGGTTTAGTACAATACTCTGAACTGACTAAGAGAGCTTAACGCAGTCAAATGAAAATCACTGATGCTTTCTATTTTTATACTTTTGAAATGTATTTTTGTTGTGTATGAGCAAATGTATTTTGATATTTTTATAAAACACTCAGAGAAGCTTTCACTGGCGCTTCATGAGCCACCAGTCACTTGCCCTTAATGTTGTCAAATTTCAGTCAGCTAGGGGTTATGTATATGTAAATTAGTCTTCAGAACTTTAGTGTAAATTCTAAGAGTAAGGTTACTATTATCAAAAAATATAAAGTAAATTCTTTGGACTCTACAAAATATATGCTAGTGTTATTCAGTGTCTGCTGTTTCAAGACTAGATGAGAAGACAATGTATCCTGCATCTAATATTTTACTTTCTTAAGAGGATTTTTGAATAGAGAATATATAATAGTCCCAGATAAAATTCAAATGAAGATAAAAGTTAGGATTTACGTAAGGTTATAGAATGATGTGGTTAATATATACTAGCTTATTCTTATTCACGCTTAGTCGTTCAGTTGTGTCTGACTTTTTGTGACCCTATGGACTGGGGTCGGCCCAGCTCCTCTGTCGATGGGATTCTGCTCTAGGTAAAAATACTGGAGTGGGTTGCCATTTCCTCCACCAGGGGATATTCCTGACCTGGGAATCAAACCAGTATCTCCTGCACCTCCTGCATTGGCAAGCAGATTCTTTTACCACTGGGTCACCTGGGAAGCCAGCTTTATCCATATATATCCATTCAAAATACTCACCTAAATAGTGTTTTTTATATTTTCTTACACTTTTAGCTATGACAGAATATGACTGTTGAAGAGCATTAGTAGTCTGAACCACAGAACTAGTAAAAGGTTAAAAGTTTTACTTTTGATTTTACACAACATGCCAAGTGTGAGATATTAGACTGGTCTTTTTTAATTGAATCTGCTTTATTAACTAGGAGCTACAAATTATAGTAAACGGACTCTCTTGTCTTTCAGCACTGCAGTCACACACAGTGCCCAGGAGTGGTCTGGGCACCACGTGGCCAGATTTCCCTTTTTGTCTTTACTCTTTGGAGAACGTTTCCCCACGCTGGAATTTTCTTGGGTCCTCTCCTTAATCTAAATATGCTTATCCAAATTGGGCTACCCTGGTAGCTCAGCTGGTAAAGAATCCATCTGCAATGCAGGAGACCCCGGTTTGTTTCCTGGGTCAGGAAAATTCTCTGGAGAAGGGATAGGCTGCCCGTTCCAGTATTCTTGGGCTTCCCTGGTGGCGCAGACAATAAAGAATCAAACTGCAACGTGGGAGACATAGGTTCAATCCCTGGGTTGGGAAAATCCCCTAGAGGAGGGCATGGCAACTCACTTCAGTATTCTTGCCTGGAGAATCCCCACAGACAAAGGAGCCTGGTGGGCTACAGTTCATGGGATCACAGAGTCAGACATGATGAAGCTACTAAGCACATCCAAATGCTAGGATGGTAATAAAAACTCATTCTCTTGAGTTAGCCCCAGTTCACATCCTTCCTCTGTCCATTACTACCTGTGTGGTCTTGAGTAGATTACTTGACTTCTCTGAGCATCCATTTACTTTTTGTGAAATTAGGATCATAATTATCCTTCATACTGACAGTCCTGCTCTGACATCATGTCAAAGTTTTAACTATAAGGCCTGGCACATAGACAGCCTTTCATAAATGTTATTTTTCCTTTACTATTTTGTCTCATCTCTCTGAACTCTGTAGTTGGCCATATACTTACTCTTTTAATTTAATTCAAATAAAGGTTATTGTAATTGACAAGGCCTAAAGTCTTGTAATCTTCCCGCTGCCCCATGGCATTTGAGTGAGGACTTTCAAAGATTTAAAGCACAGGAACAAATATGCTAGGAATTTTCAATGCCACTCACAGACTCTCTCTGAGGGGACATTTATGAGAGGGGTGGATTCGGTCAGAACTCTTCAGATTATCTTGTGGAGGTTTATTCTCTCTACATGTAAGGGCAACTTGGTTGATTATGTCACCTGCGCCTATTGTCTGATTCCTTTTTACTTCTAACCCCAGGGCTGGCCTCGAGGCAAAAGTAGTTAAGTAGACTTGGTCTGTATTTGCCGTCTGCCTCTATCCTTTTGAACATAGTTTTCCCATATACCAGTATCCTTGAGACCCCCATCTTTGAACTTTAAGGACAGCTGATATAGAAGATCTAAATCATATTTAGTAGACAAAGAAACCCAGTTAACATATATGGAAATTTCAGTATGATAGTCTAGTGTGTAATTTCAGCCTAGTTAAATGTAATGATGGGGCGTACTCCTTTAGTAAACAGTGACCCAAGTAAAATGTGTGATTTTCCTCCTATCTACTCATCACGTTTCGACTCCTATTAAAATGAGTTTACATGATTTCAGAATAAGTAAGTCTGTACATAGACACAGCTGCCACAGCAAAATCTGCCTTTTCTCATTAGGGGTCTTTCTCTGGCAGCGACGGTTCTCCTAGACAAACTTTGCATCTATTCTTGTAAATAGCTCTTTCCCATATTTAAACAGAGATCTGGGGGAAGGGGAAAGATTCAGTCTTCCTTTTTTTTCTCAGAATTTAAGGCAGATTGTTTTATAAGTTCTTATTTTAAAGCAGATTACTTTATGGAAGTACTCAAAAACAAGTAAAAGTGAACTGTCTGGAGCTCTGATCTGACACTTCTACTTTATTATTTTATATATAAATTTTCAAGTATAAAACATTTTTATTTAAAGTATAGTTTTTATCAAGGATTGCATTTATTGCTTTGAATCAGGGGCTACAATACAGTCTGTACTGAGGAGAAAACAGGGATGCTGAGAGAAATAACTCATCCCAACTTATTGCAGAAACAGCAATGACAAAGTCTTCCTATTCTGTTTCTAGAAAGAACTCTCTGCAAATAAAACTGTGGTCATTGTTTATAACATTCTTCACGGAAATTTGGTAATACTAGTCTGTAGGGCGTTTTGTGATTTTAGATGAGAGACTAAAAGCTGTTCTTGGAACATAAAAATAGTCAGGGCTACACTTAATGTTCACTTTGTACCTGGCATTCCGTTCTCAACCCAATGGGTATTTTATCTAATTTGACCCTCACAGCAGCTCTGAAGAGGTAGATTCTTTTACACCCATTTTACAAGTGAGGAAATTGAGGCTTAGGTTAACTTGCTCACTATTGAATGTGTGTTAAAAAGTTCAGAAACAGGAGTTCAGCACAGGTCTGCATGACAGTGGAGTCTGTGTACTTACCCTTTATATGATATTGCCTATTGGAAATATCATACACATATATAAAGATGAATTGCAACATCTTGGCTGTCTATTAAATAATCAAATTTAAATTTTCACTGAAAAACTTTTGATGTGGCGTTGTATGTAGCTGGAACAATGCCCTTTGTGGAGCCCTTTGTAATTCCAATCCTATTTTGTTGTGAGGCTTCTAATACCCAGTACGATACACATATCTTTTTTTTTTCAAAAACATTATTTTTATTATGTAGAGACCAACAGAATAATCTCTTGTATAGAACACAAATCCTTTGAGCTGGCTACAAAAAAAGGGCTTCGCTTTTAAACTTGTGGTGTTTTGGGTCATGCTTTTTTGGTATTGAAGACTCCAGGATAAAGAATGTGAATTCTGCTATGCAATTGTTTCTTTTAAAATCAGAGTTCTTTCTTGATATTTCATACTTACTTTAGCTCCGTCAAGAAGAGTAAAATATGCCTGAAAATAATTTTAGTTGCTTATAGATTTCATTTCAAAAGTTTCAAGGGCTAACAAGTTTCTGTGTTTCAGAACTGCGATAGTGGTGTCCATTTTCCTCCATCTGTGTTCCTTGGCAGTGGGTCTGTATTCCACATTTGGGCCATGTCTCCTTGTGGCCAAGAAGATAGATACAAGCGCTCTCACCATAGTTTGGGGCTTACTGTTGCCAGTATTTATAACTGATAGAATGTCATAGGGATAGAGTGATTCATGGGATCCAGCTTGACTGAAAGCGTGTGCATTTAGTTACCTAGTGCATTCTGGCTGATAATATAGAACTAGATATCCAATGGGTCTTAGCCAGGATTTCCACAAAAACATCAAGGAGCAGATTTGCATGCAGTACCCAGCAAGACTACCAGGTCTAGAGTCTGTGAGGCGTGATGTCAGCATATGCAGCAATTTTAGAGTCCAGGGGACATCACCTTCCTTGATTTCCAGCAGCCCTCAAGAAGTATTGGATTTATTCTTAGCCAAAAGCCCTTTATTCTTGGCTTTATTTTATCCTTCCTCCTAGGAGTGATAAACTGTGGGATGAAGGGGTTGAACATAGGCCAGATGCCTATAGAATTATAAAAAAGTAGAATAGTAACAATTTTACTGACTGGGGAGTTATTTTGTGTTGAGTGAAGAGAGTGATATTTGTAAAGTATTTTATAAGATGTAACATGGTAATAAGAAAAGGTGAATAACCTTTTCTCTGGTTTTTCTCCCCCTTAAATTGTTTCTAGGTGTATTCTGAACTTTTTCAGTTTGATAGAAATATTAGAACTATTGTCAAGCCATAAAATAATGAGAGAACAAGTTATGCTGCTTCATAATGATGCCACACACACCTGAAAGCTCTCGCGTAGTGTGCGGTTGATGTTGGATTGTGGAAGCACAGACAGACTGTGCATAAAGGAATTCAGTACTGAGTGAGGTGAATTATTGGTTTTTCTCTGACATAAGCTTTTTGTTGTTGTTGTTTTGAAAAGGATAAACATACTTTATTCATGGAGAAATATACATCATTCACAGATCAATGAAGCTCTGCTGTAAATTTTGCAATTAGGTATTACTTTTGAATTGCAAGATGGCATTTTATGGAAATCCAAGTTTATGTAATTTTATTTATTTTTAAATGTAAATTTAGTTATTTTAATTGGAGGTTAATTACTTTACAATATTGTATTGGTTTTGCCATACATCAACATGAATCCACCACGGATATACACACGTTCCCAATCCTGAACCCCGCTCCCTCCTCCCACCCCATACCATCCCTCTGGGTCGTCCCAGTGCACCAGCCCCAAGCACCCAATATCATACATCGAACTAGGACTGGTGATTCATTTCATATATGATATTATACATGTTTCAATGCCATTCTCCCAAATCATCCCACCCTCTCTCTCTCCCACAGAGTCCAAAAGACGGTTCTATCCTATACATCTGTGTCTCTTTTGCTGTCTCGCATGCAGGGTTATCATTACCATCTTTCTAAATTCCATATATATGTGTTAGTATACTGTATTGGTGTTTTTCTTTCTGGCTTACTTCACTCTGTATAATAGGCTCCAGTTTCATCCACCTCATTGGAACTGATTCAAATGTATTCTTTTTAATGGCTGAGTAATACTCCATTGTATATATGTACCACTGCTTTCTTATCCATTCATCTGCTGATGGACATCTAGGTTGCTTCCATGTCCTGGCTATTATAAACAGTGCTGCGATGAACATTGGGGTACACGTGTCTCTTTCAGTTCTGGTTTCCTCGGTGTGTATGCCCAGCAGTGGGATTGCTGGATCATAAGGCAGTTCTATTTCCAGTTTTTTAAGGAATCTCTACACTGTTCTCCATAGTGGCTGTACTAGTTTGCATTCCCACCAACAGTGTAAGAGGGTTCCCTTTTCTCCACACCCTCTCCAGCATTTATTGCTTGTAGACGTTTGGATAGCAGCCATTCTGTCTGTTGTGAAATGGTACCTCATAGTGGTTTTGATTTGCATTTCTCTGATAATGAGTGATGTTGAGCATCTTTTCATGTGTGTGTTTGCCATCTGTATGTCTTCTTCAGAGAAATGTCTATTTAGTTCTTTGGCCCATTTTTTGATTGGATCATTTATTTTTCTGGAATTGAGCTGCAGGAGTTGCTTATATATTTTTGAGATTAGTTGTTTGTCAGTTGCTTCATTTGCTATTATTTTCTCCCATTCTGAAGGCTGTCTTTTCACCTTGCTTATAGTTTCCTTTGTTGTGCAGAAGCTTTTAAGTTTAATTAGGTCCCATTTGTTTATTTTTGCTTTTATTTCCAATATTCTGGGAGGTGGGTCATAGAGGATCCTGCTGTGATGTATGTCGGAGAGTGTTTTGCCTATGTTCTCCTCTAGGAGTTTTATAGTTTCTGGTCTTACGTTTAGATCTTTAATCCATTTTGAGTTTATTTTTGTGTATGGTGTTAGAAAGTGTTCTAGTTTCATTCTTTTACAAGTGGTTGACCAGTTTTCCCAGCACCACTTGTTAAAGAGATTGTCTTTAGTCCATTGTATATTCTTGCCTCCTTTGTCAAAGATAAGGTGTCCATATGTGCGTGGATTTATCTCTGGGCTTTCTATTTTGTTCCATTGATCTATATTTCTGTCTTTGTGGCAGTACCATACTGTCTTGATGACTGTGGCTTTGTAGTAGAGCCTGAAGTCAGGCAGGTTGATTCCTCCAGTTCCATTCTTCTTTCTCAAGATAGCTTTGGCTATTCGAGGTTTTTTGTATTTCCAGGGGCTTCCCTGGTGGCTCAGTGGTAAAGAATCCACCTGTCAATGCAGGAGACCTGGGTTCGATCCCTGGATTGGGAAGATCCCCTGGAGTAGGAAATGACATAAGCTTTTCTATATTAAACTTTAGGGTCCCAAGGCTTACAAATTAGCTAGTACCCTTGGACTGCAAGGAGATCCACCCAGTCCCTCCTAAAGGAGACCAGTCCTGGGTGTTCATTGGAAGGACTGATGCTGAAGCTGAAACTCCAGTACTTTGGCCACCTCATGCAAAGAGTTGACTCATTGGAAAAGACTCTGATGCTGGGAGGGATTGGGGGCAGGAGGAGAAGGGGACGACAGAGGATGAGATGGCTGGATGGCATCACCAACTCGATGGACATGAGTTTGGGTGAACTCTGGGAGTTGGTGATGGACAGGAAGGCCTGGCGTGCTGCGATTCATGGGGTCGCAAAGAGTCGGACACAACTGAGCGACTGAACTGAACTGAACTGAACTTGGACAATATCCTTCAGGTCCCCAATGATCTCACCTTAAGCATTTTTCTTCCTATCAGGCATGAGTTCTGAATATCTGGCACTATTATGCATGATATTATAGGTACCATAATTGTGTATGATCACATTTGATTTTGTAAGAACCTTTGAGATAGGTTGCATTGTTGTCCATCTTTTAAAAATGAATAAACTTCAATTAAGAGAGGTAAACCTGAGATGACCCAAGATCTTGAAGCTCGGACATATCAAGATAAGCCAGGGACATTGACATTCACAAAGCCTTGTTTCCTTATTTGTCCGTATCTTCAGATTAATTGAACTACTTGCCTTTTCCATGTGAATAAATACACACACATGTTCTTAATCTGAAAAAAAATTGTTTTAGTCTGACTTTCCTGATATTAATTCTAGCTGCGTTTTCCTTGTCTACTCAGTTTACTAATCTAGGGATGCCAAATTTGTAGCTTGAATTTCACAGTGTTTTTATTCCTTTTCCTTGGCAGACATAGCCAATCAATCATTGCAGTCCCCCTGACACAGATTCAGCCTCATTATCTTTTCATCCCATCACTATAGACAGGCATGGCCAATGGATTGGCATTGGATCCCAAGTTAAATATATTCATCATCCCTGTTTTATTTTTGTCTCAGTCATGTCCTCTAGCCAAAGCGTACACAGCATTTACTGCAATCTCCCCTCTGATATTCATCAATTATGACACCTTGATTTCCAAATATCAGTGGTATTGGTGAAAAAGCCTATTTCATGGTACTTTCCATCAAAATTCCATATTTTAAAATATAACGTTCGTAAGATAAAAGTGATTTATCTGGAATCTTTTTCCAAAACGTTTTTTTTTTTTTTTGGGGGGGGAC
Organism: Bos indicus x Bos taurus; assembly: GCF_003369695.1. Taxonomy (NCBI): domain Eukaryota; kingdom Metazoa; phylum Chordata; class Mammalia; order Artiodactyla; family Bovidae; genus Bos; species Bos indicus x Bos taurus. The sequence continues at coordinate 43,238,987 of NC_040101.1, forward strand.
AGTTGATGGACCAGTGTTCTTAGACAATGTTATATCTTAACTGCTATTATTGAACAATTTATTCTCACCAGATTTGAGAAATTTTATCTGAATATTTTACCTTTTTTCCTTTTAAGTAAAATATTTAGTAAATTCAAACACCAGCAAGAATTACTATATTTTCTTATTAAACATTTCTAAAGTTTATATATTTTCATCCTGCTGCAGCCTTGGTAGTTTAGGCAAAAATGAGCAAGTGGGAAGTTAAACTATATAACTTGTAGTTCCCTTACATATCATGCCATTTAATAGTGACTGGGGTGAAACTTACAAGGAATTTCCTGTTTTTATTTTAAGGTAATCGTTGTTGTACGGTAGCTAAGTTGTGACTGACTGTGACCCCATGGACTGCAGCACATCAGGCTTCCCTGTCCTTTACCATCTCCTGGAGTTTGCTCAAACTTATGTCCATTGAGTGGATGATGCCTTCCAACCATCTCATCTTTTCTTGTCTCCTCTCCTCCTGCCTTCAATCTTTCCAGCATCAGGGTCTTTTCCAGTGAGTTGGATCTTTGCATCAGGTGGCCAAAGTATTGGAGCTTCAGCTTCAGCGTCAGTCCTTCCAACGAATATTTAAAGTTGATTTCCTCCAGGATTGAGTGATTTGATCTCCTTACATCTGTATATGACTACTGAAAAAAAAAAACATAGCTTGGGCTATATGGACGTTTGTTGGCAAAATGATGTCTGTGCCTTTTAATATGCTGCCTAAATTTGTCATAGTTTTTCTTCCAAGGACCAGGCGTCTTTTGATTCCATGACTGCAGTCATGGTCCACAGTGATTTTGGAGCCCAGGGAAGTAAAGTCTGTCACTCTTTCCATTTCCTAGATTAAAAAAAATCAGCAGCAAGTGGTGCTTTTATTTTTGTACTCTTCAATCTGATATAATTAGGCAATGTCACTTAAAGAGACTGGTGTCATTAGGTTTGCTGCTTTTCAGATACAGAAATGCAGCTCTGACCTAATGCATCACTTGAAGTTTACTGCCAGGAGTTACAGGAATGAGGCCCATGGACTCCTCAGTGTCGAGAGATTGCCAGTCCCTTGCTTTTAGCATTCAGATTGCTGACTTTACTTACAACCTCATAAAATTGATTCTGAGACAATGACACCTTTACATCAACAAGTGGGAATTTGAAGAAATACGCTGCTTGTTTTATCATTATGGACTAGCTGTATAGAGAATACAGCAGAATAGCTAAATCTGCAAACATTGAGTCCTGACTCTGTCATTTTTTTACACAACATGACCTTTAAAAAATTACTTAACGTCTCAAGGACTTACTTTTCTCTTCTATTAAATGGAATGATAACAACATCAGCCTCAATGAAATATTGTGAGAATTAAATAAGTTTAAAGGAAGCAATTCTAAGAGTTCATGGTAAATACTGGCTATAATAAGTTATAATTATCTTCAAGTACAGGCCAGTAGTTTCATTTTGTAGTCACATTTTACTTTCATTCTGCCATTCTATTCATAAAGTAACACTAAGATGAAATATAGTGTATATTACTCTATTTAAACTGACATGGATTGATGTTTATTTTTCCTGGATACTTGATTCTAAAACTTTTTAGTTTGTAAGAGAAATCTTTGTTCATTTTAGAATAAATGTTAACAAAAGGATGAAAATTAAATCTCTCTTAGTCCCATGATCGAAAGAAAGCCATTATTGACTTTTTTGTCTATAATCTTTGAGTCTCAGATTGTGTATGTATAAGTGTATATGTACACTCAAAAAATGGAACTATGCACTTCATGATGATTTGGAACTGTTGAAAGGTAAACTGAAGAAATTAAAATGTACCAGGTTTTATTTGAGCAAACAGCAATTCAGTTTGTACAGCACTAAGACAAAACTGGTTAGAAGCAGCAGTGCCAGCAGGACCTAGAAGGATGCTTTTTATAGAGAGGACATGGAAGCAAAGCAGGGGAACTGCTTACTTGGCCAAAGCTTAAGCTGTTGCCTTATTTGAGACAGTCTGATTGGCTGTTTGTATTTGGTGGTTCTTAAGTTTTTGTTTCCTGAGATTCCAGTGCATTAAGTCTGTCTAGGTTTCCTCTTCGTTTTTGTAGGCTGCCACGGCATTAGAGCCACCCAGTCCAATGGTCTCTGTGTTTAATTACCTGAACAAAAACCATAAACATATTGTGAAAATCTTTGCAAGTTTTATATATTATTTTATAGCACAATTATTAATGAGTGTATAATATTTTATAGTGTAAATATAATGGCATTGATTTAAATAATCCTATACTGTTGGGCTTTTGAACTGTGGTGTTACAGAAGACTTTTGAGAGTCCTTTGGGCTACAAGGAGATCCAACCAGTCCGTCATAAAGGAGATCAGTCCTCAGTGTTCATTGGAAGGACTGATGCTGAAGTTGAAACTCCAATACTTTGGCCACCTCATGCAAAGAGCCTACTCATTAGAAAAGACCCTGATACAGGGAAAGATTGAAGGCAGGAGGAAAACATGATGACAGAGGACAAGATGGTTGGATGACATCACTGACTCAATGCACATGGGTTTGGGTGGACTCTGGGAGTTGGTGATGGACAGGGAGGCCTAGTGTGCTGTGGTCCATGGGGTCACAAAGGGTTGGACGTGACCGAGTGACTGAACTGAACTGAATTCTTTTTTTCTTTCTGTCCTTTATTTTCCTCTCTCATTTAATCCTCTATTTCCCTTTGTGTGTCTTTTATAATTTCTATTTTCTCTTTGACTCTCTCTAATTATTTCATTTCTTGCATGACTTTGATTTATTCTTATAGTTCTTTTATGAGCTCTGCCAGATCATATTTCATCTTCTCCTTCTGTCTTACCATTTCATTTCTGAGATCTTGTGTTTCTGCTTTGGGCACATCCTGTCTCAGGATAGGACAGGGATTGGAGGTGGGGGAGGATTGGGAGAGTAGGGTGGGGAAAGAGTCCTGGATATTTTTTCAGTTTTTCTGATTTTATACCGTAGACTTTTTCCTTTATTATATATGGAGACTGCTTTCTACAAATGTGCCCCATCTGTGTGATTGTGTGTGTGTGTTTGTGTACCTCTTCTACTTTGAATAATTCAGTTCAGATCAGTTCAGTCGTTCAGTCGTGTTTGACTCTTTGCGACCCCATGAATTGCAGCAAGCCAGGTCTCCCTGTCCATCACCATCTCCCGGAGTTCACTCACACTCATGTCCATTGAGTCAGTGATGCCATCCAGCCATCTCATCCTCTGTCATCCCCTTCTCCTCCTGCCCCCAATCCCTCCCAGCATCAGAGTCTTTTCCAATGAGTCAACTCTTCACATGAGGTGGCCAAAGTACTGGAGTTTCAGCTTCAGCATCATTCCTTCCAAAGAAATCCCAGGGCTGATCTCCTTCAGAATGGACTGGTTGGATCTCCTTGCAGTCCAAGGGACTCTCAAGAGTCTTCTCCAACACCACAGTTCAAAAGCATCAATTCTTCGGCACTCAGCTTTCTTCACAGTCCAACTCTCACATCCATACATGACCACAGGAAAAACCATAGCCTTGACTAGATGGACCTTTGTTGGCAAAGTAATGCTCTGCTTTTGAATATGCTATCTAGGTTGGTCATCACTTTCCTTCCAAGGAGTAAGCGTCTTTTAATTTCATGGCTGCAGTCACCATCTGCAATAATTAGTCAGCCATGTTTCTGCATCTCAGGGTGTGCTTCTCACCTTCTGAAGGCACTTGGCCCCACTTGTCACTGCAGTCTTTCCGTGTTTCTTTTCACATCCTTCCACGGCACCCTTGTCTGATCGCAATCTTTACAGAAGTTTTAAAGTCTTCAGATTATACCTCTGTCTTCTGCTAAAAATGAACCTTACAGAGTATTCTTTTTTCATTGTCTTTGTTGCTTTTGCATCCAGTCCTGGAGGAGACAGGGACCATTCTGGTTTAGACCATCATGTTTATTATATCAGAAGTCCAAACTGATATTTTCCTAATTATTTAGTCAGAATTACCTTGAAAAATATTTTTAACCTCTTGATAGTATGAGTTTAGTGTAAGTTATCAGTGCATTTGAAAATCAGTGTTTTTAAATTGATTTGATTCCAATAATGGAATATTAAAAAGCCATAAAAAGAATGAAACTGAGTCATTTGTAGAGACATAGCTAGGCCTAGAGATTGTCATATGGAGTGAACTAAATCAGAAAGAGAAAAATAAGTATTAGGTCGATGCATATATGTGGAATCTAGAAAAGTGGTAGGGATGGTCTTACTTATAAAGCAGAAATAGACAGATATAGAGAATAATCATGTGCATACCAAAGGAAAAAGGTGTGGTGGTGGGATGAATTGAGAAATTGGGGTTGACCTGCATACACTACTGTGTATAAAATAGAGAAACTAATGAGAACGGACTTGCACCAGGAATTCCCTGTGCTCTGTGATGTTCTGTGGGAAGGAAATCAATAAAAGAGGTGATGTACGTATGCATATGGCTGATTCACTTGGCTGTACAGCAGAAACTGGCAGAGCTCTGTAAAGTAACTGTACTCCAATTAAAAAAAAAAGTCAGTTGCAAAATTTCTAGCAAGGAAAGCCATCCTTCTTCCCTTTTTGACTGGAAATATATAAAAGGAACTTTTATAATACATCTAAATAAGGGCAGTGGCTTAAGTTCCATTTAATTTTAAAATCTTGGTCATTCTTTCCTTGAGGACAGAGTAACTGGAAGAAAATATAATTTTAGTACCAAAAGAACAATTGTGAAATCTTAAGAGCTTATTAAAAATAGAAGTTGTTAAAAGTTGACATTTTCCTCTTAGGATGCTATCCCTCAGACACTGAAGTTTTGCAGTGTTTTTGCTCAAGAACTTTAGTGTAGTCTGAGGTTTGTCATATCACCTGAAGACCTGAGTGTGTTTCACTGTGTTTGGCCTCTAAGTGTATAGCTTGGACAAATCAAGTTTAAATTATTTAGATAGAAAATAGAGTAATTTTTTGTCATATCTCCAAGTAGGGTGTAAATGTTGGCCTAGTTTTCTCCACATGAATTATCCATCTTGTGAACTTCTTATTACAGTTATACAGATTTTTATTGCTTCTCAAATAACAAGGATATGGTGCCTAAATAGCCTAGTTGTATATAGTATTTAGAATGAACAATGGGGATTTTCTCCTTTCTTTGAAAATGTGGTTTCTTTTAAAGTGTTTGAGAACCACTAGAATGGTGAAAACCACTGGACGTTTGTTAGATCTGATTTTGGATTCTTGAATACATTTGACCGATGAAACAAAAGTGATTTTGCTGATAGAGAAGGAAATTACATAATTAAGCTTTCATTTGTTTCATGGCCTTAGTGGTACAGTGCTCCTCATGCTTCTGTCTTCTCTTGCTCCCAAGTTTAGTGCAATGTGAATGGGAAATTAGGAGTATAGAGTTTTCCTAGTTGATTTAGTCTGAGACTCTAAACACTTAATGCCATTTTTTCGCACCCTATGATAAACACTGCAGAGGAAATGCAGGGCTAACCGAGACAGCTGTATTTATTCACTACTGGCCCTCAGTCTTGTCTCTGTGAAGGGTCTTTTAATTATAAGCAACCTCGTCTAGCCACAGGCTATTTTTTGATGACACAGATTCTAAGAAGAAAAACACATGAATAACTTTAGAAGATCATAAACCTTTTCATGTACTTTTTCATCTTGACAAACAACTCGACACCCCAACTATGGGATGATTTATCTCCTAGTTTCTTTTATATTGAAAGCCAGCCAAAGCAGTCCTTTCTATGGCTATATTATGTGATTGTTTAAGTCAAATACATATTCAACTATTTTTTTTTTCCTGCCTGTTTATCCTTCATCCTTTGAAGACAATTGGAGCAAGTTGAGGAATAAAATTATAACAAAATGATCCTTTTGAAAATAGCTTGGAACATGGCCATATTTTTAAATGACAACATATTTAATACCTGGAACTTATGGAAGACCAGGTGTTCGTGATCAGCTCAGGCTTGGCATCTTAGAAGGTGAATTGTGCTCGATATCCTAAGAATATAGATAGGCAAAGGTCCCATAGAATGAGTCTGGGTCAAATTCCATAGACAACCAAAGGCGATCAAGTATAGTCACTGCATTCCAAGGGTAAGACACAGGCCAGAATTCGTCAGATTCAAAGCTCAGACTCTCTAACAGAACAGATTAGAAAGAACAGACAGAAAATTAAATTGGAGTCTTCATATTTATGAATGAAACAGAAGTATCTGCAATTCAGCTTTACTGGTCGTAGCTACCTTTTGTGTGTTAAGGTTGGGCTGCGTTAAGATATTACTGGGAGATATTATTCTTTGGGGCCCTCCCATAAATAATTGTAGCCACTTGAGGGTCTTGGCATATCCCAGAAAACACATAGGTGAAGTTGATCTGTGAAAATCTGGAAAATGCTATCATGAAGTGAAGAAAAGGGGCAGGTAGCATCTTAAGCGGGAGAAGGCAATGGCACCCCACTCCAGTACTCTTGCCTGGAAAATCCCATGGACAGAGGAGCCCAGTAGGCTGCAGTCCATGGGGTTGCTAAGAGTCGGACACGAGTGAGCAACTTCACTTTCACTTTTCACTTTCATGCATTGGAGGAGGAAATGGCAACCCACTCCAGTGTTCTTGCCTGAAGAATCCCAGGGACGGCGGGGCCTGGTGGGCTGCCGTCTATGGGGTCACACAGAGTCAGACACGACTGAAGCGACTTAGCAGCAGCAGCAGCAGCAGCATCTTAAGCTCTTCTCTGAAAAGTATGCTGTAACTCTGTTTTGTGAGAATCCTGGAAAAACTGTCCCTGGGAGAGGAGGCTTCAGATGCCCATTTTTTTTCTGGAGTCATGTGTTCTTTATGATACTCAGCACAAATTAACGTTCTAGGGTTTTGTTTTTTTTTTTAAGAAGCTATGTGTCTTTCATGACGCAAAAGTCATTAAGAAGATCACTGTGACCCATGCAATAAGTTGTTTTTCATGGAACACTGCAAGTTGATTCTGACCACTCTCCATCTCCTAGTTCTCATCGTATATGCATACCTCTGTTCACTGTCTGCCTTTGGGTGGGTCCTCCCATCTTTCTTCTGTTCTTTTACACTGCCAAAGAATTTTGAAACTCAGAGAGGGCCTCGTAATCAGGGAGCAGCATTTTATAGATGTCAGAACTACTTGAGAGGAGACACTTTAATCAAGGTCAGACAGCACTGAGTGAAAGAGCTGAAGGGACGTCTCTTGATTGTACCCTGCCGCTTCTTGAACATCAAAACAAATATGGGAAATTTTAGTTTTTCTTACAACACTCAGTTCCAGTCTCTCTCTTCCGTAGAGCCATTTCTGTGTTGCAAGGGCGCTGATTTGAATCCAGGCTACACTGCCTACTTGCTTTATGATCATGGGCAAGTTCTTTTATCTCCATTGTCTCAGTGACCTAAGTGGTAGAATGGGGGAAATAATAGCTCCTAGAGTTGTTAAGAATAAGTTAATATTCATGAGGGACTTAGAGTAGTTCCAAGCCGTAGTAAGGGCTCAACAGGCAATAACTGCCGTTATTATAATTGTCTGTGTCAATCACTCTTTCTCTCTTAGTTTGTAGTTTTCATGAATACCACCCAGGTAGCACTTACTTATTTTTTAGCTCTTTTATTTAGAATGTTGGTTTATTCCAGTTTCTTCTTGGCAGGGCAGGGACTATTTTCTCTACTTTTTCTTTATACCTCCATAAGGCTTGATAAAATGTTTGATGCAAAATCGAAATTCTCTTAAACCTCGTTTTTCTTGCTGGTTGATATTAAGGTAAATTGATTTCTAATAGTTGCAACTCTGGCCAATTTTTAGTTGTTCTCAAAGAAAATGGTGAATAAAATGTGGGAGCAATACAACATAGTGATGTTCTGTGTTGGAAAAAAAAAAAAAAGACCGCTGCACACTTACAACATTTATGAATATGTGTTCAGGGTGGATTTAGGAGTAGTGGGTAAGAGAAAGCATATTTTGCATTACTACCAGGGCCACTATGTACGATGCTGCTGGATACTTTCAAACCATATCGCTATTGGTACCATAGTCACATGAATAGTAATTACTCTTGGCCCTGAATTCTAGACAACATTTTACTAAGACTCCTTTTTGTTGTTTAGATCCTAAGTTGTGCTGAACTCTTGTAACCCCATGGACTGTAGCCCCCCAGGCTTCTCTGTCCATTGGATTCTCTGGGCAAGAATACTGGAATGGGTTGCCATTTCCTTCTCCAGGGGATCTTCCAGACCCAGGGATTGAACCCATGTCTTCTGCATCAGCTGGCAGGCAATTCTTTTACGACTGAGTCACCAGGGAAGCCTGCCAAGACTCATTTTTAATGCATGTTCTTGGCTACATATTAGAATTGCTTGGTAACCTTTGTCTTTAATTGAGACATAACTGATATTTAACACTGTATTAGTTTTAGGTATACAACAGTATGGTTTTATATGTGTATATGTTAGGAAATGATTCCAGGTCTAGTTCACAGTTGACCCTTGAAACACATGGGTTTGAACTACATAGATCTACTTACACACAGATTTTTTCAATAACTGTATTGGAAAAATTTTTTGAGATTTCTGACAATTTGAAAAAGCTTAGTAATGAACCATATAGCTTAGAAATGTTGAAACAATTAAGAAAAAACTATGTCATGGATTCATGAAATATATGTAGGTATACATATAACATACAGTTATATGTTAATTACTATTTATGCTATCAGTAAGGCTTCTAGTCAACAATAGGCTATTAGTAATTAAACTTAATTGGAGCAAAAGTTAAATGTGGATTTTCCAGTGTCTTGGGTTGGGGGGAGGGGGCCGGCACCCCTAATTGCTGTTTTTTTTCAAGGGCCAGTTGTATATCCATCACCACACATAGTGTCCATTTTATCTCTTGTGATGAGACTGGGTTTTTGTCTTCAGTCTCTCTGCAAAAATCTATGTTTTTATTAGGAATAAAAAAGATATGTAGGTAAGAAAGATAGAGGGAAGTGAATTAAAGAAACAACATTTGTAGATAGAAATATAGATATTTTAGCCATTTTGCCTTAAGGTGCTAAAGAAATTCCTACCAGTATATAGGATGATAGGGAATGTGTTGCCCATGGAGCTCACCCTTACTTTCTTTTAGTATTAAGTCTATAAAGCTTGTACTTACAAACAGTAAATGCAGAGGTTGCATAATAAACTCTTGGGTCATAGTTTGTTTATTCATTCAACAAATATTTATTGAATGCCTATTATATACAAAGGACTTCCCTGGTGGCTCAGATGATAAAGCATCTGTCTACAACACAGGAGACCTGGGTTCAATCCCTGGGTTGGGAAGATCCCCTGGAGAAGGAAATGGCAATCCACTCCAGTACTATTGCCTGGAAAATTCCATGGACAGAGGAGCCTGGTAGGCTACAGTCCATGGGGTCGAAAAGAGTTGGACACGACTGAATGACTTCACTTTCACTTTCTATTATATACAATGCCCCATTTGAAGACATAGCCTAAACCAGATTGTTTTTCTGCACATCTGAAATTAAATACAGTATTATGGATGTAGAATAGAAATTAAAAGGATAATGAGACCAAAGTATTAACAGTAAATGGATATGTATTGAGAGCCTTTGTGTTGGACACTATGCTTTGTGTTGCATATTTATTTATTAGCTCATGTCATGCATACAACTTTGTAAGGGTAGCTTATTTTGCCCATTATAAAGATGAGGAAACCAAGGATCAAAGCTGTAGAATTACTTACTTAAGGTTACACAAATAATAGGTAAAGTCAGGGTTTTAGCCCAGATCCTCTGATTTTATTGTTGTTGTTGTTCAGTGACTTTTTACACACAGATATGGGAAATGTGTAGTCAAAGAAGTTGGTTATATTTGTGAGTCTGTGTGTATATAAGTCACTAAATATTTGACTTTTTTCTCTTGGTCTATACATCTAGCCTGTGCTTCCCAGGTGCTGCAGTGGTAAAGAATCCCCTTGCCAATGCGGGAGATGCTGGTTTGATTCCTGGGTTGGAAAGATCTCCTGGAGAAGGAAATGGCAAGCCACTCCAATATTCTTGCCTGGGAAATCCCATGGACAGAGGAGTCTGGCGGGCTACAGTCCATGGGGCCGGAAGAGTCAGACACGACTTAGCAACCAAGCCACCACCACAAAACACTTGAGCTGATATACCACAATACTGTATTCAGGTCATACCTAAAGTCTATCTTCATCTTTTGTGTTTTTATTTAACTTTTATTTTATTAATAAGTTAATAATTAATTGACCAGGTACTTGGCAACCCAGTTAACTAAAATTAAGAATTTAATAAGAAAATAAGAGAACATAAAATGCAATACTTAAATACCTGAAGCCTGTCTACAGATGATGGATCATAACAGTTATTTCATTGAGGTCTATAATTGGATAAGTTGCAAAAACGAATGAAGCAGCATTTGGAGAAAAATCTAGACAACAGTAAATGCCTGTGAGCAAACGGTTCAATAGAAAGAGATGAACAAGGCAGATGGATACTAATGGGAGTGCAAATAAAATACAGAATAAGTGTGAAGAGCCAGCTCACGGGTCCAGTGAGTAAAATGGCAATGGTGGATGGCAGGAAGACATTCTAAAAAAAAAGGAAGAGGAGCTTCAGTAACTGGACGTACTAGGTTATTCCATTGTGTGAAACGCTGGACAATTATGGGAATACCGAGGAGTTCTCTTTCTCTGTCCTCACTTTCCTTTGTTTCGACATTAATACTTCCATTTAATATAGGGGGGTAAACTCTGTGTTTTATGGCTCTGTAGAATCATGGAGTTGAGTTTGAACTGAACTTTGCCACTGATGGGGCAGTATAGGCATATTATTTAAACCTTTTGGACCTCTGCATCTGTGTAAAATGGAGGTGAAAATTTTTCCCATGTTGCTGTTATGTAAATGTGAGAGGAAGAAATGAAACACAGGATGTAATATATCTATTGTTGATGCCAGGCACATAATGGATGGACAATAATGAGAGGTGATTACAATTATTATACTCAAGTTGTCAAGCTAACTTCCTGCCCTTTCAGCCTTTATCTAGTCTCCTTGTGAAAAGGCTTTGGCCAATCCTAATGGGGGAGGGGCTGGAAAGTAACAGGTCAAAGTGTTGTATTTTGATGAATTTCTCTTAAGATTTATTTATCCATTTGGACTCATTGAGTCTCTGGACTGCCCAAATTATTGAAATATTTGGGTAGAAAGAAATAAAAATAGAAAAAAGAAAGAAAGTGAAGTTGCTCAGTCATGTCCAACTCTTTGCGACTCCATGGACTGTAGCCTGCCAGGATCCTTCATCCAGGCAAGAATACTGGAGTGGCTTACCATTTCCTTCTCCAGTAGATCTTTCTGACCCAGAGATCGAACCCCAGTCTCCCACATTGTATGCAGACTCTTTATACCATCTGAGCAGCCAGGGTATCCTGAAATATCAGTAGTCCTTAAGCTAAATGTTAAGACTGAGAAATTAAATTGATTGAACCACATGCATTATTGTTCCCTGAGAAATATTTAACATGGTAGTGCTCAGATGACTTTTATTTGAATCTCTTATTTTCTGCTCACTGCCTGCTCATTTTCTGAGCCCCTGGATAAGTTATATAGTTTCTTTGAGCCTCGCTCCCCATCCCGGAAGATCCCAGAGAAACCAGAGATCAAATTACCAACATCCGTTGGATCTTTGAAAAAGCAAGAGAGTTCCAGAAAAATATCTACTTCTGCTTTATTGACTATGCCAAAGCCTTTGACTGTGTGGATCACAACAAACTGGAAAATTCTGAAAGAGATGGGAATACCAGACCACCTGACCTGCCTCTTGAGAAATCTGTATGCAGGTCAAGAAGCAACAGTTAGAACTGAACATGGAACAACAGACTGGTTCCAAATTGGGAAAGGAGTACATCTAGGCTGGTAAGAAGCCTCTTCTTGACTCAGCCATCATCCTCTTGCAGTGTCCTTCCATGGTGGAAGGAGCTAGAAATCTCTGTGGAGTCTCCTTTAAAAGGCACTAATCTCATTCATGAGATTTCCACCTGCATGACCTAATCACCCCAGAGGCCCTACCTCCTGTTACCATCAACTTTATTTATTTGTTTGGTTAACTAATTAGGCTGCATTGGGTCCATTGGGTCTTAGTTGTAGCACATGGGGCCTTTCATTGAGCGACATAGATTCTCTGGTTGTGGCATGCAGGCTCAGTAATTGTGTTGCTCGGGCTTAGTTGCTTCATGACATGTGGAATCTTGGTTTGCCAACCAGGGAGTGAACCCATGTCTTTGCATATCAAGGTGGATTCTTAACCACTGGACCACCAGAGAGGTCCCACCATTAACTTTAGAATTTAGAATTTTAGCATAAGAATTTTGGAGGGACCCAAACATCCAGACCATAAATGATGTGAATTAACTTGAGTGGTGTGTGGCTCATAGTAAAAATTCAAAACATAAGTAGGCAAAGTTTGATAAAATTGTATTTCTCATTTCTCATCTTGTTTCTAACTGTGGGGTTGATGATAATGATGATGATGATGAAAATAATTTACTGAGACTGAGACTTAACTATGTAATGCTTTTAAGTGCATTATCTCACTTAATCCTCATAGAAACCCTGTGTATAGGATAGTATTATTAATCCCTATTTTATACTTAATAAAACTGAGATTTAGAGGAATAAAGTAATTTGACAAAGTCATGCAAACAGCGCCACTATTAGAATCCAAGAAGAACACAGTGCTTCCACTCAATCTTAGGAAGCATCCATTATATTCCACAGAGACAGAAATGGCAACCCACTCCAGTATTCTTGCCTGGAGAATCCCATGGACAGAGGAGCCTGGCAGGCTGCAGTCCATGGGGTCACAAGAGTCGGACACAACTTAGCAATTAAACTACCACCACCATTATATTCCACAGGCAGAGTGAGTTACTCCAGCTTACTTATTGAAATCTTAGCTGTACTTTAGTACCATAGAGTGAATAGTCAGATATGAATTCGTGCCTTATATTGAAGAGGACCCTCCTAGGGTTGTTATTTTTGATGCTACTAAAATTCTACTAAATCTATAGCATTAGATATTAATTTTTAGAATTTCTTTACCTGACTGATGGACCAGTTCTGTGGACTAGAGCCACACACTGAAAAATTTTCCGTTTCCTCCTAATTCTACATTTAAATACAGCTGACCCTTGAACAACATGGGTTTGAACTGTGTGGATTCACTTACATGCAGATTTTAATAGTAAATACTGCAGTGTGAAATGATCCACAGTGGGTTCAATCTACATACCCAGAGGAACCTTGAATTCTGTAGACCGACTATAAATTATACTCAGATTTTCAGCTGTGTGGAGACTTAGCACCCCTAACCCCAAGCGCTGTTCAAGGGTCAACCATACTATCAAGCCATTGTGCTTCGTTGTAAAAACCATTCAGTATATAAATGTTCAGTGTTTCCATATGGGTGATACAGGGCAGGCTGTTTTATTCCAAAAGTAAAGTATGCATTTCCAGAGCATCAGTTTTATTTGAAATAGAATCTGAAATGTTTCATAAAGGAGGAAGGACTAAAAACCTTTGGAAGTGGCCTTCACCTCTCTACACTCCATTTTTCTTTCCCATTAGAAAGAATGGATTGAAATGGGTCTACATGCAAACTTGAAATTCTAGGAACTTCTCTTGCAAAAAAGTTTTGATTCATGTACTGTGACTATTTTGGAATAAGAACTCTCAACAGAAAAAAAATGTAGTCTAGACTTTTATTTAAAAATTCACTCTAAAATATTCTCTAGATTTAATGACCTACTAAAAAAACTTGGAGATGTTGCAGGGGAGTTTAAAGAGTGAGCCTGAGGGGTAAAACAGTCTGATTAGAACCTTCTATATTGCGGTAAAGAGCCTGATAAATATTTTACCTTGTAGAGAGATTTTCATCTTAAAGGCAGTTAATCCTAATTAACTTCTAATTTAATGGATTATCAGTCAATATGATAAAGTGAAATCAAAAGTTCTAATGTCTTGCTCCTGTGAAAAGAGAATGCTTGGAAACTGGAGGATTTGGAGAAGTAAAGCCCTGATAGCATTACTTAGACAAACCCTTCACGTCTGGAAGTCTACTTTTGAAGTCAGTTCATTCAGTCACTCAGTCTCATTAATTTAGAAGTATTTCAGTATTTGTTGGAAATACCTGCTTTGTACACAATCCATGGTCAATGGAGAAAACAGACAAGTATACCAGTCATTGTAATATAGCTATTTACAGAATAAAGCTAAATGCAGGGTTCTTAGTGAGGAAGAGTCTTAGTCGCTCAGTTGTGCCTGACTCTTTGAGACCCATGGACTGTAGCCTGCCAGGCTCCTCTGTCCAGGGAATTCTCCAGGCAAGAATACCGGAGTGGGTCAGTTCAGTTCAGTTCAGTCACTCAGACGTGTCCGACTCTTTGTGATCCTATGAATCACAGCATGCCAGGCCTCCCTGTCCATCACCAACTCCCGGAGTTCACTCAAACTCATGTCCATCGAGTCGGTGATGCCATCCAGCCATCTTATCCTCTGTCGTCCCCTTCTCCTCCTGCCCCCAAATCCTCCCAGCATCAGGGTATTTTCCAATGAGTCAACTCTTCACATGAGGTGGCCAAAGTATTGGAGTTTCAGCATCAGTCCTTCCAATGAACACCCAGGCCTGGTCTCCTTTAGGATGGACTGGTTGGATCTCAGCCGTTCCCTTTTCTATTGGGACCTTCCTGACCCAGGGATTGAAATGGGGTCTCCGGTATCACAGGCAGATTCTTTACCAGATAAGCCACCAGGGAAGCCCCTTAGTGAGGAAAAGGACATCTGAATTAGCTGTCATTTAGCTGGTAAAGATCATGAAATTATTACCAGGAAACTTCATGCTTGAATTAGGTTTTGAAGATTAATCAGAGTTAGCCTAGACTACTGCTAGTGAGCAATTATTAGTTGAATGACAGCAGTGTTGGAGAAGGAAGTCATGAGTCATTGGAATGCATGGAATTTGTGGAATATGCCTTATAGGGTACTTTTGATCATTATGACTCTGGAGCCACATACATCTGAATCATCTGGAGGTACAGCTTAAATACAATATATACACTTCTGGGTCTCAGTCTATACCCACTGATCAGAATACAGGCTATGGTTAAGAGAGCTGGCTTTTTAAATAAGCATTGCATCTCAGTGATTGTTATATATGATAAAAATTTAAGAACCCATAGATTTTATATTAGAAAGTGATTGAAGGTGAAGAATTAGCAAGGGGCCAGGTCATGACAAGATCCTGAGAATTTTGCCTTGATTTTAATTGAAGAGTTACTTTATGTGCATTTTATCTTGCTAGTGCATTGAAACTGTTGATGGTCCACACGATTAACTTCAGATACATTTAGTTTCAGATATGGCTGTGGCAGGAGTTGTGAGTCTTCTGTACGAAATGTTGGATTGCAAATTAGATGTTTAAAAGTTAGAATGACTCTACTTTCGGGTAAATAGCTAACTTCCAAAATTAAACCTCTAACTATTTTTATTCTAGTCTCCAAACCCAGCTTCTCTGGCTGGTCACTAGAGATCTCATGCCAAGGAGAAAGCAGTTAACAATTTTCAAGTTGTGCATTAACTTCACCAGGTTCTATCCATTTATCTGTCCCTGCTACTAACTACCAATCCTGCCAGCCAGTCTTTGTATTTGTGAGTTTACTCACAGGATGGAACAGGTGGGAAGGAGGATGTAAAATAACAACTGTTCTTAAAGGAGGCAAAACCCTGAAGCTTCACCCAGATGGCTCCCAGGACTGATCAAGAGCCCTGCTGTAAACTGTTCAGAATGCAAGCTGATTGCTTTCTACTTATTCTTGTTAGTTTCAAAATGTGACCTTTACTCTCAATGTACTACTTTAAAATTATTTTTATACACTTCTTACATATATCATCATGACTTTTTCCCACTATGAAAGGAATTGTTTTTTATCCTTTGGTAAGATGTGAGATTGCATTTAAGAAATCATATCTCAAATTCTACAAATTATAGTGCACTTTTGGGCACACACTAAAAGATTAATGTTTTATATTAATGTTTTGATTATAAAAATATAAACAAATTTCTGTGTCTATATTTTCTGGAAGTTTTGGTCCTCTGTTGAATATTATAAAACCTCTGATTTTTTTTTTTGTTTTGGATAGGAAGGAAATCCAAAGTCCTAGGACTGTCTATCTATAGGTCACATCAAATGGGAAAAGATATTTATACTTTGATTAAGTATCATTATTTCAGTGGTTTCATGGTATATCTCAAAACCAGCTCTATTTATGTTTGCCCATTCAGAAGACCCAGAGCCTTCAGCTTAGGGTTTAGAAATTGATGGAAACTTATTTAAGAAACAAGATACTGGTATTTCCAGGTGGTGCAATGGTAAAGAATCTGCCTGCCAATGCAGGAGATGCAAGAGACATGGATTTGATCCCTGGGTTGGGAAGATCCTTGCAGTAGGAAATGGCAACCCACTCCAGTATTCTTGCCTGGGAAATCCCATGGTAGAGGAGCCTGGTGGGCCACAGTCTATGGGTCGCAAAGAGTCAGATGCAACTGAGTGTGTATGTATACTATATTAATAATAAAAAAGAAAAACCTTAATTCAGGTGGATCCAAATTTGATTCCTGGGCTCATTAGCCACTGATAAGGACATCTTATTCATCAATTGATGCTTCTTTTAGTTATCTTCATGCTGTAATTAAGTATCTTTGAATTGGACCCATTCATCCCTGAGGCACGTTAGTGTTACTTGCATTTGAATTGCCTCCTTAATTCAGTTCAGACATCAGTTTTCAATTTTCCAATTCTTTTGCTGTTTAAATTAAACAAATTAGAGATGAATAATTACTGGCTCTGTTCCTATAGTAACAAGTGTCACATTCTGACGACTTTAGAAATAAGGTTGGTTATTTTGAGCTCTCTTTGTTCACACTCTTCAAAAGCAAAGCTAGGCTATGTGTTTTATTTTCTACTTATTAGTCAATAATTCCTAAATAGGAGATAAAATCAGAGTAACCTGAAAGATAAATTAGGGCTCTAAAAAGGTGGCTTTAAGATTGGCATGTATATTAATTTTAGACCGTGGTGGTTTAGATATAGAATTTCTTCTGTAACTTTGAGGCAGGTGTTGTAGGTCTTAAGCTTTTCACTTGAATTAAATGTGGTGACAGCAACAGGACCTTTGGAAGTATTTATTCTACTAAACTTACAGCTAATAGTTATTAAGTACTTAGAGTGTGTGAACACTGTGATAGGAGCTGGGGATCCAATTTATGTGGAGAAATGCAGTTTCTGTGATGATTTTGCATGAGAAGTCTGGATTAGGTGGAGCACATTTTCTGCTTGGACTGCAGCAAGATTCCAACTCAAAACTCGCCAGGGTTTTATTCAAAAATTTCCACTATCTTACCTAAAGATTAAGGGTCCGGAAGAACAGTGACAATCCTTGCTGTTATCGTTGTGCTGAAGTGTGAAATGGAGTATTTTCCTGCCATATCAACAAACACGGATGTCACAGTCATCACTGATTCTGGCCCTCCAAAAGTGATTTCCTGAGCCCTCGGGGCAATCAGGAAGGAGGATACCGGCACAATCTGGCAGTCGTCAGGTTGCAGCCACTCCGTGCGATGAGCACTGAGGAACTCCAAATGTGGAAAACATAGGATGCTGTCCCCAGATAGTTGAGATGCACATGAAAGGAATGATTTCAGTAAACCCAGACTCTTGCATCTTCCCATACGTGGAAAGTGCTAAATTCCTCAGCTTGAGACATCTGGTTTTCTCTGCTGCTAAGTCGCTTCAGTCGTGTCCAACTCTGTGTGACCCCATAGACGGCAGCCCACCAGGCTCCGCCGTCCCTGGGATTCTCCAGGCAAGAACACTGGAGTGGGTTGCCATTTCCTTCTCCAATGCATGAAAGTGAAAAGTAAGGGAAGTCGCTCAGTTGTGTCCAACTCTTCACGACCCCATGGACTGCAGCCTACCAGGATCCTCCATCCATGGGATTTTCCAGGCAAAAGTACTGGAGTGGGTTCTCTGCTGGTTTTCTCTACTGAACAGTAATCTTTTGATGTCCTACCTGCCGTTGTTGCAAAACTTCTGTGTAACCTGGCTCCTCCCCTAGTCTTGTTGGAGCAATTTTTTCAGGGTTCCTTGAGATGCTGTCTCCCAGTCTTGAAGTCCTAAAATTCCCCACTGAATAAAACAGAACTCTCAACTTTTAGGTTGTGACTGATTTTTAAGTTGTCAAAAGGAAGGACAATAAATTGACCTGTGATAGGGTAGAATTGGTATTTAGCACTGTTGTCTTTGCAGGAGGTTAAGATTCATTCTTAATCTCAAAAGGAAGTTAGTTGTGTCACTCATTGAAAATTGATGTGTGTTGGGTAGGGCAAGGGCAGGAGAGAAAGAAATTTATGTGTGTCAAGGCTTATATAAAATGTATTTATGTTTTATATACTTTTTCAAATAACATGCACGTACACAGTCAATCTTGCAATAACACGACATATGCATTTCTAAAAATCACCACATTATGTAAATTTCACAAAAACAACCCCAGGCCTTGTGGGAAAAATGGAGTTAGAGACACAACACTCAAATACTTTGTCTCTGACACATACAAAGAAGACAGGAACCTAGTAAAACTGATAGCACACTTTTACGCATGGTAATGGATAAGGAAATACATAAATACTATAATAAATACGGCACTTTACCTTGAAAAAGACCTGAAGTTTGCTAGTGGGAGTGAGTGTCAGAAGGATTGCAGCTTGTGAGTTTTTGCAGAATGAAAGAATGAAGATAATCTGAAATTGGACAGAAAATTTTAACTCTTGATGTCAACAGGTATGAGTCGTAACACACTGAAGTTGCTGGTGAATATTTGAAGTGTGTGCGTGTGTGTGTTTGTTGTGTTCTTACACAGCTCAATTCAACGGGGTGCAGTATTCTATAGACGAAATTGTGCGGAAGAAAATGTAAAATTTGATTTATGCTTGAATTGGTTCATAATACATGAATACATGAATTCTACTGGAATAAATTTGTGTTTCATAATAAGCATGATATATGTGGAAGTCATATCTCTATTTTCTCTCAAACTATCTGACCTTTGTCTTTATTTTGGTACTTACATTCTGATTATAATTGAATTGTTTATACATATCATTTCCTCAATTAGTTGGCAAACTCTGTCGGGGGAAAGGGTATCTCTGATGTAGCTTTGATTTCTATAGTATCTAGTGAGGTTACTTGGGCCTCCCAGGTGGCCCGAGTGGTTAGGAACCCACCTGCCAATATAGGAGTCAAAGTGAAAGTGAAGTTGCTCAGTTGTGTCTGACTCTTTGCGACTCCATGGACTATAGCCTACCAGGCTTTTCCATCCATGGGATTTTCCAGGCAAGAATACTGGAGTGGGTTTCCATTTCCTTCTCCAGGGGCTCTTCTTGACCCAGGGATTGAACCTGGCTCTCCCACATTGTAGGAGATGAGGGTTCAATTCCTGGATTGGAGAGATCCCTTGGAGGAGGCCACGGCAACCTACTCCAGTATTCTTGCCTGGAGAATCCCATGGACAGAGGAATCTGGCAGGCTATGGTCCGTGGGGTCACAAAGAGTTGGACATGACTGAAGCAACTTAGCATGCACGCACACACACACACACACACACACACACACAGGCTTACTTACTCCTGAAATATCATTATAAATACTTGTTGAATGAATAGTGGTAACTATGAGATTGAGGCATAGATGAGTAGATTTCAGGAAGGCATTAAAGGAGAGTTTCAAAAAAGAGATAAAATATCTGGTGGTACATTCTGGGTAGTTGTGTTCATTATAAAGTTGTAGTGAATCTACAGGACTGAGATGCAGGTGTGAAGAAATACACTCAGTGTGCATCCTCAGGACACATTGTTAAGTGGCTGTTCGCGTGTGGTCTGCTTTTTGATTGCAATGAAATAATGGACTCTTTGACAGAAGACAATGAATGACACAGGAGCAGCTTAAACAGCAGGTTTAGGAGGTGAAAATGCTATAGCATCCTCTTGGACAAACATTGGATTTAAGTTGGTTTCCATGAAGCCCAGGAAGCTTCCTAGAATCTTCTCAAAGCTGTTGTGCAGGTGGAAGACAAAGACGTGAGTTTTTAGCACCTTTGCCTTTATTTCAAATTTAGATTATTTTGTTTCTCAAAACTATGGTTCCCTGGAGAGCAGAGAAGTGTTTGCAAGTCATTGGCTGTAGCTTTGGGTAAGATAGGATAATGGGGATGGTGTATTTTGTGTTAACTGTGTGCAGATGAGCTCCTGGCTTTCTTAATCTCAAGTAGAATCCTCTTATCTTCCCCCTGTCTTCTCTGCATAACAATAGAACTCCTGCAGTAGAAGGAGGCCTCTCCAGTGTATAACTTGGAGGAACTGCACAGACTTGATGGGAATTTTTGAAGGGAAGATATTTGGGCTGAATCAAATAAAACCCATAAAACTTTAGGCAAGCTCTTCCATTCAAATAGACATGCAGTCAAATTCCCAGTCTTAGGTCTAAAGACTTATAGCTGTTTTCCCATAAATGGGTATAAATTAGTGTAAAATGTTCAAAGCACAAGTAGGAGAATATTCTATCTCAAAGACAGTGCTCATTTACAAGAGCCGTGATTTTCTGTACAACTGACGAAGCATCTATAAAAATTGCATTGAGTACTGATGGAAGAGAACTTCATAAAATATACTCAGCTCGGTAATTCAGTGGCTGATAATCCAGTTTATAGATAATTTAGACCTTTAATTTTTCTTATGTTGTCAGTTTTTTGGTCATTTCCTATACCAGCTATTTGACAGGAATATTCAGGGTAAAAGTTCCTGAGCTCTCAGTCAGTCAATTTTGTAAACAGTTACAGTTTCAATTCAAGGTTTGATAGAAGAGGTTGTTGAAACCCTTAAGTAGGATTTAGAGTCATCTGTAGATTTTCTTAATCCATGATCTTTCTCTAGTAACTTGCCATCAAAAAAAAAGAAGAATTATTCCATTAGCCCTTCTGAAAATGCAATTCAAATGATTTGCCCTGGAGTAGGAATAGCATTATCTTTGATAAAGAGCACTAGTAAAGATCAGAGGTGCAAAAGGATGATGGAAATAAAATTGTCAGAGCATCTTTTCTTTTTTTATTTTTCTTGGTTAAAATTTCAAATGGATGAATTACACATGAAACAGTTTCCCATATGAACCAGCTAATGAATAGCTGTACATGTCATCAGTCTGAAAGTTCAGGAAGTAAGGTATCAGTCTAGTTTTGCTGAATTAAGGCACTCAACAGTTAGGATTTTCAGTAGAGGTAAAACAACAAGGAGTGGTACTTGCGTTCCTGTGCTCACTGCCCTCAGATAAACCTTGTGCCCTTTTCAATACTGGTGTCCTCTAGCATTGCTCTTGTAACACACCATCCATTAATAAAGTACTTAATAAGCATTTCTTCACAGTCCAACTCTCACATCCATACATGACCACTGGAAAAACCATAGCCTTGACTAGACAGACCTTTGTTGGCAAAGTAATGTCTCTGCTTTTGAATATGCTATCTAGGTTGGTCATAACTTTTCTTCCAAGGAGTAAGCATCTTTTAATTTCATGGCTGCAGTCACCATCTGAAGTGATTTTGGAGCCCCCCAAAATAAAATCTGACACTGTTTCCACTGTTTCCCCATCTATTTCCCATGAAGTGATGGGAGCTGAGTGCCGAGGAATTGATGCTTTTGAACTGTGGTGTTGGAGAAGACTCTTGAGAGTCCCTTGGACTGCAAGGAGATCCAACCAGTCCATTCTGAAGGAGATCAGCCCTGGGATTTCTTTGGAAGGAATGATGCTAAAGCTGAAACTCCAGTACTTTGGCCACCTCATGCGAAGAGTTGACTCATTGGAAAAGACTCTGATGCTGGGAGGGATTGGGGGCAGGAGGAGAAGGGGACAACAGAGGATGAGATGGCTGGATGGTATCACTGACTGGATGGACGTGAGTCTGAGTGAACTCCGGGAATTGGTGATGGACAGGGAGGCCTGGCATGCTGCAATTCATGGGTTCGCAAAGAGTCGGACACGACTGAGCGACTGAACTGAACTGAACACTTATTATCTCCTTTACTAGACTGTACCCATCTTGAGAGCAGAAAACAAGTCCTACTCAACCACACACTCCTGGTGTCTCCTAGTAGAACTTCCACATTGATGGCATTCAAAATACACTTGATGAATTACTGCAAGCATGAATTACATGGCTATAGTTTCCATGGCATGTGCATTTTACTTTAGCCTTTAAAAAAAAATAGAACTCTTAAAATGAAACCATACTGATTTTATCCTAAATATTGACTTAATCATCATACAATTGAAAACATAAATACAATGCAACTGATGAGTTTGATATGCTGCCTACTGAAGTGTTACTTGTTTATTACTCATTGATCCAAAGAAGACCTCAACTTGGAAGATGATTAACTACAGATAAGAGGCTCTCTTGGAATTTGTAAGGAAAGATTTGGGTTTCTTCTGCAAATATTTATCACCATAATCAGTAGCTTGATGGGTTGCTAGTAGACCTTCTGTCCTTTAGAATGAATGTGATCACTTTCCTCAGAAATTATCCTCAATGTTTTTATAAATCTTCATCTAAAATTTGTAAGAGTGACAAACTGTTCAGTTTTCCATGAGTGTGAATTAATTCCCAGTGGATCTATTCGTGTAGACTTGCTAGGGAGTCCAAACATATATTTTAAATTAGGGAAATGCAATGTAACAATTCCATATATTTTTCTTACTGTTTGCTTGTATACCTGGGGGAGAGTGGACTGAAAGTGTGTGTTTGGCCACCAGCCAATTCATGTGTTGAAATCTAATCTCTAGTCCTTCATGTGATGGTATTTGGTGGTGGGACTTTGGGGAGCATAATAATGATGTAATAAAGATGGAGCCCTCTTTAGTGAGATTATAAGAAGAGGCCAGAAAGCTCGCTCCCCTGCTTTCCACCATGCAAGGATACAATAGGAAATAAGCCATCTGCAACCTAGAAGATGGCTCTCACCAGAAATCAGCCATGCTTGGCATCCTGATGTCAGAATTCCAACATGCAGAACTGTGAGAAAAGAAACTTCCATGGTTTATAACCCACCCAGTCAAAGGTATTTTATTATAACTATGTGAACAACTAAACAGGTGCAGTTTGTAGGAATATAGTCATATACTTTGAGTAGGAGAGTCGAGTCATTCTTTCATGTTAGCAGTTCTTTTCCACAGGTATTTCCTGAGCATCTGCTCTTGGCTCTTAGCTATTAGCAATGTTATCAGGGATTGTGAGCAGGTGATATGTACACTCTCCAGACGTTTTTCACTGGGTGGGCGCACCTGTTCCCCAGCTGTGGTGGATGTTGTTTGTTAAAGGTTCATACCCATGTCTCCAAATTATTGCCTGTGGATTAGGGAAGTTTCCCTGCCCCAGAGATGCTTGGAAACTCACACTGCCCTCCGAAGGTGGGCCATGGCCTGTGAGTGACTGATATAATGTATAAGAGGCCAGCTTTCTCATTCCAGATGGGACAGTCTCTGTGGCACATTCTCTTTTGGAGCTCTCACCGGATCAGATTGAAGCTAGACATGTCTTGGAACTACATCTCTGCCCCGCTTGCTCCATCTTCTTCTTCAGTTTATCCTGCTTTCCTGGCTCTTCTACTTTCTCCTGAGAGTGCTGCTTCAGTAAATTTCGCAAAAGCTCTACCTTGAGGAAACCCCACTGAAGACAGATACTGCGAAAACTAAGGCATAGGCTCTTTTCAAGGATGCATAATTTAGTGGAAGTGTATATCAAGTTTGCAAATAATTCAAGCTAGAACATAATGTGATTTTAAAAAGGTGCAAAAATAGTAATAGTATGGGATTTAAAGAAAAAAAAATCTTCACAAAGATTATGGCAAGGATGTAAAATCCTTGAAACAAGAGAACTTGAGGTTTGTTTGAGCACTGCGTTTTGAGAATTGCATTCTGCCATTTTGTCTTGAAAGTAAGTGGAAGGTAATAATGGAGCGATCACTTGTGTGTCTTGAAAGCTAGGAAAAGGGGTTTGTCCTTAATTTAAAAGGCAGTGGAAAGCCTTTGAATATTTCTGAACATCACAGTGATTCTCTTAGCACTGTGCTTATGAAGATGTATCCAGATGACTATGTAGAATACATTTTAGTGGGAAGAAGTAGGAATTGAAGAGGCCAGTACGGAAACTCATAGTCAGATGAGAAAAAATAATGTTCCCCACGGGGTGAGAAATAGATGTCTTAGAAGTCTTAGAAGTAGATGTCTTAGAGATGTCTTAGAAGTAGAATTGATAGGACTTGGCCAGTCATTGGATATAGAGAGCATCACATATAGAGAGAACGGTGACTCAAAGCTTTGGGGCTTGTCTAAATGATAACCTCTTAATGCTTTCCCAGAAGTGTAATTGTTACATTGAAGGATTTGCACATTTAAAATTCTGTTATAAAATGCAGGCACTGAGTTTTGTCTGTTTATAAAAACCTATGCCATTTTCATGATGGGGAAAATGGTATCTTTTTATTTTTTTTCATTCTGAAAATTATGACTAAAGTTGAAAATGCTACCTAGGTTTTATTGACTGTGTCTGTCATGGGCTGAGAGAGGTAAGCAAATATGCCTTGTACTATAGTGTTTTCATCATTCCTGTGATTGGAGCAGTTCTTGTTATATGCAGCTTGATGTTTTATTACTTGGCCCAAGATGACTTATGACAGAGTCTTACTCAGACTGTTTTCTGACTACAAGCCAGGAGGAAATAGAGTACCCAGATAGAGTTTTGCATGTGAATAGAAAGGGCTCAGCAGGTTGTGTGAAAAGTTTTGTCTGCACATCCTTACACGGTACTGGGAGGAGACTTTGGGTCGGAAGACTTGGCTTTGAACTCTGGCTCCACCATAAGCTGCTTTTACATATTTGGACCAATCACTCAAATTCTGTGGGCCTCAGTGTTCAAATCTGTAAGGCAATACTTTCTTCAAATTGTTATTCTGAGACCCAGTTGCAGTAATGAGAGTAATTTCTCCCATTGTGAATGTGGGTGGGTTTTATTCCCTGCTGGTCTTACGTCCTTAACAACAATAACTATTTTCCCACATTTCTTTGCCCAGCATCTTTCCTGGCACATAGTAACTATTCATTAAAGCTTATCATGTGGATGGATGAGATAATTTTTTGCCTTGGATGAGCTAAGTGACAGTTTATATACTTTACTCTCTGAAATCAGAAACAGGAAACAAGAGGTATATAGTGAGGTTTTTGTTGTTAAAAACTATTTGCTTCTTCTCCATCTATTTTGGCTTTGTCTGGAGATGTAGGTACTTGATGAATGGAATTAGTTTTCTCCTCTTCGTAAAGCATTGTATTATTTCTGATGAGGCTCTGGATTCTACTGTGGTTACTTAAACAACAGTGTCCTGTTAAGGTAGTAGCAGCTGGCCTAGCACGTGGAAAAACCGTTGTTGCATTTTTATTTTTACTTTTTTTGGCATTTCCTGAAAGAGACGGGAAAATGAAAAGTGACCTGTTCTTTAGTAATTCTTTTTCTGTTGGAACAGCTTGTTCAGATTATTTGAGCAGTTCTGGGTGTGTGTGTGTGTGTGTGTGTGTGTGTGTCTGTGTATGTGTACATTCTTATGCTCCCAGATTTCCTTTCCCATCCTTCAGGAAGGGATTTGGAGACATGATAATATTTTTCTGAGCTTGATCATATATTAGTCTTATATGCTTGTTCAGGCCATTTTCAACGCAATCATTTTGTACTTAGAAAGTCTCTTTAGCCTCCTACCTTCCCCTCTGCAGGTACACTAGACAAATATTGTAGTGACTCCCTCTTTACAGGTGAAAACGCTGAGCACCAGAGGGCTTGAACAAATTATCAAGTGAATTTCCAAGATTGGAAATGACTTTTCTGGCTTTACCCAGAGATCTTTTCATAAGACCCCAGGGAACCTTTAAATTCTTATGTGCCAACACCTCTAATGGAGTATCTGTTGTTCTTGAGGCATGCTCAGTTGGGAATGTGCCTGACTCTCCTTTAGTTTGGTCTCATGAAACTGTGCAAGCATTGAGTTCATCCTCCCTGGGCCTGAGGGGATTGGTAATGGGTAATTGGTAATGGGTAATTGGTAATAGCTAAGATTATTAGCCAATGTACTGTCTGACCCAGTGTTCCAACCGAGAGACTCCTTGGCATTCTGAGCATGGTCTACTTGATCACATTGATGCATTTGCCTCCAACATTGCCATCGTAGATTTCCTATCCCCACATCCGTTCTGAAATCCTAGCTACTTTAACTGCTAGATTCCACACATATGCGTTGATATATCTTTTCCTCCTTCTGACTTACTTCACTCTCTATGACAGTCTCTAGGTCTGTCCACATCTCTACGAATGACACGGTTTCATCCCTTTTTATGGCTGAATACTACTGCGTTGTGTATATGTACTACGTCTTCTTTGTGTGGGATCTAGACAAATGGTACCGATGAACCTATCAGCAGGGCAGACGTAGGTGCGGAGAAGAGGCACGTGGACGCAGCAGGGCAGGGGGCGTGGGGGTGAACTGGGGGATTAGGGTTGGCGTGCACATGCCACACTGCCGTTGTTACTTAGCTGCTACATTGTGTCTGACTCTTTTACAGCCCCATGTACTGTAAGCTGCCAGGCTCCTCTGCCCATGGGGTTTCCCAGGCAAGGACCTGAAATGGGTTGCCATTTCCTTCTTCAGGGGAGCTTCCTGACTCAGGGATTGAGCCCATAATCATTATTTCCCATCACAAAGAAAAAGTAACTGAATGAATCAATGACCTATGTCTCCTGCATTGGCTGGTGGGTTCTTTACCACTGAGCCACCAGGGAAGCCCATGGGTAAAATAGGTAGCTAGTGGAAAGCTGCTGCATAGCACAGGGGGTTCCACACAGTGCTCTGTGATGACCTAGAGGAATGGGATCAGGGAGGGGAGGTTGAAATGCAGGGATTGGAGGGAGGGCCACAGGGGAGGGGATATATGTATGCATGTGACTGATTCACTTCATTGTACAGCAAAAGCTAACACAACATTGTAAAACAATTATACTCCAACTTTAAAAGAGCTTAGTTCATGTGTTAGCTCCTTTAAGACTTTCCCTATTCTAGCGACCAGAAGTTTCAGTCTCGTCTATGCTTCCATAACACTTTCCCCCATTTCATACAACTTTTCACATTGTGTTGTACAGTGGTTACACATACAAATGGTTTCTAACGTAAGTTTCTTGCCCATTCAATTTTAATTCTAGAGCATTTCTATGTCCTCCAGAGCACTCACCGGGTGTATAAACCCCAAGTAGGAGATGCTAAGCATTTGCTGATGGCAGGTTAATCATCTGCCCAAAATGGAATTACATTGATAATTTTCATTTAATGTGCAATGGCACCCCACTGCAGTACTCTTGCCTGGAAAAATCTCATGGACGGAGGAGCGTGGTGGGCTGCATTCCATGGGGTCGCTGAGAGTCGGACATGACTGAGCGACTTCACTTTGACTTTTCACTTTCATGCATTGGAGAAGGAAATGGCAACCCACTCCAGTGTTCTTGCCTGGAGAATCTCAGGGATGGGGGAGCCTGGTGGGCTGCCGTCTATGGGGTTGCACAGAGTCGGACACGACTGAAGCGACTTAGCAGCAGCAGCAGCAGACTTAAGTAAGCATCGGGGAGAATAGTCATATTTTCGTTTCTCCAGCTATCTTCTGACTTATTATTGTATTTGGTCTAGTCAGTGTAGCTCACAGGCATACTTTGTAATTCTGTTTCTAAACATACCATAGTTT
This sequence comes from Bos indicus x Bos taurus, assembly GCF_003369695.1. Classification (NCBI taxonomy): domain Eukaryota; kingdom Metazoa; phylum Chordata; class Mammalia; order Artiodactyla; family Bovidae; genus Bos; species Bos indicus x Bos taurus. Next base: position 43,267,004 of record NC_040101.1, read on the forward strand.
CTGATGGGTTACTAGCCTGTTAGGAATGTACCCATTACCAAAGATGGAGCCATAAAAGTGTTTTCAGATTGTTCCAGACAGGTTTAGAACCAAAGACCAATCTTAATGCCAAAAATATACTCCCAAAGGCTGACCTGTTGAGCTACAAGACTGGCAGCTCCACCCTCCTGTGGAAAATAGAGACTCACCCCGTGCTAGCCCTCGCGTCTAGTTTTCCTTTTGCTCACTCACTTGTGTCCCTCTCTTTGTAACCCCATGGACTGTAGCCAGCCAGTCTCTTCTGTCCATGGGATTTCCCAGGCAAGAATCCTGGAGTGGGTTGCCATTTCCTACTCCAGGTCATCTTCCCAACCCAGGGATTGAACCCGAGTCTCTTGGGCCTCCTACATTGGCAAATGGATTCTTTACCACTAATGCCACCCAGGAAGCCCAGTTTTTCTTCAGATACAGTCAGAAAGATGGATTGACTTTCACCCAGGTCACTTTTTTTTTTTTCCAACTCAGAAAACAGGCTCTTAAATGAACAACAGCTTTTTCTGAAACTGAAACTCAAATGCAGTTGTGACTTTTTGGCAGAACTTTTGCTCATGGGAACAGGGGAGGATTAGTTTTTCTATAATAAATGGAAACAGAAAGAAAAAGTGATAGTGTATCAATTCTTATGATGGATACTGCCCATATCTATGCATTTTTGTCCTGGATATGTGAATTTTCACTTTTACCATTGGAACCCTTGAATCAGGGTTAGTTAATTTTTTGTAAAAAAGTATGATTTGGAATTTTAGAATTTTATATACCTTAGAATATTTCTGAGTACATATTATGAAGAAGTTTCTTTTCTATTTTGTCTTCCTGGTAAGTTAAATCATTTCTGATTTTAGTTGCTGGAGAGTCTGAAGCCCACAAGCTGAGTGTGGGAATTGGCCGGGGCGTGGTGACTGGGGAGAAGAGATTATGTTCCAGGTCATTAATATCTATTTCCAGCCTTTATAATACTCTTTTGACTGCCAGTTGTCTCAAAAGGAAAGGAATTAGCCTGATTAGCTCTCAGCTGTTTCCCTCCTTCCCTGTATTAGTGTTTTATTTCCTTTTCCCTTTAAGGAGGATGTATGGGTGCCCGGGGCAGCTCTTATTCTCCGCATCTCTTAATTACTCACCTGGGTGGATGCAGTGAAAAGAAAGTATGTCCAGCTCCTTCACCAACACCACTCTCTGCATTGACTCTGACTGTCCCCCAGGGCATGTCTCAGCAGATAACATTCATGGTTAGCTCATTTGTGTCTGCATTTTCTTATCCTCTTGAAAGCACAGACTTGGTGTTCACAGACCCATCCCAGAAATCTTCTGGAATTCACCCAGCTCCACCAGGGCACCAGATTCTGCCCTGAAAAGCACACGACTTTGTCTGCTTCCAAAATACTCCCCGCATTTCCTTCCCATGTGATGGGTCAAATATTCCTTTAGAGTTAGCTTGCAGGCAGATCTCCGGTGAGTGGAGGCCAATGGCAGTTTCACGACATTTTCCTCCTACTTCCTGGGATTCTTTCAGAATTTATGGGCACTGCCTAATTCTATTACTTGCTTACTTTTAGTATACTGTCTTGTATTCCTACCTCCCCAAACCCCAGTCTAACTTCTCTCTTCTAATCACTTTACTATTCCTGTCTTACTCAGTAATTATAATGGAGGCATCTTATCTGTGACCTTCCCTTCCTACCATAATAGGTAAGCTTTCAAAGGGGCTGTTTCTTATTCATGATGGGCTCATCAATCTAATGCCTTTCATGCAACAAGAACTCAGTGCTGGGTGAATAAACTTTCAGTCCCATTAGAGCAAAACTCAGTTTTCTTTATCTTTCACACTTCCCAAAGTTTCACTTATATAGGTAAACATGATTTTAAATATATATTATTATTATTTTCTCTTCTAGAGAAGTATAAGATAAAATCTTTGGCATCAAGACTTTGCTAGAAGAATAAGCTGACTGTAGAGTGTGTGGGTCTTCCGTGGTGGCTCAGATGGTAAAGAATCTGCCTGCAATGCAGGAGATCCAGGTTCAATCCCTGGGTTGGGAAGATCCCCTGGAGAAGGAAATGGCAACCCACTCTAGTACTCTTCCCTGGAAGATTCCATGGGCAGAGGAGCCTGGCAGTCCAAGGGGTTGCAAAGAGTCAGACACAACTGAATGACTAACACTTTGACTTTTAGAGTGTATGTATATGAACTTCAGGAATATGTAGATAATGAATGAATACTATAAAACATTGTTTAATTAGGACAAAACATGTGACACTAGTTACAGGCTCCACGGTAATTCAGAAATGGTCAAATTGTTATGGGTTAGGGAAGTTGAGGGAGGAACCAGGGTAATTACTACTGAAAGAAATCTGATATTATATATACTTACAGATTTTTTTCTAAGTAAACTTGGACTGCGGCTAAGTCACTTCAGTCGTGTCCGACTCTGTGTGACCCCATAGCAGCCTACCAGGCTCCCCTGTCCCTGGGATTCTCCAGGCAAGAACACTGGAGTGGGTTGCCATTTCCTTCTCCAATGCATGAAAGTGAAAAGTGAAAGTGAAGTCGCTCAGTCGTGTCCGACTCTTTGCGACCCCATGGACGGCAGCCCACCAGGATCCTCCATCCATGGGATTTTCCAGGCAAGAGTACTGGAGTGGGGTGCCATCTCCTTCTCTCAAACTTGGACCAGAAGCAAGCAAACATAGCCCCGCTACCAATTGACAGTTGGCATATGTAATTCTTAAGAAGATGGGCAGACTCCTGTCTGCAATGTTAAGAATAAGGAAAAGGCTATGCGGCACTAGTGGTAAAGAACCCGCCTGCCAGTGCAGAAGATGTAAGAGACGTGGGTTTGATCCCTGGATCGGGAAGATCCCCCGGGGAAGGGCATGGCCTGGAGAATCCCGTGGACAGAGGAGCCTGGCAGGCTACAGTCCATGGGGTTGCAGAGTCTGACACGACTGAAGGCTTCAGAAACCCCTAGGGCTTAGTGGAGTTTTGGGAAGGTACAGGAGGGGGATGGAACAGATGCAGAGGAGGGCAGAGAAGAAAGTCAGGGCAGAGCTTCGGTCTGGGGCAGTGGAATTTTTGCTCCCACAATCTGGACATGGTCTACCAGTGGGGTCTTTGACATGTGTTGGTGTTTTGATGTTCTGGAACACACTCGTAGGATTTTATATTGTTCTCTCTGCCTACCTCAAAGGGAATAGGACTATCATGTAGAAGATCAGGAAGGGCTTCTGTGTTAATATTTGACATTAAATCACATAATTTCCCCTTCATGCCCTCATCCATTCATTTTTCTCTTAAAAGCGTTGAGTGACATGTAATCACCACAGAATTCACTTGGTACGGGTGCACTGAAGCAGGCAGATTGAGAAAATGGGTCTGGAAAGTCAACAGACACCCCTCCAGAAATGGAAATTTTTTTTTTTAAGATATCCATGATATATTCCCTTTCAGGTTTCTGTGTCTATGTGGAAGAGAGAAACAAAAGATATTGTTGTGACTAGTATTGGCAAACTGACTAAAGCTATTTTCTGTCTGAAATGTTTTTCTCTTCTCCTGCAGCGGGTACAGCAACATATGCTTTTACTGGTTTGAAAGTGTGCAGATGCACACTTACCTCACTCTTATATCTCAATTGCAGGCCTCATCTAGCTGACATTATAATCTCTGTCCCCAGGCTTTCATGCAACTTCCCAGACTTGAATCCAGTGAACAGATAAGTATTTGGGATAAAACATCAAATCTTCAGCTAAAGCCTTATGGTTTCCACCTGGTAAAAGCAAAGGATTCTGAGAGTCAATGAACTGTTTGCCTATGAAAGGAGCTTCTCATTCTAGCCATAAAGACAGTGTTTATTGCCCAATGTGTGGTCTTGTTTGTACTAGTTACTAATGCAACTGATTAGTGATTAAAACTGTGCCTAGTATTTGAAAAACTAGCATGGGTAAAATCATTTATGTATGCCTTCTTTTCTTGGAATGTTATTCTTGCTGAATTTTGCCTATGTTTCGGGTCTGGTTAATTATCACAAAGAACACATCAACATTAATGAGGCATAGAATCAAAAAGATGTAGGGTTCAAAATTTTGGATGGGTGCTATTTCATTCTTACTCTGTGTTTTCAAAAGAGACTGAAGTGTTCTCTAAGAAAAATTCCCACTTTCTTCAGATTCTCTCTGGACATATTCAGGTGCAATTTTCATTGAACTCAAAGGCAGTTGAGGTGATGAGTCATATCTATTACTTTTCATGGACTTAATTGCTTGAGAACAGCAGAAGTGGGTCCTGACTTTTTACAATCCCATTATCTTTGTAGTGTAGTATTTGAAAACTTCTTTCCTAACCCTTTTAAATACATTGTGCACAATTTTCTTTCAATGATGAATTAGTAGTTATACACATTTTTATAGTAGTGGGACTTTGCAAAAGAGGACTGAAGTATCTCATATGATATAACCACTGATTTGGAATTGCTTACTGAGCAGATGTTAGAATAATTTGCAATATATTCAACAGCCATGCCTGGTTAAGTCATTGTTGCAATTAGGTTGAAACTAATGCAGAATTCTTTAAAAATATTATTTCTATGAAGATAACTTGTTTTTTTTAAAGGTGTAAACTGAGCCTGTAGTTTGATGATTGCATTTTGTGAAGTGTGTGTGTGTGTTTGAGAAGGAGAGAGAAAAAGGGAGAACATGGGAAGAGATATGAGGAGAAAGAGAACATTTGAAGAAACTCAAGAATAAGTCACAGGATAGGAAGTTGTTTTATTCATCTATTTTTGAAGGGATATTTTTATTAATAGTATTCTAAAGATAATAACCCTAAGATGTAGAGATAGAAAAGTGGTTGGAAGGGTCTAGGACTCATTCAGTATGAGATTCTTTATTATTGTATCAACAGAAAAGAATGAAACATAGTGTTTATTCCTTTTCCTATAATGATATTGTAGTTAAAATTTTTACAGCTACATTCAAATACTTTTTTACAGGAACTAAAACACCTAGAATTATTCTGATATTGAAAGAATGTGATGTTGTTCTTATCACCTCCAAAAGCTTTTTTAAAGATACAAAATATGTGACTGGAATTCCTTAGTAGTCTCATCAAAAAGCCTCAAGAGGTACAGAGGAGCCTAGGAAAAAATGTTCTACCGTGATTTCATAATAGGTGCAAGTTTCTTCCTTCCGTGATACTTGTTCCATGATATTCTGGTATCATGACTGAAATACCTAGTCTATGGTACCAGTGGTGTGAAGTCAGCAGTATGAATTAGCTTCCATTCTGCATGGATATTGATTCTTATTTTCCTACGGTATCAGGCAGGATGAACCTGGTATAACTTCAGGGGAAAAAAACCAATACTAACTGTCAAATGCCAGTGAATTAACTGAGCCAAGGTTGAGTTTTCAGTTACTTTGCTGTCTACTTGCCCACTTTTCCATGTCATCACATGGAAATCCATGTGATGGGGACTCCATTGTGGCACATAGCTCCAGATCACGACTGGGCGGTGAAACGTCACCAATTGCTCTTTGAAATCTCCTGCCTGTAAGTGACAAACGTTACTTCTGCAAGTCATAGAGAAAAACCAAAATAATTGTGAATACTCTGATGCCAATCCAAACTCCCATAAGTGATCAGAATGGTACTGGGAGGGGATAGGTTAGTGTAAATTCATTACTCTTATTAGAAAAGAAGTTCAAAACACATTTCCTGCTAATTAATGATGTCGTGTTTGAACAAAGAATCCACAAATGCATATTTTTGATAATTGAAAAATAAGAGTTTTTCCTTTAATCATAAATCAGTCTGTGGTAGTTGGATGATAAATTACAAATCATTACAGCTACCATTTAAGATATGTGAAATTATAACTCTTCAGGATTGTTGAAAATGAAAAGGAAAGCTGGTGTTCTTGGAGGTCATATGCATCTTTCCTTAGGAGGAGCAAGAGCAGGTGTCAGAATTTAAATGGTGTGAGATATAGGTGTATAGGGAGGACATGAAAAGAAGCTGAGGAAGGCCATTTATAAGGAGCTCTCAGAAATTTCTGTAAAAGAGATGGGAGGGTGAGGGAGAGGCTTAACGTCAATGTTCTTTTATTCATGGTAAGAGGTATGGACCAGAAGGGATGGATATTCTTCTTTATAAAGCTTTCATTTGTCAAAATTCTCCCGGCCCTTCTCTTTTTGTTCCACCTGCCTCCCTCTATCCTTTTCCTTCCCTTTTTCTTCTTCCTTCTTTCACCAGTATAACAAATACTTACTGACCTACTATTCCAGGTTCTGGATATAGAATTGGGAATTGGCGGTCCCTGTCTATTACAGAACTTGTAATCTGTGATATGTGTATGTAGAAAATGCAAAGCAGAGTAATAAAATACAGAGTCCTTAGAGAGCCTTGCTTTATTTAGGATATTTAGGCAAGTTGTCACTAAAGGCATAATAGTTGAGAATATAGTGAGGAAGTAAGCCTTGAAATTATATGGAGGAGCGTTTTCCAGACAGAGCGAACCGTTAAATGCAAAAGCCCTGAGGAAGAGCTGTGTTAGTCTGCTATTCAGTACTAGGTCTTGGGAGATGAGTGCTTACCGGTCTTGGCTTAGGACCTCGCTCACAGTACTTGGGCAAGGAGTATTTGTCAGATGAATGAATGAACAAATGAATGAATGCAGACCTCATCCTCAAGGGTTTCCCAATGTAGTACCAGATAGAGGCTTTAGATAGCTAAAAATACTGTATGTGATAACAATAACAGTATTCAGTACTAGACAGGGTACTGGGGAATGATCTGACTTAATTTAGCCAATAATACCATCAACACATACAGTTGTTCCTATTTTATAAACAGAAAATCAAGACAGATATCATGGTCTAGTGATTAAGTATTTGGGCTCTGAGGCCAGGATGCCTGGATTTGAGTAATAGCTCTTCTCTCGCCAGCTCTGTGAATTTAAGCAAGTTGATTAACTTCTCTGTGCTCAGGTTTCCTGTAAAAATCAGATAGATATAATCCTTTCAGGAGTTGAGTCTGAGGATTACACGAATTAACACGTCAAGAGCTTAGAGTGTCGGGCACTGTACAGTGTAGTCTCGTGAGCGTTGCTGTACTCATCATCATTTTCAAAACTCTAAAGGGACTAACTGGTTGAGAATGTCATTGAAGGCTTCATGGATAAAGTGGGTTAGCTGAGGCTTGAATGGAAAAGTACAAATTCGTAAAGGGTAAACAAAAAAATTATGTGTGTGTACTGGAGAGTGAAAAAGTTGGCTTAAAGCTCAACATTCAGAAAATGAAGATCATGGCATCTGGTCCCATCACTTCATGGGAAATAGATGGGGAAACAGTGGAAACAGTATCAGACTTTATTTTTCTGGGCTCCAAAATCACTGCAGATGGTGACTGCAGCCATGAAATTAAAAGACGCTTACTCCTTGGAAGAAAAGTTATGACCAACCTAGATAGCATATTGAAAAGCAGAGACATTACTTTGCCAACAAAGGTCCGTCTAGTCAAGGCTATAGTTTTTCCGGTGGTCATGTATGGATGTGAGAAGATTTGGGAGAATGGCTTTGAAACATGTAAAATATCATGTATGAAACGAGATGCCAGTCCAGGTTCGATGCACGATACTGGATGCTTGGGGCTAGTGCACTGGGACGACCCAGAGGGATGGTATGGGGAGGGAGGATGGAGGAGGGTTCAGGATGGGGAACACATGTATACCTGTGGTGGATTCATTTTGATATTTGGCAAAACTAATACAATTATGTAAAGTTTAAAAAAAAAAAAATGTATGGATGTGAGAGTTGGACTGTGAAGAAAGCTGAGTGCCGAAGAATTGATGCTTTTGAACTGTGGTGTTGGAGAAGACTCTTGAGAGTCCCTTGGACTGCAAGGAGATCCAACCAGTCCATTCTAAAGGAGATCAGCCCTGGGATTTCTTTGGAAGGAATGATGCTAAAGCTGAAACTCCAGTACTTTGGCCACCTCATGCGAAGAGTTGACTCATTGGAAAAGACCCTGATGCTGGGAGGGATTGGGGGCAGGAGGAGAAGGGGACAACAGAGGATGAGATGGCTGGATTGCATCACCGACTCAATGGACACGAGTCTGAGTGAACTCCGGGAGATGGTGATGGACAGGGAGGCCTGGTGTGCTGTGATTCATGGGGTCACAAAGAGTCGGACAGGACTGAGCGACTGAACTGAACTGAGTGTATTTCAGCATTATTTTTCAGGAAGTTTTTAAAAAACATGTATTTGGTAGTAAGGGCTTGCCTGGTGGCTTAGACAGTAAAGAATCTGCCTGCAATGTGGGACACCCAGGGTCAATCCCTGGGATGGAAAGATCCCCTGGAGAAGGAAATGGCTATCCATTCCAGTATTCTTGAGTGGAGAATGCCATGGATAGAAGAACCTGGCAGGCTATACTCCAAGGGGTCAGAAAAAGTCAGACATAACTGAGCAACTAACACTTTTATATTTGGCAGTAAAATGCCTTTTTGCTGAAAATCAGATTGTGTCCCACCTATGGACCATAGTCTGCCACACTCCTCTGTCCATGGGATTCTCCAAGCAAGAATAGTGGAGTAGGTTGCCATGCCCACCTCCAGGGAATCTTCCTGACCCAGGGATTGAACCCGTGTCTCTTATGTCTCCTGCATTGTCAGGCGAGTTGTTTACTACTAGCACCACCTGGTTATTGCAATATAAAATTCCTCATGTTCCCCCAAATAGTTTGAGGCTCACAACTTGTAGATATGAGAATTAAATTGTTGCTATTTTCTATCTTATAAGACAAAAAATTAAATTCAAACCACTTAACTTTTTTTCATTAAACATAAAGTAAATGATGTCCTGTAGAGATAGGCAAATTGAATAGGTGGTGGTGATAGTTAGATTTTAATATTCACTGAGGATATGATTATATTTGATGTGATTGTGTAGGATTGTATGTGAATTATGTGTACACCTGTGTTAGTTCTCTACTATATAATGTTACTGAATCACAGTTGTGATGATTTCTTTGTAAGCAGAGAAAAATTATACCTGAAAATATTCTCTACATTTATAAAAAAGAAAAGAATGGCACGAAGTTTTACACATATGAAAATATACATATCTTTACATCATCTTATCATTTTTTCTCTTTGGTGGGACCTGAACTATGTTGAGTTCATTACCTAATGAAGCTGAGGCTTACTTTCAAGGTTAACGCCTAACGCTTGCTTTGTTTTGTTGGGATGACGAGTAGGTTCATGAGTTCTGCTGAAAGTTTAATCCAGTAATAGAAATTAAAAATACATGATGATAGCAGAAAGGTCAAGTCTGATGTGGCAACCAGGTGAATATTTATCTGCATACTCACCAAGTACCTATAAAATAAAATTGTACACTGATTCATGTAAAGTTTTGTGTAAAAAAAGTGTGAGAATAAAGCAAAATCTATCACCTTTTCCTTTTAAATAATAAATATGCAAGTGGATGATCAAAAATGGGAGAGTTGGAGGTGACTGTAAAAGAACTTAAGAGGATTATTAGATTTTTTATGTACAAGAATTCAGTATCTATTTTGAGAATGTAACACATTGTTCCTATTTATATTTACATAAATAAAATTCCTATAGCTACAAACAGTCTTTTTATGACTTAGAAATAATTTCCTGTGCTATACATTGGTACTTCTGTTTCTGGCCTTAGCTCTGGGCTCATACAGATGGCCATTGTAAGCATGATTTATTATTTACATAAATTGCATCTTTCTTCACCCCTCCTGAATATTCTTTTATAGCCCTTTGATATCAGACCTCATTATGAGTGGCAAAAGAATAGCAAAAAAAAAAAAAAGAGAGAGAGAAATTAATTCTTTTACCATTTGGATTTCTTTTTGTAAAACAGTTCCTTAGGTTTGCTTGGAGTTTCTTTACAAGGATGATAAGTCCCTCATTTCTTTTAGAACCCTCCTTCCTCTAAATCTCAGGTCTGTAAAATCTCATAACTCATGGTGGTTTCAGCAGTTGTAGTTTTCAAGGACCATTTTAAGAATGGCAGTAATTCATGTTTATCTAGTTTGTATTGTAAATGAACTATGATACTGATTTATATTGTTAAATGTGTGTTTAGGAAGGCATATATTTTCTAGCCAGATTAATCCAGCATCTGCTGTATCCATTATGGACTGACTTTGAATGTCACAGTGGAGGCCTTGAGCAGTAAGATGGCTTATATTTGAATATGACATCGTTTTGTAAGCAGCCAACTGCTTTAAGGCACAGTCCTTGCTTTAGTGAAGTTGAAGTCCCTAAGGAACTTGTGTGGCTCCTTCATTCTCACCGTCTGTGGTTCATACAGTGTCCTCAGCTATGATGAGATCACAACTGGGCAAGATGGAATTTCCTTGTTTAAATTTTCTCATCGGTTTTTCCCACACAGAGTTGCTAATGACTAGCATACTATAAACTGTGTTTTCGTTGTAGTTCATTCACATGTCTTCACAAATATATGGCAGGCACATAAAAGAGAGATCAGTTATGGATGATTTTAAGTGCATATTAAACATAAACCAAGTATGATATTATAATTTAATTGCATGAAGTAATGGTTTAGTTTTGTGTGTGTGTGTGTACAGAAAGTATTATAAATACATATGATAAAGATATTATTTATAACAGTATTTGAAAACTCAAATCTATTTAATGAAAATGTTAGCACAATTCCTGGCACTTAATACGTGTTCAGTAAATCTGGGAGGAAGGAAAAAAGGGAGGAAGGAAAAAAAGGAGGAAGGAAGGGAGGGAGGAAGAAAGGAAAGTAACACTGGGGGCCAGCAGCCATGGCTTTACTACTCTGTAGCTGCTTGTCTTTGGGCAACTCTAAAGTCTCACTTCCCTCGTCTGTAAAATGAAATTGTTTTAATTAAATGAGATAAACCCATCACCATAGTAGCAATGTATATTAATAAGTTTAAATGTTTTTTCAAATTATTTTTAATGAATGTAAAATTTTGATTAGATGAATAGTATGGAGAGCTGAGGAGTTTGTTTACGATACAGATTGCTCACTTATAAAAACCAGAAATAAATACACTTCAGTACTGTATATTTACATTGAACATAAAGTATGTTTTTTCTTTGAATTTAAAAGCACATGCAAATTGTTCAGTGTGCATTTATGTTGCTCAGCACTGGCTTACATACTGTGCTTTCATAGTTACAAAGTCTTCTAGAATGACAAGCAAGTGGATGGTGTACTACAGTGTGATGAATGATCTGATTGAGACGTGCAGTGGGATACTGTAGAAGTAGAGGAAGGGCTCCATGCAAACATGGAAAGAGAGATGAGGAAGAATGAATGCCTGGACACCCAAGATTTTCTGCATATGATGAAATTTTTTGTTGGAAGTTTGTAATAGGTACAATTTCTAGAAACAGCCCCGAGATTTCATGCCTGACTTAATCAAATAATTTCTTAAGAGCAGAAAATTTCACCAGCTCCTGGCAGAAGAGAAGGGCAGAGAGAATTGAAACGCAAAAGAAGATTCAATATGTTATTGACGGGAAGATGGAGGGGACAACACAAAAGGGAATGTGAATACCTAAAGAGCTGAGTGAGGCCTTTGGCTGAAACAGAGACATCAGTCCAATTAAAAGAATTAAAGGAGCTGAATTCTGCCCGCAGTCTGCATGAGCTTGGAAATAGATTCTTCATCAGAGGTTTTCCAGGCAAGACTGCAGCCTGGCCACCACCTTGACTTTGGTCTTGTCGGAGAACCTAGCCAAATCCACACAGAATTTCTGACCTGCAGAAGCTGTGAGATAATAAATGGGTGTGGTTTTAAGGCACGGATCCTGTGTCCATTTGTTATAGGATTTGTTAGCATTAGGAAGCTAATAGAATATTGAAGGACATGTTTTAAAGAGTTAGCCAAGGAAAGAAACTGTGGCAAAGAGGCCAGTTTAAAGACTGAGGGGGAAATCTAACAGAGAAGTCAAGAAGATTTTAAAAATGCAGAAGATCACGGTACATCACACAAGCAGTAGGGATGGCAATTACCGTTATACCGAGAGCTATGGAGCTATGTGGATAAACATGTATTATCTAGAAGAACAGCAGTTTGTTCATGGTTTGGCATGTTTGACTAATACAATGGTTAACTTTCATGAGAAGGTAAAAATTTTTATTCACTCATATCTGTTCTAATGATCCATGCATAAAAAATGTTTAACTTTGGAGGTGTAGAAATAATGTACAATGAATAAAAGATTATTAAAAATTGTTCTAAATTAAAATATATGAGAATAATTTCAATTCGGGAAGAGGGAATGACATATACTAAAATCCATGATAAATTAAAATAGAGGAAAGAAGATAAAGGCAAGCTGGAAAGAGTAGAAAGAAATAGGAAGTATATTTTTATGGTGAAACTTCAGTATGTGAAAATTTAGTCTCAGAGTATATTTGTAAATAAGATGCTTAGTTTCAGTGTTTTGCACTGTCCACGTGGTTATTAAATTTAATACCTTTATCCAATTAGGAGAGAAAATGCATTTTAATATAAATAGATTTTCTGAGTTAGATGATACACTTGCTTTAGCAGGGTAACTAAAATCAATATATTTTTGCCAAATATAATTTTCTCTTAATTTTTTCACATTGTATAAAAGACAAAGTAGGATACATATGAAACTCCAGTACTTTGACCACCTGATGCGAAGAACTGACTCATTGGAAAAGACCCTGATGCTGGGAAAGATTGAAGGCAGGAGGAGAAGGGGACGACAGAGGATGAGATGGTTGGATGGCATCACTGACTCAATGGGCATGAGTTTGAGTAGGCTCCGGGAGTTGGTGATGGACAGAGAAGCCTGGCGTGCTGCAGTCCATGGGGTCCATGGGGTGGCAAAGAGTCGGAAATGACTGAGCAACTGAACTGAACTGAACTGCTTAGTTCTCTATTAAATGTTTTGAAAAAACAGGAACTGCTGTTCTCCCGATGTGTTTTTATTTATTTATTTATTTATTTTTTAATTTTATTCTCCCGATGTGTTTTTTAAATATAAAATTGTCTCTCATATCACATCAGTAATAAATGCTTTAAAATTCTCAAGTCACTAAGTACAATTTAAATCATTTTTACATTATTATGCCACTCATCTAGGTCCATGACATCAAAATATATGTTGCACAATTTAGTTAAAATAATGAGTCCCTGATCTCTCTGCATATGCATTCTAAGAATTATAACATAGTAATATTAACCATTAACTTGGTTAATGGTAAATTTTATAAAGTGTATAAGTGTGCCTACAGGCTAGTGTTCCTATGTGGTACTTTAGCTGCTATGATAATTTCAGAAAGTCAATATGGTGTATTCCAAAAAGTAAAGATGGATGAAAATGTGCCGTTTCTCCTACCCTGTGTTTTCTGCATTACTTAACTTGAAAATTGAGCCCGTGTTGCTCCACTGGCAAATAATAAGCAGTAAACAAATCTCTTTTGATATACTAACAACAGTGAAAGGAATATAATTATCTATTTCAACTAGCAATATCTAAACAAAGCCTCAGCATCAGAAGCAGAACACTATAAAAGTGAGCTAAAATGTGTTTTTCTACCCTTACGTCTTACCTCCATATTTTCCTATGGAATAATTGAGCTGTGTGGGAAGAATGGAGGTGCAGATCACTCCCGCCTTGACTTTGTCTGTCCTAAGACCAAAGTTACTTCAAAGTAAAAAGTGTTTTGAGCAGAGTTGCCTATTGGCTTCTCTTTTTCAGAGGAACTAAAGTAAAATGTGATTTCCAAGTGGAACATTAATCGATATTGTCTCTTTTTATCTTGGTGGCTTAATTGGTACAATCACTCTGGCATTAAGTACCTGAGGATTTTCTAATGATGCCTATAGTCAGAAATGTTTACTTGATTTCAGCTCTGACCTTTTCATAGATGTTCTGACCCTTTCTTTAGTAAAAACTTCCTTGGTTCATTTCTTTAATGAGGTTGAGAAATCTTACTTGGTCTGTTTGTTTCATGAATAACTTTTGCCCACAGTTTATATATAGAATGGATTTAGAAATAGCACTGAGAAATTCACAAAAGGAAGTTGAATGGCTTCATTAAGATAAGGATTATAAATTCTAAAGATAAGACTTACAACCCAAGCATAGTTTATACTTGTCATGTTTAATCACCACCATATGTATGATAATTTCATGAGGAGAGACCAGGACAGTCAAATGTATGAAATTCCTGTTTACAGATAACACTATTCAGTTTTGTAAAGACTGCCATTTAATTGTGTGTCAAGTAATCTTGGAAAATTTAGAACATTTTAAATTTATTGAATAGCTAAAAAATATTATGTTCACATCACAAATAATATTTGCCACACATAAAGATACAAGTAAAAATGAAATATAAGCCCCATGAGGAAAAATATTTTTGTCTTTTGACTGTGGCTCAGACCATGAACTCCTTATTGCCAAATTCAGACTTAAATGGAAGAAAGTGGGGAAAACCACTAGACCATTCAGGTATGACCTAAATCAAATCCCTTATGATTATACAGTGGAAGTGATAAATAGATTTAAGGGACTAGATCTGATAGATACAGTGCCTGATGAACTATGGACGGAGGTTCGTGACATTGTACAGGAGACAGGAATCAAGACCATTCCCATGGACAAGAAATGCAAAAAAGCAAAATGGCTGCATAGGGAGGCCTTACAAATAGCTGTGAAAAGAAGACAAGTGAAAAGCAAAGGAGAAAAGGAAAGATATAAGCATCTGAATGCAGAGTTCCAAAGAATAGCAAGGAGAGATAAGAAGGCCTTCCTCAGCAATCAGTGCAAAGAAATAGAGGAAAACAACAGAATGGGAAAGACTAGAGATCACTTCAAGAAAATTAGAGATACCAAGGGAACATTTCATGCAAAGATGGGCTCAATAAAGGACAGAAATGGTATGGACCTAACAGAAGCAGAAGATATTAAGAAGAGGTGGTAGAATACACAGAAGAACTGTACAAAAAAGATCTTCATGACCAAGATAATCATGATGGTGTGATCACTGACCTAGAGCCAGACATCCTGGAATGTGAAGTCAAGTGGGCCTTAGAAAGCATCACTGTGAACAAAGCTAGTGGAGGTGATGGCATTCCAGTTGAGCTATTTCAAATCCTGAAAGATGATGCTGTGAAAGTGCTGCACTCAATATGCCAGCACATTTGGAAAACTCAGCAGTGGCCATAGGACTGGAAGAGGTCAGTTTTCATTCCAATCCCAAAGAAAGGCAATGCCAAAGAATGCTCAAACTACCACACAGTTGCACTCATCTCACACGCTAGTAAAGTAATGCTCAAAATTCTCCAAGCCAGGCTTCAGCAGTATGTGAACTGTGAACTTCCAGATGTTCAAGCTGGTTTTAGAAAAGGCAGAGGAACCAGAGATCAAATTGCCAACATCTGCTGGATCATGGAAAAAGGAAGAGAGTACCAGAAAAATATCTATTTTTGCTTTATTGACTATGCCAAAGCCTTTGACTGTGTGGATCACAATAAACTGTGGAAAATTCTGAAAGAGATGGGAATCCCAGACCACCTGACCTGCCTCTTGAGAAACCTATGCACAGGTCAGGAAGAAACAGTTAGAACTGGACATGGAACAACAGACTGGTTCCAAATAGGAAAAGGAGTATGTCAAGGCTGTATATAGTCACCCTGCTTATTTAACTTATATGCAGAGTACATCATGAGAAACACTGGACTGGAAGAAGCACAAGCTGGAATCAAGATTGCTGGGAGAAATATCAATAACCTCAGATATGCAGATGAAAGCACCCTTATGGCAGAAAGTGAAGATGAACTAAGAAGCTTCTGGATGAAAGTGAAAGAGGAGTGTGAAAAAGTTGGCTTAAAGCTCAACATTTAGAAAACGAAGATCATGGCATCTGGTCTCATCACTTCATGGGAAATAGATGGAGAAACAGTAGAAACAGTGTCAGAATTTTTTTTTCTGGGCTCCAAAATCACTGCAAGATGGTGACTGCAGCCATGAAATTAAAAGACGCTTACTCCTTGGAAGGAAAGTTATGACCAACCTAGATAGCATATTCAAAAGCAGGATCCTTGGGGCTGGTGCACTGGCATGACCCAGAGGGATGGTATGGGGAGGGAGGTAGGAGGGGCTTCAGGATGGAGAACACATGTATGCCCATGGCAGATTCATGTTGATGTGTGGCAGAATCAATGGAATGTTGTAAAGTAAAAAAATAAATAAAAAGCAGAGACATTACTTTGCCAACAAAGGTCCGTCTAGTCAAGGCTATGGTTTTTCCAGTGGTCATGTATGGATGTGAGAGTTGGACTGTGAAGAAAGCTGAGCACCAAAGAGTTGATGCTTTTGAACTGTGGTGTTGGAGAAGACTCTTGATAGTCCCTTGGACTGCAAGGAGATCCAACCAGTCCATTCTGAAGAAGATCAGCCCTGGGATTTATTTGGAAGGAATGATGCTAAAGCTGAAACTCCAGTACTTTGGCCACCTCATGCAAAGAGCTGACTCATTGGAAAAGACTCTGATGCTGGGAGGGATTGGGGGCAAGAGGAGAAGGGGACGATAGGGGATGAGATGGGTGGATGGCATCACTGACTCGATGGACGTGAGTCTGGGTGAACTCTGGGAGTTGGTGATGGACAGGGATGCCTGGCGTGCTGCGAAAGAGTCGGACACAACTGAGTGACTGAACTGAACTGAACTGAATGTGAATCTTGGATGCCATATTGTGTGTTCCATGTGGCTAGAGGCTGTATGTGTTCTTGCTTACCAAATGCTTAGCCTCATGCCTGGTGTGTTTTTATACACATCCACAGGTGAATGTCTTTAATATATATGTATATATTTTTATGTAAAATTTTATCATGCATGAAAACTTATCTTTTACTCATTATATCATAAATATATACCGTGTTTTGATGCACATTTATAAAAGATAATTTTAATGGATATGTAATATCTAACATAATATACTAATTTCTTTTTCATTGCTCTTCTGGGATCTTTCTATTCTTTCATTTGTTGTTGTTGTAAAAACAATGCTTCCAAAAAAAGGACATTGTAGCTTTCTATTACACAGGTAATTGTCTTCTAATGACAGATCCTTAGAAGCAGAATTGAGGGATGGTTGGTTCATAGACGCAGTGCAAATATTCTTCTGAAGAATAAATGGAAGGAGTCACTCAGGCAGAGCTGTAAATTGAGTAGAGTTAATATAACTATTTCCCTTTGCATACACTGCTGAAATGAGTGGCCCTGAGCAAAAGAGTGTTTTGACTGGGAGCAAGTTGCGATAGTTCTCCTCTCCCTACTTTTCCTGCATAGGATGCCGTTTGTTAAAAAGAAGGAATCATAAGAATACGTAGATTAGAAAGGACATGTAGACTGGATCAGACATTTAGAGAGAGAGCAGGGAAGCAGTAAAGAGCAAAAAAGATACTGTGGGAAGATAGAAGATAGACTGCGTCTTGCAGTATTGCAAAGATCTGCCTTTGCCTTAAGCTAGCCCTGTTTCTCAACGTGTGTCCAGTCTGGGCATATTTGGGAAGAGTAAACATTTTCTGTGGGACATTCTGTAACTGAACTGAACCTTTCCCTGACTTCTCAGAAATTCTAATGGTGATGCTGATGATAGTTGAATGAATCACTCAGTCGTGTCTGACTCTTTGCCACCCCATGGACCACAGAACCCCAGGCCTCCCTGTCCATCAACAATTCCTAGAGTTTACTCAAACTCATGTCCATTTAGTCTGTGATGCCATCCAACCATCTTATCCTCTGCTGTCCCCTTCTCTTCCTATCCTCAATCTTTCCCAGCAGCAGGGTCTTTTCAAATGAGTCAGTTCTTTGCATCAGGTGGCCAAAGTATTGGAATTTCACCTTCAGCATCAGTCCTTCCAATGAATATTCATGACTGATTTCCTTTAGGATGGACTGGTTGATCTCCTTGCAGCCCAAGGGACTCTCAAGAGTCTTCTCCAACACCACAGTTCAAAGGCATCAATTGTTTGGTGCTCAGCTATCTTTATAGTCCAGCTCTCACATCCATACATGACTACTGGAAAAACCATAGCCTCGGCTAGACGGACCTTTGTTGGCAAAGTAATGTCTCTGCTGTCTAGGTTGGTCATGGCTTTTCTTCCAAGGAGTAAGCATCTTTAAATTTCATGGCTGCAGTCACCATCTGCAGTGATTTTGGAGCCGAAGAAAACAAAGTCTGTCACTGTTTCCACTGTTTCCCCATCTATTTGCCGTGAAGTGATGGGACCAGATGCCATGATCTTAGTTTTATGAATGTTGAGCTTTAAGCCAACTTTTTCACTCTCTTCTTTCACTTTCATCAAGAGGCTCTTTAGTTCTTCTTCACTTTCTGCCATAAGGGTGAGGTCATCTGCGTATCTGAGGTTATTGATATTTCTCCTGGCAATCTTGTTTCCAGCTTGTGCTTCATCCAGTCCATCATTTCTCATGATGTACTCTGCATATAAGTTAAAACAACAGGGTGACAATATACAGCCTTGACATACTCCTTTCCCTATTTGGAACCAGTCTGTTGTTCCATGTCCATTTCTAACTGTTACTTCCTGACCTGCATACAGATTTCTCAAGAGGCAGGTCAGGTGGTCTGATTTTCCCATCTTATTAAGAATTTTTCCACAGTTTATTGTGATCCACACAGTCAAAGGCTTTGACATAATCAATAATGCAGAAATAGATGGTTTTCTGGAATTCTCTTGCTTTTTCAATAATCCAGTGGATGTTGGCAATTTGATCTGTGGTTCCTCTGCTTTTTCTAAAACCAGCTTGAACATCTGGTATTTCACACTTCATGTACTATTGAAGCCTGACTTGGAGAATTTTGAGCATTACTTTACTAGTGTGTGAGTTGAGTGCAATTGTGCGGTAGTTTGAGCATTTTTTGGCATTGCCTTTCTTTGGGACTGAAATGAAAACTGACCTTTTCCAGTCCTGTGGCCACTGCTGAGTTTTCCAAATTTGCTGGCATACTGAGTGTAGCACTTTCACAGCATCATCTTTCAGGATTTGAAGTATCTCAACTGGAATTCCATCTCTTCCACTGCTGCTGCTGCTGAGTCGCTTCAGTCGTGTCCGACTCTGTGCAACCACATAGATGGCAGCCCACTAGGCTCCGCTGTCCCTGGGATTCTCCAGGCAACAGTTTATAAACTGTTAATAAACTCCAGGAGTGGGTTGCCATTTCCTTCTCCAACGCGTGAAAGTGAAAAGTGAAAGTGAAGTCGCTCAGTCGTGTCCGACTCTTCGAAACCCCATGGACTGCAGCCTACCAGGCTACTCCGTCCATGCGATTTTCCAGCAAGAGTACTGGAGTCGGGTGTCATTGCCTTCTTTGATCACTTCCACTAGCTTTGTTCATAGTGAAGCTTCCTAAGGCCCACTTGACTTCACATTCCAGAATGTCAGGGAAAGGTGTGACCACTTAATTGTACAGCTTGACTGCCAGGTAGACTCTTCTGTGGCAGTATGGTCCATTCTGAGGATCTCTTCTTTTGAACTATGGTGTTGGAGAAGACTCTTGAGAGTCCCTTGGACTCAAAGGGATCCAAGCAGTCCGTCCTAAAGGAGATCAATCCTGAGTGTTCATTGGAAGGACTGATGTTGAAGCTGAGACTCCAATACTTTGGCCACCTGATGTGAAGAACTGACTCATTTATAAAAGACCCTGATGTTTGGAAAGATTGAGGGCAGGAGGAGAAGGGGACAACAGAGGATGAGATGGTTGGATGGCATCACCGACTAAATGGACATGAGTTTGAGTAAACTCTGGGAGTTGGTGATGGACAGGGAGGCCTGGCGTGCTACAGTCCATGGGGTCGCAAAGAGTTGGACACCACTGAGCGACTGAACTGAACTGAACCGAAGATCTCTTCAGCCTGTCCTCATTCACTTTACTTTAATAAGAAGTTGCCATTACCTAACAGTGGATATTTATTGCTCAGAGATTTAGCAGGTAGTATTTTCAGATATTAAAGTAATTTGCACTGTGCTTAAGAAATTTTTCCCAGGTGGTACAAAAGTTTATATTTTGATATGACTGAAAAGGTTAATTGCATGCTGCTGCTGCTGCTAAGTTGCTTCAGTTGTGTCCGACTCTGCGCAACCCCAGAGACGGCAGCCCATCATGCTCCCCTGTCCCTGGGATTCTTCAGGCAAGAACACTGGAATGGGTTGCTACTTCCTTCTCCAACGCATGAAAGTGAAAAGTGAAGATTCAGTTGCTTAGTCGTGTCCGACTCGTATCGACCCCGTGGACCGCAGCCCACCAGGCTCCTCCTTTCATGGGATTTCCCAGGCAAGAGTACTGGAGTGGGGTGCCATTGCCTTCTCAGGTTAATTGCATACCTAAGAACAAATTTGCTTTTTAAAAATTTTCCACCCATAGGGCTTCCTACACATTCATAGACTGTATTTCAAGGTACTTAGAAGGATGCAGCCTCTTAAGTAAAACCCAAACCCTGTCTCCATCATCATGTTTATTCAGAGAATAATACTGCTAAAATTATAGCAGGAATTAAGGGTGGCAGAATCTGGCCCAATGGAATCATCTAACTTAATGTATGAAAAATGTTTGGCAGTTTTAGCCATGTCCCTAGCCCCTCATCTCCCCCAAAACTGTAAAGTCAATGTTGGACATAAGAATAGGATGAGAAAATTTTTATTTTCAATGTGTATGGAAAGGGATACACAGTAAACTTTTCATTATTGTTGCTCAGTGCAAAGTTGTGTCTCTTTCATGAGTTTTATTAAATATAGTTTTATCACAGTGGTTTTGGGAAAACTGGAGAGCCACATGTAAAAAAATTATTACTGCATCATTCTTTAACTCCATATACAAAAATAAGCTCAAAATGGGTTAAAGATGTAAGTGTGAGATGGGACACTATAAAACTCCTAGAGGAAAACATAGGCAGAACAGTCTTTGACATAAATCACAGCAACATCTTTTTTGACCCATCTCTTGGAATAATGGAAGTGAAAGCAAAAATAAGTGGGACCTACTTAAACTCAAAAGCTTTTGCACAGCAAAGGAAACAATAAAAAAAATAAAAAGACAACCCAAAGATTGGGAGAAATTATTTACAAATGGTGTGACTGATAAGAGATGTCTCCAAAATTTACAAAGAGCTTATGGTGCTTCATAGCAGCAAAACAAACAGCCCACTCAAAAAAATAGGCAAAAGACCTGAATAGACATTTCTCTGAAGAGGACATACAGATGCCCAAAAGATGCTCAACATCGCTAGTTGTTAGAGAAATGCAAATCAAAACTACAATGAGATATCACCTCACACCAGTCAAAATGGCTATCATCAAAAATTCCACACACAATAAGTGTTGGAAAAGGTGTGGAGAGAAGGCAACCTTCCTGCACTGTTTGTGGGAATGCAAATTGGTACAGCCACTATGAAGGACGGTATGGAAGTTCCTTAAAAACCTAAAAATAGAGCTAATGTATGACCCTGCAATCTCACTCCTGGGCTTTTCCAGAGAAAAGCATGATCCGAAAGGATACATGCACCCCAGTATTCATTGTAGCACTGTTTACAATAGTCAAGACATGGAAGCAACCTAAATATCCTTTGATAGAGGAATGGATAAAGAAGATGTGGTACATAGATACAATGGAAGGTTATTTCGCCATTAAAAGAAATGAAATAATGTCATTTGTAGCAACATGGATGGCCCTAGAGAGTGTCATATTGAGTGAAGTCAGACAGAGAAGAAATATCATATATGTGTTATATATGGGATTTAAAAAGAAATGATATAGAAAAAAGATCTACTAGGCACCAAGTTTTGTTTATTGATTTATTTGTCTCATTTCCTCAAAGCAAAGATGAGCGCATTTTAGCGTATTTTCCTCTTAAGTCTTTTGTTGAGGATCTTTGCTTTGCTAAAGTAGAAAACTGTGTTCATGTTTTATTCATTTATCATACATATATATTTTAATATTATAAATACAATGTGTATGTATTTTTCTATAGATTAGGGTTGCTTTCTAAGTGGATGAAGTGTTAAGCTGATACTTTCTTGAATATAATTATCATTTAAGAAACTAGATGGTTTAGAAAAGTTCTAGGTTCATTATATAGAATTCATGGAATACATGAGAGTTGCTAGAGCACAGAATTGGTCATGTTTCAATTTCTAAGAAAATGAGTCAGACAGATTTAGACTCCTTCATCTCCAGATAAGTAACTGAAATTGGTTCTGGCATATGGGGCAGAATTTTTTACAAGATTGATTTTTAGAAAAGGAAAAGTTGATCACTAAGATTTAGAGTAGGCTCACTATGATCATATCATGCAGTCAAACATCACTTTTTTATTCTGAATGAGTTACTCTGTGCATGCTAAGTCGCTTTATTCATGTCTGACTCTGCCACCCCATGGACTGTAGCCCACCAGGCTCCTTTGCCCATGGGATTTCTCAAGCAAGAATACTGGAGTGGGTTGCCATGCCCTCCTCTAGGGAATCTTCCCCACCCAGGGATCAAAACCATGTCTCTAAGTCTCCTGAATTGGCAGACAAGTTCTTTACCACTCTACTGATAAGACTATCGAAATACTGCAGACACTATGCATCTGGGTTTTAGGAATATGTACATCAGTTACCTATGTTCTCCATATCAGTGAGGGCAGGTTTGTGAGCTGAGTGATAATCCTGTTAGGTAGATCTTTGAAAGTTTGAATCATTAACTATAAACAGTGTCATTAATTAATGCCAACTTAATGGAAACTTTAGTCTGGCTCAGTATATTAATTCACAGAGAAGCTTAATGACATACTAATAAAATTGAGGATATTAGAAGCTGGAAGGGTTAGTTCATATCTTGAATAAGGACACATCCAGAAATCACTCAACAGAAATAAATGGTAGATAGAAAAGAAAGCTTAAGAAGAATGTCACTTATGTAATATTTTCAAATAATAGATGTGAAAGAGGAAATGAGTTAAGTCTAAAAGTTACCAGAGGAAGATATAGGACTGACAAATAGAAGTTTCAGGAAAATATATTTTGATTCAGTGAAAGAAAGACATTTCCAACTTGTGTGGAAACCCACTCCAGTATTCTTACCTAGGAAATCTCTGGACAGAGGAGCCTGGCAGGCCGCAGTAAATGGGGTCACAAGAGAATTGGACACAGCTTAGCAACTAAACAACAAGAAAAGCTGTCTGCAATTTGAAATCCACAGAGAGGCGCCCAACAAGATATTCCACTATCAGTGAGGCCAGGGGCCACTGGATGAACACTTGGTTAGTATGTATCACTAGGTAGATCTTTGAAGGTTTGAATCATTAATCATTCAGTGTCCAGTTCCTTAATAGTAATAAGGCAGCAGGATAGATGATGTGATAGCTCCAATGTTTAGAGGAACCCTCTGCTGCTTGCACTCTCACAAGACTTGATTGACTTCAAGTTCTTTGAGATAGAGACTTGGCAATCATCCATGTGGCTTGTAGTACCTGATATAATATTTTGTACATCACAAATAGTGAATAGATGAATAAATGAAAGAATAAATTCTATACTTTCTTCCATAGGAGTTAGGGTGTCCTAAGGTCTTGAGGATACTGTATATAACTTGTGTTTATACAGCATGGGACACACTAGAACTTCAGGTGTTCTTGCTCTCTTCTTGGGTGGCATTACACCAAGTTTATTTTTGTCTGGATATATCCAAGTTACTTTGTTTAACCTTATTTATTAGAGGCAATCTGTAGTCACTGGGAATGTTTATTCATCTTTATATCCCAAATGCCTGATTTACAGTTGGTTCTCAATGACGTTGAATTGCTTCCGGACTATACATTCGAAAGGCACGTTTGCATGCTCGGTTGTGTCTGACTCTTTTTGACCCCATGTACTTTATGTACAAGTTTAGCCTGCCAAGCTTCTGTGTTAATAGGATTTTTTTCCAGGCACCTGGAGTGGGTTGCCATTTCTTCCTCCAGAGAATCTTCCCAACCCAGGAATCTAACCCAGGTCTCCTGCATTTCAGTCATATTTGTCATCTGAGCCACCAGGGAAGCCTCCAATACGTAAGAGCTTAGTTTTAAAAGATGAGTCAGAGCTCTGCAACAAGGAGGGGTATATTATTTGCAGAAAGCATCATGAACCAAGAGGTGCAGCATAGTGTCATTTGGATCAGGTAAAATAGCCTTGTAACTGGATGATAAAGTGTGATGGGGATGAGGTTATAAGACAAAATGGTACAAATATAACATTGTTAGCACAGCTGAGACTATAGAGGAAGGGTCTTAAGTGCTGTGCCAAAGAATGCATCATGGGCCTCTGAGGACCGTGGAAACTTATCTGTCTCATGGACATCTCTAAATTTCTAGTCGTTCTACTTTAGGACAACTCTAAACCCTGATGAGAATTTTCTATCACTGGATCATATTCTTCAGGGACTGTTGGAATGGCATGGGAAATTTACAAGGGAGTATTCACGTGGTACCACGTGTTGAGATCAAACTTTCCCTCTTGGGCGCAGAAGCTAACATTCAAGACATTTGTGCACACAGTTTACGTCTGGGTTTTTCTTTCAAATGTTTAAAGGGCCGAGGTGGATATGTTTACTTAAGAAGTTATGTTATCGTCCGTGCCCTTTGGAAACTTGACTTTGCAGTGGAGCCTTAATGCTTAGAATGCCGAGAGAAGCAGAGGCTATGGGGCTAGTGACAAAGTCTCTTTTGTTAGGCAGCTGCCATACTCTCTGAGCCTAATTGGATTCTTCCTAAAATGTGCTTTCCCAAGTGGCTACTTGTACTGCCTATCCAGTTGGTTAATTTTCAGTGGATGTCAGCATTTGCTGCTAAGTTGATCTGGAAAGCTCTCTAATTTAACTCTTCATACGTATTACTGTTCCCTGATGATAATGGTGATAATTTTAATTGCGGCTTCAGATTTAACAAAGTAATTTAAGTAAATTGCTTTCTAAAGGAGAGAAAGAGAGAGAGAGAGAGAGGATGCATCGGGTGTGGCTCTTAGACATGTGGAGTTTCTTCTTGGGGAAGTTGCATTCAATTGCATATGTATTTCATATATTGATGAACTTAGCTCCCAGCTGGGAGCTAAGAAATTATTTTCTGGTCTACTGCCATTGTGATTTGTGCCTTCCTTAAAGCTTTTTGATGCTTTCTCACTTACTAATGATAATATTCCTCCCCTAGATTAATAAGGGCCTACAAGGACCTGGGTCTTGCTTATACTTTCTCCATTCCTCTGTTGGACAATTTGAGCCTTGGACAACTTGAGCCTTCACTTCTTGGAACTTGCGCTGTTTTCTCCTACCATAGCTTTTATGCATCTATTTCCTCTACTGGAAATGGAATGTGTTTTTCATCCTTTTTCCTGTTATTGAGTCGAAGGTTGTACTTCTCACCTCACAGCAGGCTGATACATTGAGAAATGAGTTCCTGGGGCAAGGGATAATGAAATGACTATTTGGAAAGTCAGCGGACTGAGAAGATGATGGACTAGTGTCCCAAAGAACCATCTTGCCCAGGGTTTGAATAGTTTCTTTTGTAGAACAAAGAGGAGGAGATGAAGTGGTGAAGTAAAAAGAGGTGATAAATTGTGCAAGTATTTCCTGGTTCCTACCAGACTCTGGAGGGACTGTGTCGATGTCATCCTTCCTGCAGCTGTTCACAGGTGGGCCTGGTCAGAATGTTTCCTGTGAGCTAAACCAGCAGTCCCTACTCTTTTTGGCCCCAGGGACTAGTTTCATGGAAGACTGCTTTTCCACAGACTTGGGTGGGGAGGGATGGTTTGGGGATGCTTCAAGCGCATTGTATTTATTATACCGCTGCTAATATTACAGGAGTCAGAGTGAAGGAGGTAATGCAAGTGATGGGGAGCAGCTGTAAATACAGAAAAAGCTTCACTCTCATGCCTACCCCCATTGCTCACCGCCAGCTATAATAGTCCTGAACCAGTACTGGTCCGTGGCCAGGGGTTTCCAGACCCTTGAGCTAAGCAAAGGTATTTTAGCTTAACACTCAGGCATGAGAGGCAGGATTCCTGAAGATGGGTCATTATATATGCTTTAATCTATAGGCAATATCACTTTAGTGATTAAAGGGAAAAGCAAAAATGATAGAATACAAAGTAGAATATAAAGTAAAAGAAACAGAGTCAGATTTGCTCTTCCCTGTATACCTCTGGTTACTCCCGGCTCTCCTATAGGTTTCAACTCAGTTGACATTACTTGGAAGAATTCTATTTTGAGCTCTTGCCTGTGTCAAATCCTGCTATAAGGTCATATACCTTTGATGTAATTGTACTTGTCAATTACAATTTTATATTAATTTTATATGATTTGGTTAAAGTCTTACTTTTTCACTAAAATGTAGAAACCCTGTCAATCTTGTTCATTGTGGGTCTCAGTGGTGTTCAGTTCAGTCACTCACTCATGTCCAATTCTTTGCAACCACATGAACTGCAGCATGCCAGGCTTCCCTGTCCATCACCAATGCCCAGAGCTTGCTCAAACTCATGTCCATAGAGTCAGTGATGCCATCCAACCATCTCATCCTCTGTTGTCCCCTTCTCCTCCTGCCTTCAATCTCTCCCAGCATCAGGGTCTTTTCCAGTGAGTCACTTCTTCAATCAGGTGGCCAAAGTATTGGAGCTTCAGCTTTAGCATCAGGCTTTCCGATTATTCTTCAGGACTGATTTCCTTTAAGATTGAGTGGTTTGATCTATTTGCAGTCTGAAGGATTCTCGAGTCTTCTCCAACACCACAGTTCAAAAGCATCAATTCTTTGGTGCTCAGCTTTCTTCACAGTCCAACTCTCACATCCTTACATGACCACTGGAAAAACCGTAGCTTTGACTATATGGACCTCTGTTCGCAAAGTAATGTCTCTGCTTTTTAATATGCTGTCTAGGTTTGTCATAGCTTGTCTTCCAAAGAGTAATCATCTTTTAATGTCATGGCTGTGGTCACCATCTGCAATGATTTTGGAGCCCAAGAAAATAAAGTCTGTCACCGTTTACATTGTTTTCCCATCTATTTGCCATGAAGTGATGGGACCAGGTGCTATGATTTTTGTTTTTTGAATGTTGAGTTTTAAGCCATCTTCTTCACTCTCCTCTTTCACTTTGATCAAGAGGCTCTTAGTTCCTCTTTGCTTTCTGCCATAAGGGTGGTGTCATGTGCATATCTGAGGTTACTGATATTTCTCCTGGCAATCTTGATTCACACTCCAGGATGTGTGACTCTCGGTGAGTGATCACACCATTGTGATTATTTGGGTTATTAAGATCTTTTTTGTATAGTTCTTCTGTGTATTCTTGCCACCTCTTAATATCTTCTGCTTCTGTTACATCCTTATGCCAATCTTTTCATGAAATGTTTCCTTGGTATCTCTAATTTTATTGAAGAGATCTCTAGTCTTTCCCATTCTACTGTTTTACTTTCTTATTTCTCCTTGCTATTTTTTGGAACTCTGCATTCAGATGGATATGTCTTTCCTTTTTTCCTTTGCCTTTTGTTTCTCTTCTTTTCTCAGCTATTTGTAAGGCCTCCTCAGACATCCTTTTTGTCTTTTTGCATTTCTTCTTCTTTGGGATGGTTTAGTGCTTAATGGTATAGCACTATGCTTACCAGAGAAAAGTGCTCAATTATTATTTTATAAATGAATGAATGATATTATATTTAAATATTCTTGGTATGTTATTTCCCTGGTAAAGAATAATTGGTCAATATTTTGTCTTATTCTGAATAAATGTTTCATTGTCCATGCTGTAGCAAACTCTTTTCCTTCCAGTAATTTAAGGACTGCATATTAGAATATTTATGAGACCTTTTTGGTTTTAGGAAGCCAGGTAACAAGGGTGAAAGTAGTGAAGCTTGAAGCCAGGCAAACCTGATTTCAAATCCTTGCTCTGCTAGTTAGCTTACCAGCTTTTGTGACCTCTGCAATGTATTAATATCTTAACTTAACTTCTTTCAGCCTATTTTTCCACCAAATGAAGCTATCCTTTGCTTCAAAAAATTAATATCTTAACTTCTTTCAGTCTGTTTTTCCACCAAATAAAATGAAGCTAAAAACTTTGCTTCAAAAATGTAATGATGTCTATAAAAATTTAAGATGTCCCCAATTTTAAATAAGAAATATCAATTGCAAATATTGTATTCACACAAGTACACAGATATTCTCTGGATCATTATTAGTATAAGTATGAAATGAAACACTAAATATTGATAAAAACAGTGTAATGATGTAATGTCTATTATATGGAACATTATGTAGCCATGAAAGAGAACGTGAATGAATAGAAGTGGGAAATTAGATATAGATAAGTGAACTTGATATGAGGAACACAAATAAATTAGATATGAGGAGATGTCCAGGATATAGTGTAAAATGAAATAAATCAGAAGAGTATAAAAAAATACACACAAATACACATGCATAGAAGATTTGTGGGAGATATTCAAAGAACCAGTAATAATTGTTGCGTGCTTGCATGCGGGCTGAGTTGCTTTAGTAGTGTCCAACTCTTTGTGACCCCTTAACTTTGGAAATTTTAATGAGTGGTCCAGCTGGTTGGTGAATGGGGTAGTATTTTTTTTTTCAATTTATAGTTTCTTTACTGTTTTTATTTTTAATAAAAACATATATTGCTGATAATTTTTTTTTAAGTCTTAAGATACAATATTGTCCTTTTAGGTTCTTGTAGAAAGAAAATCATGTGAGAAAAGTGTCTAGTTCCTACTAATGAGTTAAATACTCACTTTAAAGGAGATAGCCCTTCTAAAATGTACTTACCAGAGGGTTTCCCAGTGTGGAAACCAGGAAACTCTGCTTCCCTGAGTAGCCTGGTGACAATTTGCTATGAAGCCTGGAATTTACCTAACATGTGCCCAGCCCTTTTCCTTGAGAGTGAAAAGAGAAAAAGTATCCTTTATTCATTCCAGGAGGTAAAAGTCTCTAGGCTGTTTCTTCTGAGCCCTGATGATTACAAACATATTTTATGCTAGAAATTGCAGAAGTTAATTTTCAGAGAGTAATCCCTATTTGCTCTCTGGCTAAAGTTATATAATTTCCTTATAAAAAATGAAAACAACAGAACAAACATTAATGGCAAAAAGGGAGGGTAACGTGAGTGCTGAAACCAAATACTTAGAAACAGACCAAGTCAAAGAAGCCTCCATCTTTGGAACTCGTGAATGTTCAGTCTTTATTGCCATGTCATAGTGTGTGGTTGAACTGCGTGTTTGTTCTTCTTATCTGTCTCTGCAGAAGCCTAACTTTTAATCTTTTCAAAGCATAATGCTTCCCCACCATAAGTACATGGTCATTCCTTTGCTACTTGAACCTGGGTTTCTTTCACTTGTATTCAGTGATATATGAAAACTGCCTTTCATTAGAACATCATCTTTGTTGTTGAGCTCTGCCCTTACACATGAGCTGACCTCATACGAACGCTAATGAGTTCAAATCATTCTGGAGCTACTTGGTGAGGTCTAAGACATTATTTTTTTTCTCTACAGGTTTCTGGATTTGATGTTTTCTGGAAAATTAATAATTGATCTGATTTCCCTTAACTGCTCTCAAGCCAACTTTTACATCACAATATAAATATATTTTTCCGTCTCATGTAATAGCATTTATTAGTGAATCTGACAAAACTCCGGATAAAAACACTGCATTTTATCCTGGTTAATAGCCTGTTTTTTTTTTTTTTTTTTTTTGCCAAGTCACTGTATACCAGCCTCATCTTTACTGCCTCTATTCTTGAAAACAGTAAACACTCATAGCTTTAGAGTCTACATGACTCCACGGACTGACACATTGTCAAGTGGTTTTGATGGACTGCTTTTCACTTGGCAAACTAAAGGTAATAAAAAGAAGTTCACGGCGTAGACTTATGCATGGAGGGGAGCAATTTCTAAGGGCATGCGTGTGTACAAACTAAATCTATGAACTCCAGCAGATCCAGTATCCAGGACTCTAAAACTGGAACAGATTGATTTATCTGTGACAATGTACTTCAGCCAAACCTCTGAGCTGGTTTGTTGGTAAATCCTAACACATGGCCTTTTAATGAGAGATACATTAATAATTGCAATTATGAGTAATATAGCAGGATAGATTGTGTTCTTTTTATTCTGATAAGGGATTGGAGTTGGTTACTCAAGAAACAGATATTTGTCAGATATGGTGTGCTCATGTTTGACATGCTGAATGGTATGTACTTGGAAAAAATGTGTATTGTGTGTGTGTGTGTGTGTGTGTTTTATGCTTTGTTTTTTTCAGGCTCTGTAGTATCACAGTAAGCATTTCACACTTCACACCCAGATCATTGTTATTCTATACCAATTGTCATGTGAAAATCTACAAAATAAACAGTGATGATATCTATTATCTTTTTGCTCTTTGAGAGAAAACACCACAATGAAACAAAATAATAATTCTTGACAAAAAGATCAAACAGGAGTGGTGGTACAGTTTCTGGAATATAGGGTACCATTCACAAACTGATTACAATCAAATACAAGTTCTTGTCCCAACGTGCACTGAACATGTTTCTTTACCTTCTAGAATCCAAACCCCCTTCTCTTAGTTTCTGAGTCTCTTCTGTGGCTCTTCCGTGGCTCCTGAAAGTGACAGCCATCTTATCAAATGACCTATCCCCACTCCTTGCCATGATTAACTGATAGGGTAAAGCCCTAGTCAAATGTAAGCTAGTCTTTCATTCGACAGAGGTCAATCAAGTTATTTTTTTTAAGAACTTGAATATCCAAAGAGGATCTAGTCAGTGATGAACCCCACAATTGGAATGTGATGTACATAATGGTCCGTGCCGGGGACCACACTGGACATAAACATAGCATGTCTGCACTAGAAAGTGATGGATGAGGATGGGATGAGCAAGCAGCGAGGGTGAGGTGGGTATTACAAAAGCACAATTGAGAGAGAGAGAGCTGGCAGGTGTGACCTTGAGGTTTGACATTCTCCTGCAGTTTCTCTAAGACCATGCTTGACATTGTTGTATCTACCTAGTAAACTCCTAGTTTACCTGAGCTACCTG
Organism: Bos indicus x Bos taurus; assembly: GCF_003369695.1. Taxonomy (NCBI): domain Eukaryota; kingdom Metazoa; phylum Chordata; class Mammalia; order Artiodactyla; family Bovidae; genus Bos; species Bos indicus x Bos taurus. The sequence continues at coordinate 43,298,177 of NC_040101.1, forward strand.
GAGTGAGTTTTTGTTTTCTGTAACCAAAAGAGTCTTGATGAGGGCATTCCATTTTACAAATATAAAAATTATGTTCATGACTATAATTTGGAGTTTATTTCTGTACTCAAATATGTAGTATAAGATCATTCTGAAGAAAAACCTCTGAGACAATCAAAAGACCGAAAGGAAGTCACCATTAGGGTGTGATCAAAATAGTCAGGGTCCCAATATGGGAAATGTATTTCAGACGGAATGTTATAGTCTAGAGTAAACATGGATGTGTTCACCAAATTCTTGATTATCAGAACCAGATGGCATTCTTGAAAAGGATTATTTTCATTCAAATAAGCAGCCGCACTTAACCAAACCTGAAAGGGATAAATGAAATCCTTTAACTCAATGTATACTTAGAGTATGAATGAGGAGCTCAGATAATTCATGTGAAAAGCAACGTTATAGGTGATTGAGGTAAATTAAGGAAGTTTGAGAAATATTATTACACTTTTAAAGGGAGAATGATTTTGCCTCCCAACAAAATACCCCGTTGATGTTATGTCAGGTTCTACAGCAAGCTGTACCATTTCTTTCAGTTTTCTCTATGGATAGCAGTGATTAATTTGTCCCATGGCACTCAGATACCTTGCTTCTTTCTTCTTATGAATCATATAAATCTGATTCATCCTGTTCTCAAGAGTCTGGGAAAATAGCACCACCCTGAAAGTTTACGGAAAGGTTTTGTGAAGTTCATAGGAGTTAGAACTTAGATGCGTATTTTCCAAGCTCACATGAATCATTTCAAGTTAGGGCTCTGTTTTGTTCCGAATCTGGCCATGGAGTGCTTTTGCTCAGCTATGTGACATGGGACAGCTACTTAACTGCTCAAAGCTGTGGGCTTAGGTCAGTTTGTCTGAATTCATCAATGGTTATCATGAGTATCAAAGATCCTCTTATCCCTCATGGTTTCACATAATAGTAAAGCCCACTCCCTTACTATGATACCCACTAGATTTTCTCAGAGTAACATCTACTGTTTCCTTTTAACCAATGAATCCCCTTTCCAGTTTGGGATGATTGTTCTTTTCTACCCCAACTGCACTGAAAGGCAGAAGCTGTTTGCTTCTTTGTAAGGAAAATTCAACCCTTTCAAATACAGTGCTGGAATCTCCTTCTTGGAGTGATAATGGAAGAAAATATCAGTGAAGCGTTATCTCTCTCCTATAAAAAGTCCTGGGACAAATATTGCTACTAATACATTCCAGAACAAAAATATAAAAATAAAAAGCAATCTTGTTTTTTTTCCTTAGTTAAACTTGAACTTTCAGCTTTTATTACCAAACACAATTTATCTCTGTCCTAGGAATACGTAGTTTTAATTGGGCACTTTTATTCTCCATATTAAGTATAAGGATAGCACAGGAAGATAAAGTAATTTTTCTCCAAACAAAAGGGAAGTAAAGCAGTAATAGGCAACTGAGAAAGAATGTCCTTCTGAATAGAAGTTAATCAATACGAGTCTACACCCCTTTTTAATCATTTTTTTCCCTTACTGAATCTTAGCCAAAAAACATTCAAGTCAGCCAAAAGTTTCATTTCTGAATAGAAAAGAAAAAAAATTAGAAGCATTTCTCTAAAACAAAAAACACAGAAAATCAACTAATGATTTTTGCCAAAATTGATGACCAAATATATTGGGCAAGCTATTTTTTTCATGTTTCATGGGTTATGAATAGATGTATTTTGCATAACTGAGGATTTATGCCATTCTTAAGTAGCTTGAAAGAAAATCACTAAAATTAGTTTTGATTTTGTATTGCATATGATCTGGATCTGGAAATTCAAGCGAGTCCTTTCCCTATGACCTGGGTATGAGCTACTTATTCTTCTTCAGACAGTATTTCATGCAAGGCATCAGAATTGCCTCCTCTACCAACACAGGCTGCTCAGTCAAAGAAGCAGAGGTTTCAGACCACCAGCTAAGTTCTGTCTGAAATGACCTTTCCTTTCTTACCGGAGAGCTGGAAAGGCAAATATATTCTTATTTGTTTCTCAATTTTAAGACTAGGTATTACTATTCTATTCCTCTTTGTCCACAATGGCAAATTCTGGTAAATTTTCTCTCAGGAAATATCCTGGTGTCACTTTGGAACAAGAATTTGCATTTGTGTCTAAAATCCTAGATGTTACTGATATACTCTGAGAACCACTGCTCTGTGAATAGGGTTTCCCAGGTAGCACTAGTGGTAAAGAACCCACCTGCGAATGTAGGAGACATAAGAGAAGCGAGTTTGATCCCTGGGTCAAGAAGATCCCCTGGAGGAGGGCATGGCAACCCACTCTCTCATTCTTGCCTGGAGAGTCCTGTGGACAGGGGAGCCTGGCAGGCTGCAGTCCATAGAGTCCAAATGAGTCAGGCATGACTGAAGCGACTTAGCATGCATGCATGCTATATGAATAAGAGCAATTGGTTCTAATCCCGGACTACGACTTTACATAACTCATTTGACCCATTAGTCTCACTTTCTTCATCTGTACAGTAAGAATAATTCCTAGCTGGCTACCTCATAAGCATGTGAGGACCATATTAATCAATAAATGTAATAACTTTTGACTTCCAGACAACTATAACCTGTGACACTGATAATTCAAACATCATTAAAGTAGTTCCCCATTATCTGTGTTTTCAGTTACCTGTGGTCAACTGTAGTTTGAAAATACATTAAATAGAAAATTCCAGAAATAATGTCTATTTTAAATTGCATGCTTAAGTAGCATGCTCAGATCTCCAGCCTTCCTGCTCAGGAAGTGAATCATCCTTTTATCCACCATATGCAGGCTGTATACCTGTATACACTACTCAGCCATTGGTTACTTCGTAACTGTCTTGGTTACTTCTCAGTGCTTGGGTCATGTTATCCTTATTTTACTTAATAATGACCCCAAAGGGCAAGAGTAGTGATGCTGGCAGTTCTGACTATTTTTTTTTTTTTTTTTTAGTGATGATGGAATTTCTCTTTATTTATTTATTTATTTGGCTGTGTTGGTTCTTAGTTGTGGCATGGGGAATCTTTCAATACATCGCATGGATTCTGTAGTTGTAGCACATGGGCTCAACAGTTGCAGGATATGGGCTTTGTTGTTCTGCAGCATATGAGATCTTAGTTCTCCAACCAAGAATTCAATCTGTGTCCCCTGCTTTACAAGGTGAATTCTTTACCACTGGGCTACCAGGGAAGTCCCCTGATATTTTCTTACTGTGCCTAATTTATAAATGAAACTCTATCATAGGTATGTATAAGAAAAAAAAAAATATATATATATATATATATATGTTTCGGTACTATCCATGGTTTTAGACATTCTCTGCGGGTCTTAGAACATATCCCTGGAAGATAAGAGGGAGTACTGTGTATTGCTTTTGTACATAATATAAAAATGTTAGTTCCAAAAACATCAATTAACTTTGTTGTCAGTATTTGACATCTATTTTATGATAAGGGTTTCCCTGGTAGCTTAGATGGTAAAGAATCTGCCTGCGATGCTGGAGACCTGGGTTCGATCCCTGGGTCAGGTAAATCCTTTAGAGAAGGGAATGGCTACCCACTCCAGTATTCTTGCCTGAAGAATTCCATGGACAGAGGAGCCTGGTGGGTTACAGTTCCGGGGGTTGCAAAGAGTTGGACATGACTGAGCCACTAACAACACATTGTGTGATACTTCTTCCACCTCCCCATTGCTTTGAAATGAGGGAAGTAGTTTGCATTCTGAACACAAATTTTGGCCAGAGTGTAGATATTAAGTCTTCCCAAGTGACTGAGTGGTAAAGAATCCATCTGCAATGCAAGAGATGTGGGTTTGATCCCTGGGTTGGGAAGATCCCCTGGAGAAGGGAATAGCTAGCTACCCACTCTAGTAATCTTGCCTGGAGAATTCTATGGACAGAGGAGCCTTGTGGGCTATAGTCCATGAGGTCTCATGGAGTTGAATGTGACTGAGCAACTAAACAACAACAACAACAGATAAATATTAAACTATTTAAAAAAACAGGTTCCTTTGAGTTCTGTAGGATTCCAGTATAACTTATTTGAATTAACAACGTATATAAAGTGGCAGCCATGAAATTAAAAGACGCTTACTCCTTGGAAGGAAAGTTATGACCAACCTAGACAGCATATTCAAAAGCAGAGACATTACTTTGCCGACAAAGGTCCGTCTAGTCAAGGCTATGGTTTTTCCAGTGGTCATGTATGAATGTGAGAGTTGGACTGTGAAGAAAGCTGAGCACCAAAGAGTTGATGCTTTTGAACTGTGGTGTTGGAGAAGATTCTTGAGAGTCCCTTGGACTGCAAGGAGATCCAACCAGTCCATCCGAAAGGAGATCAGTCCTGGGTGTTCATTGGAAGGATTTATGCTAAAGCTGAAACTCCAATATTTTGGCCACCTCATGTGAAGAGTTGACTCATTGGAAAAGACTCTGATGCTGGGAGGGATTGGGGGCAGGAGGAGAAGGGGACGACAGAAGATAAGATGGCTGGATGGCATCACTGACTCGATGGACATGAGTTTGAGTGAACTCTGGGAGTTGGTGATGGACAGGGAGGCCTGGCGTGCTACGATTCATGGGGTCGCAAAGAGTCAGACACCACTGAGCGACTGAACTGAACTGATAAAGTGGCAACGTGACAATCAGGAAGGGATTGGGAAGTCTTTACCCTAGCAGAATTCCTTTGGGCTAGAGGCTCCCCAGTGTGAACATAATCTTGGACAACTTCAGTCAAAGCAACCATATCTCCTAGCTTGCCTCATTTGGTTGTCTCAGTTCGGGCCTGTTGTTCTGACATACCTAATGCTCTCTTTGGGCTTCCCTCATAGCTCAGTTGGTAAAGAATCCACCTGCAGTGCAGAAGACCCCAGTTTGATTCCTGGGTCAGGAAGATCCACTGGAGAAGGCATAGGCTACCCACTCTAGTATTCTTGGGCTTCCCTTGTGGCTCAACTGGTAAAGAATCCACCTGCAATGTGGGAGACCTGGGTTGCTGTCTTTACATTCAAGAGTATCCTGTTTAGATAATACATTTATAGTCTCCAAAACTCTAGGCAACTAGCTTTGAATATTTCCATTCTCATGGGCAGTTCACTCCTAGAAGGTAGGAATGAATCTGACTTTCTTTTTCTGATGACGTTAGTTTTTTACATTCTAAATTCCCTTGTTCTGATTTCATTTCTACCAAATGATTTTCTGATCCCCATATTTTATAGTTTAGTTTCCTTAGGGCACGAGATGTCTGTTTTCATTAAAAGATTGCTCAGAAATGCATGTTGCATGAAAGCACGAGACTCCAAGGGTACTTACTGGGGAAATAGAGGGTTGTGTGAATATCACGGCAGTCTGCTTCCACTGGGCACTGGGCACATTCATGTATCCGATGGGATCTGTCAGTTAGGCACCACCTGTCAATGGTCCCTAAATTCTGGGACACTTAAACTGAATTTGATGCTTTGGGAGATAATGGAGCCTACCCCCTACAATATCCTTAATTCATGTCCCAGGAGGTGAGATGGACAGTATTGGCTAGCAGCCATCAACAAAGCTGGCTTGCCCTAAAGACAGAAGACACATGTACATTGAAGTCTTAAGATTTTTAAAGTACTTAAAATACTCAATGCAAGAGAGTGTTTTAATTAAAAAATAAAATGCTTGGCATAGCACCTCTATATCTATGAAGAGAGAAAGTTCTTGTTATGAAATCACAAGCGCTTCTGACATGTGGTAGTTGTTTTTTAATAACTTCATAAAAAATTAAATAATGTTCAGCTGTTGACTTCAGTGTTTCAGAGCCTGATCCTTAACAAGTTTTCAAGTAGTTGGGTAGATGTAGTTCCAGACAATACTGTTGCTAAAAATGAATTCCACGTTTATCTCACTTACTGATATCTACAGTGTTATCTGGATGTATTCTTATTTTCCATGTGGAGAATGTAAGATATCATTGGAATTGATCATTGTTAAAACGTGAGATACATAATTTTATGTATATATTATATATATATAATAAGTATATGTCTCATGCTCCATATAGAATGTTTGTAACTCATTTTCCAACTTATGCTACTCTAGTTAGAAACATGTTTTTGTTTGTTTGTTTTTACTGTAGCCTGGAAAGCACTAATTCACCTACAAGTAGTAATAGAATAACAGGATCAAAATGTTAGAGACCATCCAGGTTTCATTGCTGGAGTTGCCAAGTCAATGTAGACAATTTCATTGTTATTCAAAAATGGTTTTCACCCATAGTTTTTAAAACAAATTTTTGGATATGTATTTTTATTAGATTCTTTTAAAATTACAACCTCTTATAAATGTTTTAAATTTGATTTTATTTTTAGCTGTGCTGAGTCTTTGTTGCTGTGCTGCCTTTTCTCTAGTTGTGGTGATGGGGGCTACTCCCTAGGTGTGGTGCACGGGCTTCTCATTACCGGGGCTTCTCCTGTAGCTGAGGACGGGCTCTAGGGCACGAGGGCTTCAGTAGTTGGGCACGTAGGCTCAGCAGGGGCAGCTCATGGGCTCTAGGGCACAGGCTCAGTACTTGTGTTGCACAGGCTTGGTTGCTCTGTGACATGTGGGATCTTCCCAGACCAAGGATCAAACCCATCACACATAGTTATAACATAGGGCTTTCACATCTAAAACATAAAGAGCATTGTGAAATTTCTGGAATAGGGTCTTGAGGTTTAAATACATTTATAATTAGACTATTTATTTGTTTATATTATTAATATAATTTGTAAACATTTTTCTCATTTGGTATGTGTAGACCCAAAGTTAAATGGTAAAATCATCAAGAATATAAGAAGCTTGAGGAAAGAAAAATGAACAAGAAAGGATTTGTGGGTATAATGATGGAAAAAATACTCTTTGGAAAATAACTTGATTGTTTTAGAAAGCATGATAAACATACTAGCAAATTGGAGTTTGGCCAGCTGCTCTGTGGAAATACTTTAAAATAGAATTTGTGTTCTTAGCTAAAATCTCAGCTCACACCCTCTCTAACCTTGCAGAAAGAAACCAGCTCTTAAATAGCATCTGTAACCTAGAAACCAGAAGTAAATCATAGAAATATTGGAACATATACAAGTAATACAGAAATAAGCCAGATTTCATGAGAGATTTTTTTCAAGAAAATATAAAAAATAGCAAGGGACCAATTTTAATACCTTCTGACCTTAAATATCACACTAACAAGTACATATAAAAGTTCAAATTGTTGCTCCCCAGATATTCCTTTTATAGAACAGTATGGATAAGGAGGTTGTGAAAAGCACACTTGGACAAATAACTAAACAGAGGCATTAGGCATTTTTTGCACATTTGGATAATGCGTGAAAACATTTCCAGCTTTAAAGCTATCTTTACACCTTCCTCTGTGTTGAGACTGAGCGTGAATGTGATGCCTTGATGGCGACACATGAGGGCTGGATGGGTCCATTGTAGAGAAATGAGAAGTGGAAAGTGAGATTCTCACATCCTTTTCCTACTTCTCTATAAATGAAGGGGTTTTGGTGTTTTCATGAGCTGTAAAGAGTAGTTAAGAGAGGGTACGTGACATAGTAGGTGAGAATGAAATTCCCAAATGAGACCAACCTGGATTTGACTTCGGGTTCTGTGATTTTTCTGGTGTAAAATCTTGAGCAGGTGATTTAGCACTTATGAGCCTCCGTTCTCTTGTGGTCAAGTCGGATAATAGTGCCTGCCTCCTAAGGCTGGTATGATAGTTAATCTGTTTGTTCTCGAAAAGCATGTAACACAATGCCTGTAGTGTAGAAACTTTCAGAAAATGTTGGCTCTTAGTAACTGAAGACCTAAGAAAGGTAAAGAATGTGTTTCTGAGCCCACCGCGCACGTGGCCCCCAGTCTACTATCTGAGCAGGTTTTATATGAGCTGCTATTACAAACATTGCCATTGATATATGAAAGACCCTCACTTGCCTGTCATATCACAGGGGATCAATGTGGTCTGCTGAGTAAGTATATCACTTTTTACATCTCAGGTCATCTCTTCTGATGCTTAGAACATTTATTGACTCTAAGTTTTCTACTCTAATGAGTCCAACACACCCAAATTGAATTACTACATTGCTTTCTTATAGCTATATATTGCTTTTTGAGATTTCTTCTTCTCAAGCAGCCCTCCTCTGTCAGTCATGCCTGGTAAAATGTCACTGGTTCTTCAAGAGTCTTCTCAAATGCCCCCTCCTACACTGTAGACTTTGTAGCTTCGTGGTGTTATGCACTTTAAATATATCTTGTTTTATTCACCTTTAACACAACCACCTAGCTGCTGAAGCCAGGAATTCTTTCCAATCCATGTCATCTTCAGTGTGTAACAAAATGTTTTCACACAAGCATTCTGTATATATTTAAGTGAAGAAGTACCTTTACATCACTTAAGGTGATGAAGCATCAGATAAATATCAAAGGAAATATCATCGTGAACATCAGGAGATGATTTCTTTGTATAGCCTGGATGGAAAATGCCAGAATGGCTCTGGTAGTAAGTCGAAGGAAACTACCTGCTTAAAGGACTGAAAAGCTGGGACCATGAAAGAACTGACCTCTTAAGGATATAAGGAGAAGATTCTGAATCATGATGCCTTTGGGGTGGACCATAATTAGGCTATTCTAAAAGAATAATAAAAGAAGAGTTTGTCTTCTCTATGTCTGGCCCATCAGAGATTCTTAGTAATCCTTCTATAGTAATTCCATCTGTAGTCATTCTTACTTCTATGGCTATATTAATTAATATTGCTACATCTCTTGAGAATTTACCACGTGTCACTCACCGATCTGGGTGCTCTACATGTGTTTTTTCTTTCCTTTTTTTTCACTGCTGCTGCTGCTAAGTCGCTTCAGTCGTATCCGACTCTGTGCGACCCCATAGACGGCAGCCCACCAGGCTCCCTGTCCCTGGGATTCTCCAGGCAAGAACACTGGAGTGGGTTGCCATTTCCTTCTCCATTTTTTTTTTTTTTTTTTTCACTACAACCTCACAAAGAAGGTATTACTTGGATTCTGATTTTACATAAGAAGAAACAGAGGTTCGTGCACCAGCATGGCTAGGCCTAGAGACGATCAGACTAAATGAAGTAAGTCAGGGAGAGAAAGACAAATACCATATGATATCACTTATAGGTGGAATCTAAAATATATGCAAATGAACTTGTTTATGAAACAGACTCACACATAGAAAATAGATTGGTCGTTGCCAAGGGGGAAGCAAGGTGGGGAGTTTGTGATTAGCAGTTGCAAACTATTTTGTATAGAATGGACAAATAGTAAAGTCGTACTGTATAGCATAGGGAGCTATATTCAAAATCCTATGATGAATTACAATGGAAAGGAATATGAAAAACAGTATGTGTGTATATATATATATGTGTGTGTGTTTGTGTGTATGTGTGTATATGACTGAATCACTTTGTGGTACAGCAGAAATTAATACAACATTTTTAAATCAAATATACTTGAATAAAATAAATTTTAAAAAGAAAGAAATAGAGGTTCAGGCAAGTTTCACCTAAGTTCACAGAGCTAGTAAATGGCACAGTCAGAATCTGAATCCAAATCTGTTTGATACCAGAACCACATTCTTCATTCTTAGGCTGAATACTTTAAAAATACATAAAAATACCCCCCACCCACCATGGACAATGACCATGGCACAGGCATGTGTGGAAGTAGCTCATTATGCTGGTCACAAAAAGTACCACCTGTAACTACTGACTTCTCTTAGGGAATCACTGAACGTCAGAGCTGGGGAGGATGTTAGCCAGCATTTACGACAGCTCATGCTGTTTTCGTGTTGCTTCCCTTGTGGCTCAGCTGGTAAAGAATCTGCCTGCAATGTGGGAGACCAGAGTTCGATCCTGGGTTGGGAAGATCCCCTGGAGAAGGGAAAGGCTACCCACTCCAGTATTCTAGCCTGGAGAATTCCACGGACTGTATATGGGGTCGCAAAAAGTCAGACACGGCTGAGCGACTTTCACTTCACTTCATCTCACTTCATGTTGTTTTAGAGGAGGTAATTGAACACCAGGGAGATAAAGTTTTCTGCTTTAGATCAATGAGTGAGTGGCAAAATTAGGACCAGAAATCCATTCTCCTTCCAGTATACCAGCATAGTTTCTCAGGAAGCTGGAATAAATAACTTTACAGAGTTGTCTTGCTAATCCAAACCTATAAAGTGACAGTGAATGTCACAATCCACATTATCAGATGTTGTTTTAGGTTGCAGTTGTTATTCTCTTACTCTTTCTGCCAGATTCTTTCTTTTTAGACATCACAGCCCAGGCTGATAACCTGTAGAGCGTCAGATACAGAGAAAAATAATTCTTCCTACTCCCGACCCCATGCACTTCCCATACTTGAGGAATTTATTTCTGAGCTCATGAAAATGCCCTTAAAAACCAACTGTTCAATAGTCTGAAGTTGGTTTTCTAAACAGCATTACTTGCATGAGCTGCACTCAAAACCCTGGATCCCCCAATCCACATCATTGCCAGCGGAAAATAGTTTTTTTCCCTCTGTGCCAAAGACGAAGGAAACAAAAGAGAAGAAAAAAATTTAGTGGATAATACAGTAGTTTGGCTTGAAATGAAAAGACTGCTGAATAAGTTGAAAGCTCTGGGAACTGAAATTCGGATAGAATAGTGGCTGTGTATTGTGATGGGGAAGGAAAGAGGAAGTGTCCCTGTGTGTAAATGACTGGATAAAGAGTTCTTTAATGAGTACACAGAGGAACAAGGACGTGGTATTGGGAGAAGAGCCGGATAACCCAGTGCAAGTGTCAGAGGCCCAGAGGAAATGTGTCAAAGGCTAAAACTGTGCGAGAGAAGAAAAGCTTTATAACTATGTTGAGAACAAGATAATAGGAGATGAAGGGATGGTTCTACCAGAAGGTGCTTTTAGAAAAAAGTCACACTTGTCTTCCCTCAACACGTCACAGTTTCCCTGTCAGAGGAGGTAAGTAATATTAGTTTGGATAGGATCTAATCCTAGTGAGAGAAACTGAAGCCCAAGGAGATGAGGAAATTTAAAAACACAACATTGGTGCTTCAGATTCAATTCTGTGAATGGTTGTAAAACGCTGACATTTTGCTAAGTGCCAGGGATGTCAAGATGAATAAGACACACCTCCTGCCCTCAAGGATTCAGTCTAGGGGCTAAAACAAGCACAGCACAAGCTAATTATATAACAGGATGATAAATGCAATATTATATTGATTTCTGGTTACTTTGTAAGGCTTGAAGAATGAGAGAGGAATAGAGATTAATTGGCCCAGGGTGATGATTTTTAAAAAGAAACTCATTTACCTGATATATAGATAAATTGGATTAGTAGTTTGATACCCATCATGAGCAATAACCTGGAATCAGTTCGTGAAAACAGATGTGTGTGTGTGTGTGTGTGTGCACGCGCTCTGTTGCTATTGTGGCTTCTCTTCTGTCCATGGGATTTTTCAGGCAAGAATACTGAAATAGATTGCCATTTCCTCCTCCAGGGAATCTTCCTGACCCAGGGCTCAAACCTGTGTCTTCTGCATCTTCTGCATTGTGGACATTAATACAAGTTAGAGATGATTCTAAGAATTATTGTGGATTTACCAAGGAAGACTAGACTAATGTAATTTTATTTCCCTTATAAAAAAGTAAGTTAGATTGGGAGGCTAGAAACACAGTGCAGACATGCATACCATAAACCTTATCTCATATGCTGGTTTTCTCTGAGTATTTGACGAGGTCTTCAGTAACACACTTGTTGAATAAGAAGTCCATGGACATGATGCTAATATACTGAGATGGACTTGGAAATGCCAGTGAACTGGTAGCGGTGAGTCAGAAGGGAGGCTTCTGGTTGTGGAGTGTAGATTCTTTACTGTGGTATGGCTGTGGTGATCCTTTCATTCATGACTTGGATGGTGGTTCAGTAAGGGACACCCCAGGGAACAAAGAGCAGACTTAAGCAGGGCAATTTGAGCTGAATTTAATAAAGGGATGACAAGCAGACACATTTTAAGGGAACTAATAAGAGGTAGTGCAGAGTCTCCCCACTAGTCTGAGATGCTGAGGATAAAGATCAGACCATGGAACCCACAGTGAAGTGATAGTAGCAAGCAGAAGGCTCCTGCCCCAGCTAGAGCTTTGGATTACTTTTTCCTTGCATTGCACTTGACCTGCTTATTGGTCCCTGCCCTGTTTTCCTGCAGACACTTACCCACTCTGCCGTGTACTTCCTCCTCCCTGGACTCATTGTCTGTGCAGGGATGGGTAGAAGTCATGTGTTCCTCTGCTTATCAGCTATTTCCTGTCCTTGATTTATTGCTTGTGAAGCCCTTAATTAGTCAGATCTTTCCTGACGTTCTATAATTGTGGCAAGGGCAGTTTCGGTCCCCATTATGCCTGTGAGCATTTGGCAGCGTGTCTTCTGATACACCTGTGAACAAGGAGAAATCGGAGCCTGATGTTATTACTTGAATGGACTTGGATGGGCTTCAAAATGCTAATTAAGTGGTAGATACCAATAGATAGGGCTCCTGGGGAAGTAATGATAAGATAGCACTTGGAGGAGACTACTGTCTGATTTCTTGTGTTAGCCTCTCCTACCTTCCTGGTAAATTTCTAAAGGTTTTCTTTCTATTGCTTTGGTAAATAAATTATTCTGAAAACACAGGCCATCAAGATATGCATAATTGTTCCCAAACAAATGGAAGTTTTGCAAGCATTTTTTTAAACAGTCACATCTTCCTTGGGCCAGTATTCAAGGGATGTTTTTCTTATTTGAGGGCACACTAACACACAGTTGGTAAAAATTTCCCCGGAAAGAGCAAAGTAAATATTTATAAAATGTGTCATAGGTACTTGTATAACAAATAATACTTATGGGGCTAATCAAGACTTGTTAGCAAATTTAGTGAGACTTTGAACGTTTTATATGTCAGACTGAAATGAAAACAAAACATTTGAATTTGATCTAGGAACATTCCCTTTCTTCCATTTTCACTATTTATATCGCCAATGTGAATCTTGTAGGTAGACTGAAATTTTAATATCCTTCCTGAGTTCACTGTCCTGTCTAATGGGATATGCAAAATAGATGATATTTATTTATAGGTTACTCAGAGAGGTTTGTTCTCTCTGTCTGCCTGTCTCCCTTACCCTCTGTCTCTCTGCCCATTCCCCTTGCTGTGGCGGGTCTCTGTTTCAAAGAAGCAAAAGACCCCTTTTAATTTCTCTTTACTTCAAGATGTCCTAAAGGACCCTTCTGGGGTTGAAACACTGTAAGGTTCCCTTACTCTTCCGTTGGTTTTAAACTTACCTGTGTTCAGAGAAATCTGTATGCGGGTCAAGAAGCAACAGTTAGAACTGGACACGTAATAACGGACTGGTTCCAAATTGGGAAAGGAGTACTTCAAGGCTGTATACTGTCACCCTGCTTATTTAAATTATATGAAGGGCACATCATGTGATATGCTGGGCTGGATGAAGCACAAGCTGGAATCAAAATTGCAGGGAGAAATATCAATAATCTCAGATATGCAGTTGACACCACCCTTATGGCAGAAAGCTAAGAGGAACTAAAGAGCCTCTTGAAGAAAGTGAAAGAGGAGAGTGAAAAGGCTGTCTTAAGAGTCAACTTTCAGAAAACTAAGGTCGTGGCATCTGGTCCCATCACTTCATAGCAAATAGATGGAGAAACAATGGAAATAGTGACAGACTTTGTTTTCTTGGGCTCCAAAATCACTGCAGATGGTGACCGAAGCCATGAAATTAAAAGACATTTGCTCCTTGGAAGAAAAGCCGTGACCAACCTAGACAGCATATTAAAAAGCATAGACATTACTTTGCTGACAAAGGTCCATCTAGTCAAAGCTATTGTTTTTCCAGGAATCATGTATGGATGTGAGAGTGGGACCATAAAGAAAGCTGAGTGCCGAGGAATTGATGCTTTAGAGCTGTGGTGTTGGAGAAGACTCTTGAGAGTCCCTTGGTCTGCAAGGAGTTCCAACCAGTCCATCCTAAAGCTAATCGCTCCAGAATATTCATTGGAAGCACTGATGCTGAAGCTGAAGCTCCAATACTTTGGCCACTTGATGTGAAGAACTGACTCATTGGAAAAGACCCTGATGCTGGAAAAGATTGAATGTGGGAGGAGAAGGGGACGACAGAGGATGAGAAGGTTGGATGCACCACCGACTCAATGGACACGAGTTTGAGCAAGCTCTGGGAATTGGTGATGGACAGGGAAGCCTGGCGTGCTGCAGTCCATGGGGTCGCAAAGAGTCAGACACGACTGAGTAGCTGAACTGAACTGATATTTCAATTACTGAAAAAATAAATGACTTTACATTGTAGCACATTTGTCATGAAAACTTTCTGAAGATAACAGATGATGTTACCCTTCTTTTTACCAGAAATTGATATTTGACTGGACATAATTTTTCTATTATGTCACTGTTTTATAACCACTTGTTGAAAAAAATGTCCAAGAGCTCATCGAGGCGGCTTGAAGTTACCTTGTCATTTCTTTTCTACAACTGAGATCATATCTTTTTAACTGCGCGCTTCACAATGAAAGCAGCTTCCTTTGTGATCACTGGGACACATTCCGGAGCCTTCGGACACCAATTTAGATTGCCGCCTTCCCTCCCCCACCAAGACAGGCAAGCAGAACGCTGAGAGGTGATTAGAATTTTACTCCCCCATCCACAGACCTTCAGCTTTCCCCGTCTCCTTAGCTTCCCTTTGCTTAGCAACAGGAATGTGGCAAACACTGGATTGCTAACAGATTTCTTTTTTCCTCTCACATTGAAATGAGGAACTTAAGGGTATAAAAGCCAATAGAGCATCACACATTTCATGTGGGCTTCCCATTAGAATTTTATACGCTGAATACAGGGAGTTTCTGGGGCCACAGTATTTTCACAGTTTTTCTGGTTGCGATTGACTTAATCATATAACAGCATCTGGGCCTCTACTCCCCGGTGAATACAGCAGAAAGTCAGCACCTAAGAAAGTGCCAGTGCATGTTTCAAGTACACACCTCTGCCCCCTTTTCTCCCCTGGGTACTATTTTTAGAAATTTAAGTCATCTAGGTCAGGAATTAAGGCTGTCCTTGTAATAGTAGTTCAAAGTAATTTAGAGGTGTGCACATCGTCTTTATTCCTCTGTGAATGCGGAGGCTTTTTAAATTCAGCAAGTCAATTCAACAGTACTGGTTCCTCTCCTCTCAGCAAGGCATTGGGTTAGATACCCAGAGAGTAACATCAAGAAGAGTCGAACCCTGCCTTCAAGAAGTGAAGTGGACCTGTTTGTTTATATAGCATTAAATACAGGATATATTAGGTTTCCAATATCTGACCATTTTTGGCCTAAAAAGTGGCAGTTTCATATAACATAGCCTAATAATGTGCTGTTGTCATGCCTAAAAAACACTAAACATTGAGGACCTTAAATATAAGTGGTTGAAATTCAGGATGGGCTTAAGAGGAATATATGATTTCAGTAAGTCCTAGAGATTTGTGTAGAATTAGATTCTCCATGCACTAACCACCTGTACTAGGCAGTAGGAAGCTGAATCAAAGCAATGGAAAGCAGAAAGTAAGAGTTTTACTTAGAAAATATCAAGCAGTCTAGAATGACTGGCACAAATAATTCATGAATGGGGCAGTGGAGGACACCTACAGCTCAGACAGTAAATTGGTGTCAGAGTGATTATTTTATCAGGCTAGAGGGAAGCGTGAAAGATGCTGAGGAAGGGAACAGCAAATTCATGGCTATGTACCTACTTTTCCACTGGTCTTAAGATCTACCCTTGTGTGTTCCCCAGGAAGGGCTGACTTTCTCTGGCACAGAAAATTAATATATACATTTGACGGTATCTTTTAATGACTATTTTGAAATAAGTGTCAACAGTAACAAAAGGAAGTCCACAGTGACACAGAAAAAAAAAGTGTGTGTTTTTTTTTTAATGGACATTAAAGCTGAAAAGGCTAGAGCAAAGGTCACATGCCTAGGGCATCCACACTGATAGCATAAAGCCAACTACAACCCAAATTCAGCCAAGTGCCTGTTTTTGTAAATAAAGTTTTATTTGAACACAGGCCCATTCATTTTCCTCTTGCCTGTGACTGTTTTCATGCTGCACTGTGGTTGCAGAGTTGATTAGTTGTAATACACACAATATGGCTGGTAAAGCATAAACTATTTTTCTGTTTAGCCCTTCACAGGAAAAGATCGCTAACTCCTGGCACTAAAAAAGAAAAAGGTTGACTTGGTTAATCTATCATTTTCTACTTTGTTGACAGATACTGAGAGAGGAAAATCAGCAGTTCAAGTGTGACAATAAATGATAACTAGTACCTTGGCCTCAAGGTCAGTCATCAGTGAGAGAACTGGGGGCTGGTGATTTAGTGAGCACTTGATCACTGCTACTTATTCCAAGTTTCAGAACCTTTATTGATGCCTTGTAGTCAAATTTTGCTAGTTTACAAGAGAATCTAGATTTTGAGATATTTATATGATATCTCCCGGTTTTAAGATAGTGTCCATAAGTGCAGTGTAAAGTTTTTAGCCTTGGGAGTCAAAAGCAATGTCTCTGTCTGGATTCAGTTTATGACCACATGTTGTAGCTCTAGAAGAAGACATCATTATAAGAAGGAAGGGGTGAAAAGTTAGGGGGAATTAAGTGATACAGCAAGAAGATGGAGCAGTATATGATAAGGATTCTCACGTGCTCTGCAGGACTTGAGAACGAGAGCAGAGTTGAAGTCAGGAAGAGGAAAGGACCTTGTTTATTCCTATCGGGAAAGTTTGCTTTAGAATATGTCATTGTCAGGGCATTGGTGAAATGATTCAAAGATACAGACAGTGTTTATTACTATGTTTATTAAACTAACATACTTTAGTTTAACATAGTCCTCTCACGTGGGGCTCCAAAGTGTAAGAAGAGAAATGAATTAATGGTCAAGCAGGAACTTAGCTATCTATGTTAAATCTGAAAATAAAGAAAAAGAGCAGATTAAGGAATACCATGGACAAGACATGTTTCTTGGTTTTCTTCACATGTCTGTGAGAAGAAGAAAATATTCAAGGGACAGAGTCAATATTATTTTCAGTGAGATGTTAGATTTAAATAAATATTTCCTGAACTGTATACCCTTGACAATTGAATATGCACAGCAGAACTTGTTTGCTTTTTTAATGGAAGTTAATACCTTGTGGGCAGAACCTTGTTTAATATGTTTACTCCCAAATCCTCTGGCCCCAGCACAGTGCAGCCTTGCTGAATTTGCTGAATGAATGGGTACAGGAGTGAACGCACGACTGGGGGCCCGCATAGATCCTGTCTTGCACATTTCGTTGTCTTCCGTATGGCCTCTGTTTCTGCTCTGATGACATTCTCTTCTCTCCTATATCTCTGGTCTTCTTCTTTTTTTAAACAAAATTCTTTTTACAAACACATTGAATTATCTTTTTCAAAAATGTATTGAAACTATAAACCCAGAAACTATCATTTCTTATTTTCTGTATATGATTGTTTTGCCTCATAACTGTGTAAGGTAAATTACCATTTAATTGCTGTTTTTTATTCAGACATATTTCTAGATGGTGCTTTGGATTCTAATAAGTGTCAGATTTTCCATTTTTATTTGCAAAACAATTTTTGTTACTGAAGAAGACAGAATAAATGAGAAGATGTGAATGTTTATTATGCTAGTGGCAGGGAACAGCATATCATAAATTGCTACCTTTAACAAAAAGTGATATTAATTTATTTACTGAACAGTGACGGTTGAGCGTCTGCTATGTGTGAAGCATCTGCTATCTGTACATGAGTGCCTGAGACCAGTGGAGAAGCGTAGTGTTCCTAGTGTGATGGAGTGACCTACCGCGGAAAGGCAGAGGCATCTCCTGGCAATCAGTGAACCCCTTAAAGCAGTCTTGGACTGTGATGGACGACTTGTCAGCTGTTTTCTCACTGCTTACTACAGGGGGCAAGGAAGTTTGCAGGAGTTTCTTTAACAGGGTAATCAAGAACATACTTTTCCATCTCTCTGGAAGTTTATACCTTTCTCAGCTTAGAAAAGTGCTCTGCCTTTCCATTTGTGAAAAGTGACTGTGCAAAACTGCATCTGAGACAAAGTAGAACTTCAAGAGTGAATAGTGAAAGGATGGGAAATACATCTCATTTGGCAGGTCATTTAAGGCTGTTGCCTGGTGATTCAGATGGTGGAGAGTCCGCCTGCAGTGCAGACCTGGGTTCAATCCCTGTGTTGGGAAGATCTCTTGGAGAAGGGAATGGCTACCCACTCCAGTATTCTTGCCATGGACAGAGGAGCCTGGCATGCTGCAGTCCTTAGGGTCCCAAAGAATTAGACACTGACTTTTCACTTTCAAGGCCCTTTGCTTACTACATTGCGATTGTAGTTGTAAGAAGAGGAGAGGGAGCTCGAAGTGTGTGCTGAGCTCTCTGGATGCCCTGTCGCTTCCATCCTCACAACACGCCTAAGTGTTATCATTGTGCCCATTTTATAGATGAGAAGGCTGAGGTGCTGGGCTCCCTTTTTACATATTTGCTTATTCCTTCCCATCTCCCTCTCTAGACAAATTTCACTTTTCCTAAATACTCATTGTAGCAATATGTCTCTTTTTCCTCCTATTATAATTTTTAACAACTTTTTTTTATTGAGGTAAAATTGGTATACAATATATATGTTTAAGTTGTGCAAAATTATAATTGAACATTTCTGTACACTACAAAGTGATCACCACAATAAATCTAGCTCCCATCCATCACCATACACTTGAGCCCATTCACCCATCCCCCACCCCTTCCCCTCTGGTAACCACCAATCTCTTCTCTGTATCTGTGAGTTTTATTTTGTTTGTTTTGTTTTTTAGATTCCACAGATAAGTTAAATCATTTTGCATTTCTCTGTTCTCTGTCTGACTTATTTGGCTCAGCATAATACCCTCAAGACCCATCCATATTGTTGCTCAAGCGGTGCATTGATACACAAAACTGCAGTCCATGGGGTCACAAAGAGTCAGACACAACTTAACGCCTGAATAACAACAGCATGGTAATTTGGAAATGGAGACAACTTTAAATTGCTTGCTTTGTATGCTTCAGTATAGAGTTATATTTCATTTCCCCCCAAGGCAGACCAGGCACCTATTTCATAACTTGGCAGGGTCATCTGCAGGTTGCATCTTTGCCCTGGCATAATCGCATTAAAATTTGGCAGGGATTTTTGGATTCAGTTCAGTTCAGTTCCTCAGTCGTGTCCAGCTTTTTCTACCCCATGGACTGCAGCATGCCAGGCTTCCCTGTCCATCACCACTTCCCAGAGCTTACTCAAACTCACGTCCATCGAGTCAGTGATGCCATCCAACCATCTCATCTTCTGTTGTCCCGTTCTCCTCCTGACTTCAGTCTTTCTCAACATCAGGGTCTTTAACAATGAGTCAGTTCTTTGCTTTGGATTGCTTTGCTTCTATTAGGTATTGATCCTCCTAAAAGTATTTTATCAGCTGTGAACTTTTGTGGTTATAAATTGACCTACAAAAATTATACCACTTGGAAGGATGTGTGTGATTCATTTCCATTTGAATGACCAGCTAATTACATCTGCTAAGCACTCAGCCAAAGTGTACAGCATTCTTTTGTATTTGCATGTTTTAAATCTAAAACTTTTAGTCCAGGTCATTTAGGACTCTCCTATTAGGGGTGATTAATTAGTAATTAAGTAGAGTCCAACTATATAAAAAAAAAATCTTTAGGGACACAGAAAAAATGAAAATATTGCCATTTTCTTTTATGCCTGATGGTTTTTGCCCCATTAATTTCTTAGGCGCTCACTTCTTGGAAACATAGAGCATAGAACTTAATGAGTGTCCTTCAGAAAATGTGCACATTTAATTCTGTTCAGAATTAACCTCTGGCTCTTAAATACTTGAAATAATTCTACTCAGAATGTGTGGTTCACAAATGCAAATGTTTCTCCCAGATTTTGAGCTTTTCGGTTACCAGATGCTGAAAGTTTTTTTGACGGCTAGCTATGGGATGTAAACACGAGTAGCGTTGTAGTCACGGTTTACTGCTTCCATTAATAAGTGAAGACTCAGGCAATAACATATATCGTACCATTACATATAAATGTGATGAAAGTGTAGGTTATTTTGTGCGTGTGTGTGTTTTCTTTTTTGAGAAAAACTCAAAAGCTATGTCAGAGCAGGCCATATATGGCACACCGAATCCCACAGATAAGAGAAGCAAAAAAAAAAAAAATTGGAAGCCTACAACCTGAAGGCTATGTCTGTTATTTTATAGACTTGGAATTGCAAGTCTTCAGATGATACTACTTTTGGTGTATTGAATAAACTTGATTGATTTTAGCAACATTTTTACTCCAAATACATAACACCACACAGATGAATGCCTATCAAATGCACTGTGCTGCTTTTTAAATGCACATGTAAAAATCATGCTTCTTATAAATGGAGAGTGAAGGTCATGTTAACAGAAAAATATTTTCTAAAATATGTTAAATTCTCCAGAAACAGGTCAACTCTATGTCTGTTTGAACATAGGCCCTTCTTAAATGATTAGAGTGATGATAAAGCAAAAGAAAAATCATAACTCTCAATAAGTCCTAGCAGTTCCTTTTTTTCCCATGAAGTGATGAGTTTAATTACTCTCCTTTCAACTCTTTCTGTGGCAGTTTGTAAAATTTAATATTTCTTGCCCGTGTAGTGTAGTCAGACAAACATGGAATTTGGAATCAAATCTAGTCTGACCACTTATTGGCTACTTAATGGTGAGCATTTATGAATTTCAAGTTCTTTATCCTTTCAATGGAAATTAAGAAGGCACTGTGATATTATCCTGAAGGCAGAAGAGAAAGCAGAATGAAGCTCCTGTAATATCCAGAAGCTGAAGCTCAAAAATGGCAGCTGGGCTTCCCTGGTAGCTCAGTGATACAAACTCTGCCTGCCAATGTAGGAGACATAGGTCTGATCCCTGATTCAGGAAGATCGCACATGCCATGGAGCAAGTAAGTCATAGTAGGCCACAACTACTGAGCCTGTGCTTTACAGCCTGGGAGCTACGACTACGGAGCCCATGTTTGGCAACTATGGAAACCCGTGTGCCCTAGAGCCGATGCTCTGCAACAAGAGAAGCCCCCGCAGTGAGAAGCTGAGAAGCCCGCATACTGCAACCAGAAAGTAGCCCTGCTGGCTGCAACTAGAGAAAAGCCCATGCAGTGACGAAGACCCAGAACAGCCAGTAAATAAATAAATACAATTGAAAAAAGACTGGCAGCTGTTATTGTTTGGGTTGGAAGCAGCTAGAAGACAGAGGAGGAGAATGATCTTGAACAAATGAGAGGGATCTGGCAAGATATGAACCATGTGTGATGACCAGCCAGCCCACCAGTGAGAACCCCCTCATGGTTAAAATCACTGGCAATCATTTTTCTAGACATATAGAAAAATGTATAGAAAAACCAACATGTATATGTCCCCTTATACATATTGTTTTGGCCATTTTAGCTTACAAAACACTTCTGCTTTTAGGTTTCTAAAGAGAATGTACAAGCATTCACATGGCAAAGCAGAGAAATTTTA
The DNA here is from genome assembly GCF_003369695.1 of Bos indicus x Bos taurus. Taxonomy (NCBI): domain Eukaryota; kingdom Metazoa; phylum Chordata; class Mammalia; order Artiodactyla; family Bovidae; genus Bos; species Bos indicus x Bos taurus. The sequence goes on from NC_040101.1 coordinate 43,319,845, forward strand.
GAAATAAGTTAAGTATTTCCTTCATTTAGATTTGTATAAAGAACGGCACCATACTGCTGATGGAAAAAAAGGGGTAGGGTGGCAAGTCCAACATTTCAGAAGGTAATACACTTTTTCAGACCACCATTTTGTGAAAAGGAAGAACTGTTTCACTAAATGTTCCCAGTGGCTAGAATACCAAGGAATAGTTTTATTCCTTATAAATCATGTATGCTGATGAAATTCAAGTGAAGCCATTTTATTAGATTATCACATTTCCCTTCCCTGAGCTTAATTTGTGATGGGATAAAGAGCTCATCTTTTTTTCCCCCAATAGACCTCTCTTTTTACCACCAGGTTTCCAGTCTGATTTTGAGATCAAAGAATTTTATTTAACCTCTGGGTTGGATGTTGCATATTTCATTCATCTCCAAGCCAATTATGTGCAAATTCTACCTTCTGAAGCCTATCAGCGAGTCTCAGAGAAGTCAAGGTTGGTCAGAGACAGAGAGGACTTTTGTCTGCTGCATTGTACTTCGTGTTTGCTTTGAAGCATTCAAAACCATTGCTTCCACTCATTATCATCAGAGAGGTGTGGAGGCGGCTCAGACATCCCCATCAGAGCGGAAAGACTTTAGTGCTTCACCTCCCTTTAATCTTTGTAAATGCAAAATGTATTTTGTCACGGGGACTTACATTTTCATATCATTATGCATCCAAAGATGTGAAGTTATTTTTCTTTTCCAAAGGAATCTGTGGTATCAATAATTGCATATTGTTTCTGTGCTGCAAATCAGACAACTTGGAGGAAAAATTTTGTCATGTTTTTGAAAGGGCAGCACAAACCATGATCATTACGGATCAATCTGACAGTTCATCCTCATGAACTTCTAATGTTCCAACTGAGTAGCCCTTGGGAATGAAAGCAATGTAAAGATCAAACCTGTGTGTTATGTGTACCACATTCAAGATCTTACTATTTAGATTTGAATAGATCATTCAAAGAAATTTTGTGGTTGAGCAGTGACTAATTTTTCTGAGAATTTCTTCTGATTTACATTAAGGTTCTTTGCTAGTTCATAAGTATTTAAACGTAATTTTTCTAGGAAAAACTATCCTTTTTTTTTTTTTAAGAGCACCTAATAAGCTTCCCTGGTTGCAGTAAATAATCTGCCTGCAGTGTAAGAGACTGCCTGCAATGGAGAGACATGAGTTTTATCCCTGGGTTGGGACGATCCCCTGGAGGAGGGTAGTAGTGTAGTGTATTGTTGATCGCTCATTCGTGTCTGACTTTGCGACCCCACGGACTGTAGCCCGCCAGGTTCCTCTGTCCATGGGATTCTCCAGGCAAGAATACTGCTGGTGTGGGTTGTCATTCTCTTCTCTAGAAGATCTTCCTGACCCAGGAATTAGGAAATAGCAACAAACTAGTATTCTTGCCTGGGAAATCTCATGGACAGAGGAACCTGGCTAGCTACAGTCCTTGGGGTCGCAGAATTGGACAGGAGTTAACTAAACCACCATCATAAAATATTTTAATTTATAGATCTCAATCATAATAATATCTGATGTTTATATTTTGCAAGAAATTATGCAAAAAAAAGAATTTGTAATAATTGTTATTGACAAGGAGAATTGTTAAACCATATACTAAATAATCCCAGTCTAATCCAAATGCTCCTATGGAGCACCAATTGACCACTCTATTCAACTTTTTCATCAGGCAGTTCTGTAAGAGGAAATAAGCCAATCTAAAAAAATTGATTTTGTAATTATCAATTAAGAAAACAATAATAGTCCATACATACAAGTATAAAACTATGCAATGCAAATTAATTAATTCACTGCTTTTCCTTAGGAAATTTAAATATGTAGTTAATTGAACTAAAGTACCTGACTGCCCTGGAAGAAGTTAATTTGTATTCATAGTGATTTTAGGTATTTTATAAAGTGGATAAACAAGTCATCATTTATTTCTTTATTCTTATTTCATTCATTTATTTGTTTAGACTGAAAATATCTTTAAAGATATGACTTAGATAAAAAGCTGAACTTCTCTTTGAAACTAAATTTGTTTTACCTTGTGCTTAGTCATTCAGTCATGTCCAGCTCTTTGTGACCCCATGGACAGTAGCCCACCAGGCTCCTCTGTCCACAGGATTCCCCAGGCAAGAGTACTAGAGTGGGTTGCCATACTCTCCTCCAGGGGATCTTCCCAACCCAGGGAAAGAACCCAGGTATCCCACATTACAGGTGGATTTCATCGTCTGAGCTACCAGGGAAGCCCTGAGTTACAGGAAACAGTAAGAATGTAGATTGATGGCACTTTCTTTGGCTCAGATTAATACTATGGGAGACACTTCAATTCTGTTCCTTTTGATGGACTTAGGGAAATGTAATTCAGGATAGAATTCCCCAAATAATAACATCCATGTGGTTAGTTGAAGTTAGAGTAATGTTTTGTTTTTATAACCCACAGTTTCAAGTGATGATTTTAAGATAAGAACATGATAAGGTTTTTAAAAATAACGTAGTGATCTTTCACCATGTCTTAATGGTTTACATTCAATTAAATCAGCATTGAGTGCCAAGTATAAGCAATGATCATAATGTATATAAACAGGCAGAATTTTAAAATAGAAATAATTAGTGGAATTCAGTCTTCACATATTTGTGACTGAGAAAGAGAAACTAATTCATTCACTTCACTTGGAAGTAAATATATTAATTTCTAGATAAGTAAGTAAGTGTTAGTCGCTCAGTTAAGTAAGTGTTAGTCGCTCAGTTGTGCCCAACTCTTTGTGACCCCATGGACTGCAGCCCAGCAGACTCCTCTGTCCATGAGATTTTCCAGGCAAGGATACTGAAGTGGGTTGCCATTTCCTTCTCCAGGGGATCTTCCCAACCCAGGGATCAAACTCAGGTCTCCTGCATTGCAGGCAGATTCTTTACTGACTGAGTACAAGGGAAGCTTGTATTAATATTAAGAAATATTAATTTTTAGGTTAGAGCAATTGATTTCATAGCTTGTATCTTTATACCAAAAGAGAAAATGTAAGCATTCAAGAACATAAAATTTCATTTTCAATTTTTAAAACTTTTAATTGGAGGAAAATTGCTTTACAATGCTGTGTTGGTTTCTGCCGTACGACAGTGCGAATCTGCCATAAGTATACATATATCCCCCTCCCTGTTGAACTTCCCTGTCACCCCTACCCTTTCACACTCCTCTAGGTGGTCACAGAGCACTGGGTTGAGCTCCCTATATCACACAGCAACTTCCCACTAGCTATCTACTTTACATATGGGTGTATGTTTCAGTGCTACTCTCTCAATTCGTCAAAAACACAAAATTTTAGAACCACAAGGACTTATGTCATCTAGGATCTGTCAGGTATCAGTCAAGATGCTTTTGGCTACAGGTCACAGAAAAGACTGCCTCAAACTGTCTCCAACTGGTTTATACAACAATGTTTATTATCTCACAGAAAAAATTTCTGAGGTGTGTGAAATGATGTGTGTGATGTGACAGTGCCCCTGAAGCTCTCCGATTTTGATTTGATTCTGCCAAGTGCTGGTTTCCTGTTCAGATTGGCAGTGAGGTAGCTGCCAAAGGCCCACGTCCCTAGAATTCAGAGGGACCTGTGACACCATTACTTTCTTACTTTTCTTTTTTCAAGAGGAAGTAACCCTTTCCCAGTTGCTTCTTAGCAGAAGGCCTCTCATTTCCTGGCTGGGTCACAGGCCAGAGATGCAGAATTACATCTTACATACCTTACATACCAATTACGTTGGTATAGAGGGATTCTCAGAGAAGGCAATGGCACCCTTCTCCAGTACTCTTGCCTGGAAAATCCCATGGACCGAGGAGCCTGGTGTGCTGCAGTCCATGGGGTCGCTAAGAGTCGGACACGACTGAGCAACTTCACTTTCGCTTTTCACTTTCATGCATTGGAGAAGGCAATGGCAACCCACTCCAGTGTTCTTGCCTGGAGAATTCCACGGACAGGGGAGCCTGGTGGGCTTCCATCTATGGGGTCACACAGAGTTGGACAAAACTGAGGTGATTTAGCAGCAGCAGCAGCAGCAGCAGAGGGATCCAGGTCATCTTTGGAGCTGGGAATATCTACCTCCTCTGAGTCATGTGGTGTTGGATGGTCAACTGAATAAAACTGGGGTTCCTTTTGAAAGGCAGAAATAGATGCTGAGATTGTTGTTGTTGTTCAGTCAGTAAGTCGTGTCTGATGCTTTGTGACCTCACGGACTGCAGCATGCGAGGCAATCAGTATTCATTTTGCAGATAAGAAAATAATGGCCTGGAGAATACATATAATGTATTCAAGTTACAAACTGAGAGCCATTTAGCCCAGTAAATTTAGTCCAACATTACTTATAATTTTTTCCCAGTGATTAAAAAAAAAAAAAAAAAATCAATGTCACTCAGTTCATACTTGTACTTGCAAATGAAGAGAAACTTTCCCTGAGGGTCTGAAGTTGAATGAAAGCTGAAACAACAAATCAGTTTGGTTTTCTGCTTCCTCAAGGAAGATATATCTGATCTTGCCATGTGCCCACCACAGACTCATCTTAGGACTTTTCCTAGAGTTTTTATTTGTATGATTGCTTCATTATAAGTTGTTCCTTTTATTAAATATCATAATTGAACACTCAATAAAAAAATGCATAAATCACTCCTGAGGTTTTTTTTTTTTTTTAAATCTTCAAATCATGATATATTTTTAAATTCTGTTGTGTTTTCCAGGATGAGTAGATGGTGCTCCTGGTAGATGGTAGCTACTCGGTAGTTGCTACTAGACATGGCCTCAGGTCCTGAGATAGCGGGGGAAGTAGACATGTAAAAATAACAATATGAGATAGTCTATGTCATATGTTAGGTGAACACTACAGATAATAAGTGCCATAATAAGACTTCAGGAAAGTTTAGGGGAGAGAACAATGATATTTGGAGATTATTTCATAAAGAATGGAAAATGTGGGCTGAAAATGGAAGGAAAGGTGGAATTTACATCAGTGGAAAGGAGTGATTCCGATCCAGGAAGCTGAATCAAGAAAAGAGATTTGATTTCTTTTAGGAGCAAAAGATAGATGAGTTTACTGAAGGTGTTTTATTATTGGGAGCAAGGGAGACTGAGACGGTAGACTATTTGGGAAGCTACTGAAGTTTTCAGAGCAGGATTTTGACATAAAAGAATCAATATTTCAAAGATTAATTTGAAAACCATGTGTAGGATGGAACCCAAAGAAGAAAATTTGCAGTTAGGTGGTATCGTAGCCCAACTATAAATAAAGATTCAAAAAATAAATGAAAGAAATGGGTATGAAAGGAAAGATTAAACACTTTTGAAGAATGAAGACAGGACAAGATAACTGATTGGGTATAAGTGGTAAGATAACCCAGAAGCAAAACTTTCAGGTGCTGAGTTTGAAAAACAATGGAATTCACTAAGAGAAATAGCAAAATCCAGAAGAGAGTTCTCTTTTTCAGAAATGATGGTTTTGTGTTAAGTGGTCTGGGTTTGCAGAGTCCGCAGGTCGCTTAGCTTCTAGGCAGCTAGAGATGTGTCTGCAAATTTCAAAATTAGCAGAGATGGTGCTACTGATTAGTGAGAATGTGTGCAAGTAATAGTCAAAATCACGAGAGTTGGAGACTTGGAGCACTTAGCAAAACACTGGCATATGTGTATCTCACGTATTGAATTGAAACTAAACTTTATCAGCTAGAATACTTTGGGTCAGCAGTGACAGAAACCCATTAGGTATTGACTGAAAGATTGAATATGTGGACTCATGTAACAGAATACCTGAGACGGGACTGACTTTAGGCATGGCTGGATCAATATGTTCCCATGGTTAGGGGTTTATCTCTATCTTTAAGCTCTATGGTAGCTTTATTTTTCTCAGGTGGACTCTCTAATTTTATGGCACATTCTCCCAGTTTATCCTCCTCTGCAGAAAGAGAGTTCCTCTTTTCCAGCAAGTTGTGAGTAAGCACCTGAATTTACTCTGCCTGGAAAAAGTTGGAACATTCCATCATCTCTAAACCAGTCCCTGTAATTCTGATTCACCAGGCATATCCCTAGAATCAGAGAGGAAGCAGAATCTTCCTAGAGCAGAGGAAGTATAATGTCCTCCAAAATAAACTTAAAACCTGCAAAGAGGTAAGAATGAGGATAAATTTTTAGAAAATCAAATTTCTTTTGCTATAAGAGAGGAGTTGGGATGCTAGGCAGGTAAATATAATACTGGTCTACCATAGGATTTATGGGATTTCCCAGGTAGCACAAGTGGCAAAGAATCTGTCTGCCAATGCAGGAGGTACAAGAGACATGTTCGATCCCTAGGTTGGGAAGATCCCCTGGAGTAGGAAGTGGCAACCACCTCAGTATTCTTGCCTGGGAAATCCCATGGACAGAGGAGCCTGATGGACTACTGTTCTTGGGGTTGCAAAGAGGTGGACACAACTGAGCATAGGACTTATGGGGAAATCTTATAGTAAAGCTGAAACCTGGGCCTAGGACATACTTACATTTCTAGGGCAGGAGGAAGGAGGGGCCAGTGAAGGAGAAACGAGTCAGCAGGGAAGGCTGAGCGCTGACCGTGATGCACAGGTGGGAACTAATCAGGTTCATTTCCTGATCCACCATTTCTGTGTAAAGCCACTGGGGATATGGTATAGTCTCCTGGAGAAAGCATATGAATGTCTCCATCCCTGCGGGGTAGGTTCTTTTCAGTAATTTAGAAATACAGTGAGACAGTCAAAAGTCCAGAGACTATGGTGCAAAAGCTATTTCAACCTTCTTATATCTTTCATTACCAGGTTGAAAGCCTGTGACTTAGACATTTTAAGAAGAAAGAATATCCTATGTAAATGATGTATAGTGTGACTTTGGTAGTTCAGGCTTTTAAAACAGTTTTCAGAAGAAAGAGAGGGAAGAGGACAAATGTCAGTACACGGTGACTTCAAGCTCCACGTTTTCTTTATGTATTTTAAAGTCTCTCCAGTTATTACTTAACTTCGTTCAGCTCAGCAGCAGACTGGCCTTGCTCTGTTATCACTCTGGCCTCTACCCTCTGAGCTGCATTTTGCTTCCTTCCCTGAGAGGTTGGAAGGCCCTGCCACTGCAGAGTAAGCCAGGAATATGGCAGGGGTCCTGCATCATCTGACTGACGTGGCCACAGTCAGAGGATGCTCTGTGACTTCATCAGGGACATTCCTGACATAGAGTAAGTGCTCAGCAGATATATTTTCTTATTACTATGATTATTAAAAAACTCTGTCCACTTGGCAAATGCCAACACTTGGTAGATTTTTTTATTTAGGAACTCACCTATTTTATGATCTTATTTCTCTCCATGAAATGTTTCTCATGCCCCAAAAGCAGGTTACTTTCTTTGATGCTGGTCAGATCACTATTGCTTGGCCTGAACCTGACTTTTAATGGAGGTTTTACTTTCTAAATATTCCTTCTTGCTTCTGTTTTTAGTGACTTCAGTCCCTTATTATTTGATTTTATAGTTTTTAGGGCTATAATTTCTTCCCCCCATACTTATATATCTGATTTACTTTTTGAGGTATATTTATTCCATGCAAACTGTAAAACCTACAATATAGAATGTGTCTGTATGTTAGTGTATTTCCACATATACATATACATAGACCCCCTCAAAAAAAACACACTCACGTGTGTACAGCTATCAGTACTCGAAGCTTTAATGAGACAGGAGTTGTGTGCATGCCATTTCTTGGCAAGAATAACCATTTAGCAGACACATCTCAGAGATGTATCTTTTTTCTGGAAGCACACATTCATAACAGCTGTGATTATTATGATTTACTGATTTACTGTGAGCTGACCACGTGCTGAGGACTGTGCTAAGTGATTTACATGTTATCTTATTCCATTTCACTTTGACAGTTGGAGAAGGAAATGGCAACCCACTCCAGTATTCTTGCCTGGAGAATCCCATGGATGGAGGAGCCTGGTGGGCTACAGTCCACGGGGTCGCAAAGAGTCGGACCCGACTGAGCGACTTCACTTTCACTTTGACAGTAACCCTCTGGGGGTGGTGGTGTCCTTCTTTTATATATGTGGGAGCTGAGGAGCTGAGATGCCAGTTAGGAAGTAATAGCCAGGACCCACACATGGGCAAGTCTGTCTCCCCTGATATGCTCTTAGCCGCTGCACATAGCACACCTGTATATCCTTACATTTGCGAACCAAATGAAACCAGACGAAAACCACTATTGAAAAGGCATCCTATGGAATAGAAAGCATTTATTATGTTGCTCTTTCAATTTAATGTCCTGATGCTTGGATATTAATATATAAAATCAATAAACACTTATATGAAGGATTTCATTGTACTCAGATTACCATTGTATCCGTTTCGAAGATCTGTCACAATGTGTATTTTACTCTCCTAGATGTTTTCTTCATTCTGAACCACAATTAAAAAAATCTTCTTGTTCCTTTGAGTTATATTGATAGTTCCTGATAGTTTCTCTATGGAATATATGCTCTACTGGACAGATATATAGGTATATATGATGTGTTTCCAGAATAGGGTTAGTGATTGGGAAATGTAGTGGCTTTGAAAGCGTAACCTGCAAAAATGCATGTGCTGAGATGCAGATTGCTCTAATTTTCTGCTGAAATGTCCATCTCTGCAGGGAGTGTTACTTTCCAGGGTTCAGCCATCAGAAATCAATTCACCTCATGGAGATTAGTGAAGATTAAGAACAAATACCAAGTCCAAAATCAATGTGATGTGATCATGTTTATCTGTACAAGTACTGGCAGGTTTTGGTCACCGAGAAATTACATGAATTTAAAAAAAAAATGGTTTAGGTGAGACTTAGCCAACAGAAAACTAATTTGATTTCTTTTCTAAGGGAAGATATTTAGAAAATGAATTCCAGCAACCACCCTAGTATATAAGCAAGAATACTTTGTGTCTGTTTCCTATTTGATAAGAACTGTGCTGTTCTTTCTGTAAAACTCAGCAGCTTACAAAACATGTCATAACTTAAACTGGCATATATAAGCAAGAAGTGGCAAATGTTCCTCCGCGAATTTCCTAGGGATTGAAATATTGCCCAAGCCTTTTCAAAGACAAGAGATAATATATTCTTCTTTTGGACTGCCAAAGGAAGATATTATTAAATACAAAGGCAAGATATTTTGAAATTGCTCAGCAAGCCATTGTTTTAATATGCTGCTTCTTTATCCAAAGCTTTAGTACTACTTTCAATGAATCATCAGATTTCACAGAGAAAAATAAGGATTTTTGTCAAGTTTTGGTAAATTAAATCTGGAAAATTTTGGCTTGCAACACTACTAGATTCTGAGATATTCCTGGAGCCTGAAGTCAAGTATCTACATTTCTCTTGATCACTTCTGTTTGGGGTATTGTGAAATAATTGCAAAAAACAAAACAAAACCCTTTCTATCTTTTCACCATATTTATTTTCCAAAAGGGAGCCCAAGCACTGACATTTTAGATAATGAATGCACTTTTAACACTTTCAGTTATAAACAATATAAATATTGAAACAAAGCCAACATTTATACAACCAAGAAAAATTCCTAGGCGCATGTCTGTTACCAATCTTGTTTAGGTTTATCTCACTCATGCTGGGTGAAGATCAAGTTTTGTTTACTCTGGTTTTTGATCTGATGCAAAAGTATTTCAGAAATATCTTCCTTGTAGCCCCTAAAGTTTTTTTTCTTGTTTTGAAGTCTTACTGTCCTTTGTAGCAGGGTTGTAAACTTAAATGTCTATGGGAGTTGGCAGGTGAAATTCATGAGTGAAGATGGGGACTGTTGTAAAACTGATCCCCTGTTTGAGGAGATCCGTTGCCCAAAGACATGCTGGCCCGTGGAAATTCAAAGCCAATGTCAGAATATCATTTTCTTTTTTTTGGAAAGAAAGCAGATTCCATTGTTACTGAGAAATACCCTGAATTCTTTATGCTATAGACTCATATATTTAAGCAATAATGTGTAGGCAAAAAAAAAAAAAGCACATATCTGTGAACCATATGTGACCTGAAGACCACAGATTTGCAAATTCTTGACTAAAGTATGAAGCCATCAGATCTCTTTATCAAATATTATTTATTGAGAGCTTGGTTGTATTCTCTGGCAGGCCTGTTGATGTTTATTAGTATTCTGATGCTCTGTTTATTTCTCTGTTTTTGAATCTCACCATTTCCATTGTATCCCCAGTTTGCACATGAAGTTCTTAGATTAAAAAGGGAGAATTTGACATAGCAAAAGGTCCAATTTTGGTTCTTTATCTTGCCTCTAACCAAGTGTTGGTATCAGAGATTCTTTTTCCTGAGATAGTCTTTTTCTATATTCCACACTTAGTCATTTGTTTTCTGCCTGGTTTACTGTTTCTAAATGTACGCCCAGAAACCAAGTCTTTATAGTATTGGCTTTACGGTGTTAAACTCTGTGGGGTTTAATGTCCAACCCTTGTTCCCCATGCTGTGGTTTCATGTCTTCCATTATTTAGCAGATTTCACTGATACTAAACTGTCTGCCTTCCTTAATCTTCACTGACTCAGTCTAAAATTTTAATTGCTATTCAGAACCTCTCTGTTTCTTTGTTCTATCCCTGAAACCCGTGACTTGCTTATCCAGATTTTTCTGGATTCTGGGTTGTACATGCCTGGATAAATTTGCTGTCTTTAATTAAAACTCTTTCTACATTGGTGGTAAAGATGCTTGAGTGCCCTGGTTGATCAGCTCTTGCTCTTATTAACCCTTCCTGTCTGGCTATGCTATCAGGTGAAAAAACCTTGAGAGAGTGGTGCTTTTAGAACTTCGAAGGAAATGGCAACCGACTGCAATGTTCTTGCCTAGAGAATTCCATGGACAGAGGTGCCTGGTGGGCTAATATCCACGGGGTCTCAAAGAGTCAGACACGACTAAGCAACGTTCACTTTCACTTTCTTATTGTAGGAAAAAAAAGGAGGAATACAATCTTGCTATCTGTATATTGTCATGCTGTTCAAGTGGTCTTACTCCTTATTCAAAGTTACTATGCATGTATACTGTATGAAAAAATACATTGGTGGTTATTTCATAAGTATAGCTAATTGATACAAAAATTGAGTTTTTAACTTCCTGCTGATTCATGAAAGAATAAATCCCAGTGTTGGTGGAATGTGAAAGGTACCAGACTATTAAAACCCTCTTGTGGAGTTGAAAGAAAAGGTGTAAGGGTTGCTGGAATGATTAAGGTATTACCTGTTAAAATCCCCTTTCAGAGTGTCACCTCTCTTTGGGATTATTCTCAAAGAATACGTTAGCTCCTAATGTATTATTAATTGAATCAGTGAGCTTGAACAACAGCCCCAAAGAGCTGAACATTGATATGGAAATTTCCCTTGAAAATCAGTGTCTGAATTCCAAGTTCCAGAAAGCTCTAAATTATTGGTATTTTCCTATAACCTCCACCACACTTGTCAGGTTGATTCATTTTGTTTGTGAAGAAAGGAGAATGTAATCAATAACTTATGCCATCCGTCTTCTGTCCCCTGTCTGCACATCTGCAAGAGATCGGGAAGGCTGAGCAACAAAGTTCTAAGTAGCTTTGAACCTGGAGAGTCTCGGGTGCATAACTAAATCCTCCGTTAGAGGTATTTGAAAGTTGGATCCGATAAGTTGATTGGGTATGCACCAAGAATTTCAACTACAGTGAGGTAGAAAATAAAGTGCTAGAAATGTTGATTGTAGACCGTGTGCCTTCTGTGGCTTCATTTTTATATACCATGCCCTATATAAATCTATTTCAGAAGGTAAAGAAGTTCCTATTTTTACAGTATTCTAATCTCAAGGAAGAGATATAAATATGTAAATAATAATATGCATATATATGGAAATAACATGTGATCTATAGCTAAAAACACATATTGATATTATATATGTATGTATGACATTCTGTGGCAAACAGGGTGTCTGTCATTTGGTTTGCTTGTATGTCTTTTGTTTTGCTTATCTATGGAGGTCTTTGAGAAGAACTTACCACATTTGGTTTTGCTTTACTGGGGATTAATGTTTGGTGGCGTGGGGATGTGGCATCGGTGAAATTTGGACTCTTAAGGGAGGAGTAATTATAAGGAAATGTGACTTTTTGAAAAATTAAAGAGAACCAGACTAGACACATTTCTTTGAATAGCAGCTTTATATTAGCATCTTGGAAGGTTAATTCTTTACTTTGAGGGACTTTCATAAACAATTTTACATTTGTAAGGAAATTGTCCTTTAAGCCCTAAGTATATTTTGAAATTATTTTCAGTGGTATCAGGTAGTGAGTCTTTCAAGATAAATTTGATCTTCAAAAAGAGTGAAAAGATATTGGATATTAATGATGAAAGATAAAGTAGGCTATAAACATAGTAATATAGTTGGTATATTTTTTAAACACACAGGTTTCAGATAATGAGGCTGATTTTCTCATGTACTCAATAGGAGAGTTTTGCATACAATTAAAAATAATTTCAAGCACATTTTGGGCAATGTCAATATCAATGAATAAGTACAAGTGTTTCCAATATGATTTTTAAAGGAAAAGATTTATTTGGGTATGTAAGGTTTTTTTTTTTTTTTTTTTTTTTTTTTTTAATTCTTATACTTCCTAGAGAATGACTAGCAAAGAGGTAAATCTGAATCCAGATAAAGTAACAAATGAACAATAGTATAGGATTTTTGGGTAAAATACTGGATGCTCATTTAAATTTGAATTTCAGAAAACACAATTTTTTACTATAAGTATATAAATTTGTCACATGTAATATGTGGACCTACTTATAAAAGTTATTTGTTGTTTACCTGAAAATCACATTTAACTGGGAGTCCACTGGTTTTATTTACTAAGTTTGGTGATCTGAAATGCTTTATTTTTGGAGAGACTCATGTGGGGTACCATCTTTGTGACAATATGGCCCTACACCTGGAAGAAATTTACAGAATTCAGGTTGCCTATATTCTAGCAGAGGAGATAAGAAATATGCGAATAACCGTATATCTAAAGAAACTACATTAAATGCTCCAAGAAGGATGCAAGCAATGAAAAGTCGAAGAATAAAGTGGTTATTTCTGGTTGAGGAAACCAGGAAAGGGACAGTTGAGTTACTATTGGGTTTTGACCTAAAAGGATTGTTGGGTTTTTACCCATCTGGAGATAGGCAAGAAATTGCACGTCCAGGTAAGAGAACAACACTGGGATAAGTATTAAAATGTGGGAATATTGGACATATTTAAGGAACTACAGTTTGGGTAGAGCAGTGGCCCTCAAAATTCAGAATGCATCAGAATCACCCGGAGGGCTTGTTTAAACACACTCCCGGAGTCCAACCCCCAGAGTTTCTGGCTCAGTTTGGATGGTGTGGCAGAGAATTTTCATTTCTAACAAGTTCTCAGGTGGTGCTGATGCTGCTTATGGTGACCAAACCTAGATAACCATACCCTGGAGTGTGGGTGTCGGTGACAGATGGTAAATAAGTGTGGAAATATAGGTCAGACCCAGAGGGCTTTGACTCTCATGCTAAGGAGCTTGAATTTCATTTAATTGAAGTGAGGAGCCATTTAAAGGCTGGTGGGCAGAGTGACATATCAGATTGTGCTTGTGAAAGGTTTATCTGGCGGCAGTGTGTGGGACTGAATGGAAGGAACACCGACAGACCGGAGAAAAGGATACTTAAATATCTGGTGCACGCACTATATACAATAGCTAAAACATTAAACAACCTAAGTGTCTGTTGATGGATGGATAGATAAAGAAAATGTTACACACACACATAGCTAATAGCTATCAGAGAAAAATATAATTTTACTCCATATTTTCAAATATTAGATCACTTTCCATTTTCACTTTTAAATATTTCTGTAATGCAAATCTTTATATTTGGACCTTGTGTGCATCCTTAATAATTTATTTCTTAGGGAAGTATGTTTTCATATACTAAGCTGTTTTTCAATACAGGGTACCAAATGCTACTTTATGAAGATGATGTGTGATTTAAAGTTAGACCCAGAATTTTAATGCATAGTTTGAATCAAGGCTTTCTGTTAACAGCATGTTTTGCTTTGGCATATAGACTCATAGAGACTGCCCACAGCTTAAGGTAAAGGGGTCAGCATTGTGATTTACTGTTACATTAGCTACATATGCTCAGAGCAGCTCAGGCTAAGTTATCCAGGTTTTTTACATTATCCCCTGGGCACTCATGTTTATTGGTAATGTGTAATTATAGAGTGAGAGACTAGTTTTGTAGTGTTGATACATCATTGTAACTCGATCTGTCAAGTGTACTCAAACTTTACTTTGCAGTAAATGGACAAAGTTTATGATAGAAATATTTAGAGATAGCTGAAGTACTGATTAGTAATCTATTCATAATCTACTCACTGGCAAAATTAGCATACTCATTTATAAAGTACTGATTATCTTCATAATAAGGCTCTAATTATTCATTTTGGAATCTTTAAGAGTAATTTGGTAGAGGTTTATCTAAAGTATTTATGTTTTATATATTTTGTCTTCAAGTACCTTTCTATAGTTAAGATGTATACTGAGTGACTTCACTTTCACTTTCCACTTTCATGCATTGGAGAAGGAAATGGCAACCCACTCCAGTGTTCTTGCCTGGAGAATCCCAGGGACGGGGGAGCCTGGTGGGCTGCAGTCCATGGGGTCGCACAGAGTTGGACACGACTGAAGCGACTTAGTAGTAGTAGTAGTAGTAGAGTGTCTTAAAAGTGAATTAGGTTCATAGGGTTTCCAAACCATTCACTAAAATTAAATTCATAACATGAATTGGAGGGATGTGGGGGCTCGATCAAATGGTGAGCGATGACTGAGATCCCCAACAATTGGAAAACCATGGATAGGTGTCACAGATTCCTGCAGTCAGTATTTCTGCCTTTCTTCTGTGTTTTCCTCACTCAGAAAAACCAGTTCCAGGTAGTCTTTCTGAGACTGAGCTGCCTAGTGATATGTAGCAGTTCTGTCCCATTGCTCATCCTGTTGGTGTCCACAGCTCTCCACTTCCTCCTTGTCATGGAACTTTGAGAAAATCAAGAGTTGTCTTCCTGGGTGCGGGGGGTGGGGGGGTGGGAATGAATACATATATATATATATATATATATATATATATATACACACATATATATATGTATATATATATGAATCTAGGCGCGAATGTTACAAGTAGCAGTAAATGTAATATTCCAACAATTCTACTAAGGATGAGAAAATATTTAGGCAGAAGGAGAGTGAGTTCTAGTAGCTACTTAAAATGAGAATTGTTGGCTCTGACAAGATTTTAGAGATCCTCTTTCTTAACTTTGTCATTTTGTCAACAAGAGGCATTCAAGTCTCTGATGGGACTGAGCTGAGGACTTACATTTCCTTTGTAACCATTCAGCTGTCACCAAGGGGATTGCTATACTTAAGAAACATCTATGCTAAGAGGAAAAGCTGTATTTAACTGTAGATGGTGGGAGGAGTAGGAAAGTTAGTTAATTACTTATTTTTTCTCATTCAAGAATACATACTATTTTTTTGCACTCCTTTTGATCCTGGCCATCATCTAAATTCTTTCCTTGCTGCGAGTGTTTACTTCCCTGTGTTTGATTTCTTCCCCCGCATGGAAACAGCGCTCTAATTATATAATGAAGTCCAAAGGGAAATTGGGTTTGCGTACAGAAATTTGCTCTGTAACCAACTTTGAAAAGTTTTTATCCTGCAAAGTGAGATATGCTGATATTAGTAATATCGGGGATGTAGGATGTTGTCTATACCCTGAGCTTTGCCAGTGGCAGTTATTAAATAGGCTTTTCAGATTTCCATGGCTGTTACTCTCCCAGAATATTTTTAAGAGATTTAAAATCTATGGTCTAATATGATTAGGAAAGTTCAAATATTAATTTTACTTGTTATTCTGTAGATTTATTCAAAGTGGTCTGAGTTAGCCAGAGGCTCCTCTCTACTTTAAAGGGTTCTGAATGAATGTCATCAGAGTACAGTGTAATAGAAATGGAGAATGAGCAGTGAACAGGACAGATGAGTGAGTGTATGCTTCAAGTTATAGGAATCTCCACCCTCTTTCCCAGCTGGATACACGTCTGGAATGGCTTGGGTCAGCAAATGTGCTTGGTCTTGGCAGTCTTGGAGGACCCAACCCTGGCTTCTGTGTGGGTTGTTGGCATTTTAATTAGAGGGAATTGTTTCTAGTGTTTCCCTGGGGATTCTGCTCCCTTCTAATGAAAACAGCTTAGGCTAAACAGAATGCATGTGAAAGTGAACCCGAAGCCCTGGTTTCTCTCTGGGTGCAGCCCTGTAGTACTATAATACTTTTATGACTTGTATTAGAATCCTAGGCTCACCTTTAAACTGCAAGTACTCATCACAGTTAGCCTTTACTGTGATGGGCAGGCAGGAAGTACGTAACTGCCACTCACTTTTTCCATCAAGAGTCATAAAGTTAAATTTTTTTTTTCACTCTTCAAAAAGTGTTTCTACCTCCATTTTGTTGGGTTTGGAGTCTTGCCAAGCATTAAGGGTTCACATTTGGAATCTGAAAAGCTATATTTCTTGCTACTGGTATGAAGGACCATTATAACATCAGTAGCTGGAAACTAGCAGCTGTTAGAACTGGTCCAGCCCAAAGATGTACTTGGTGGCCAGCCCGGTAAAATATAACCAGTCGTCAGTATTTAAATACTGGGACATCTCCCATAAATGTAGGTTTCTGACTTCTAATACTTAGGCAGTAGGGCTTCCCAGAACCTATATTTCTGCATGACAATATCTGGCAGGAGGAGAGGAACTGGGGCCCCTGGTCAGATGGGTCACAGGCATCTTTGTATATTACCATTCTCTATCTGGTCTGCTCATGTGTTTATGCTTCCTACCTAATCCTTCAGGCACTTGAGCTGCAGATTTGACTATTGGTTTCCCTAAGTAGACAGGATGAGACGTGTGAACATGTCAGAGCTGGGCTCAATCCAAGTTTCTCTCTTTCTCAAAGCTGTGAACAACTGCAACTCTCCAGCTTCTATGAGTTGTTTATTAATAGGGAATATCTCTTCCTAAGTGTGTGGTGAGTTTTAAGTAAAATACCATAGATGGAGAGCCCAAATCAATGTTCTCCTCATATTAGACTCTCAGTGACAATTTATCCTTCCACCTTCATGGTGTCATAAATTCTGTTTTCTGACTGTTTATACTGAAGTGAGAGTAGATGTTACTTTTAACTTTATACATTTGCTTTGAAAGGACTGCCTCAAAGTATTCGCTACCCTGGTTGTCCTTGAGACTAGTGCTATTCTCACCTTTTCTGTATCCCCTGGACTTGTGAGAAGGTGTTGAAATGCTACCTTTTAACTTGTGTGCCCACTGGCATACATTGTGACTTTGATTTGGATTCCCACTTAAGTTTGGTTAATACACACTTTAAAAAAAAAATTGCCCTGAGGTGAAAATTAAGAAAGTAATAATCATTCTGATGGTATTTGAAACATTGTATCTCCTAGTCTTTCTCTCTGACCCTCAGTTCCCCTCCTTAAAATTAGAATACAGCATTTAGCACTTAATAGTTCAGTTCAGTTGCTCAGTTGTGTCCAACTCTTTGTGACCCCATGAATGTCAGCACGCCAGGCCTCCCTGTCCATCACCAATTCCCGGAGTTCACTCAGACTCACGTCCATCGAGTCAGTGATGCCATCCAGCCATCTCATCTTCTGTCGTCCCCTTCTCCTCCTGCCCCCAATCCCTCCCAGCATCAGAGTCTTTTCCAATGAGTCAACTCTTCACATGAGGTGGCCAAAGGACTGGAGTTTCAGCTTTAGCATCAGTCCTTCCAAAGAAATCCCAGGGCTGATCTCCTTCAGAATGGACTGGTTGGATCTCCTTGCAGTCCAAGGGACTCTCAAGAGTCTTCTCCAACACCACAGTTCAAAAGCATCAATTCTTCGGCGCTCAGCCTTCTTCACAGTCCTAAATAGATCCCAAAGTGTCAGTGCTCAACCCTACAGAAGTTCATTTCTCTCATTCATGCAAGTGTATCAAGTATTTGAACAGGTAATAGGGCAGACTGTCTCCGTGCAGTGGTTATTACCACCTTAAGCACACATCTTGAAAGGTCAAAGATCTTTCCCTAATGCCTAAAAGGAAAACAAACAAACAAAAAGCAGTGGAGGAAGATTGTGTAAAAGATTGTTACATGCTAAGCTTGGAAGGGTTGTACTTCCTTCCAGTCACATGGTGGCAGCTGACTGCAGAGTGGTCTGGGCAGGGTACCCCGTTGCTATGGATGGGGGAATCAAAAGCTTTTGGTGGAAGATAGCTGTTCCTACCACATCCAGCCGTGAGAGTGAGGGATATGTCCCTCAGTGCCTTCCATACTCCCTGCCCCTTCCAGCAAATGGTAGTAGCTCTTGTTCTGTCGCTGGTGCTACGGCATTTTCACTTGCCATTATTGGGTCTCCAAATGCCATTGTCAAGTTATTGAGTGACCCAGACTTTCTGAAAGTAAAATTGAAATTAAATTCTATAGTCATCATCCTGGAAATTGACGTTACCTAGGAGTATAAAGGGTGGATAAAGTATTGGACACGCCAGTCTTGTTCATCAGAGTGCCACATCGGTCAAGATAAAGTTCAGTGTTTTGTCCCCACGTTAGTAAGTTGCCTTTATTGTCTATTATCATTTCCCCCAGCTTTATTTCTTAAACTTAAGAGTTGTACTTTCATAAGTAGTTTAGGATTTAAGACAGAAGCCAGAATCAAATTACCTTTATGTTCCCAGTACACTGGGAAACCCCATTTCTGTTAATACATTTGTTTTTCTATGTAAAAATAATTTTCAACAGAAAATAATAAGTTTCTAATTTTGCTTTTGGAAAACATCTTTGAATAGCATTTAGTAGTATCTTTCCTTGTAGTAGGTCAGTTGAACATAAAAGAGAATGAGCTTAAGGCTAGTGAGTTTGAGTTTGAAAATTGGTGAAAATATGCTGCTGCTGCTAAGTCGCTTCAGTCATGTCCGACTCTGTGTGACCCCATAGACGGCAGCCCACCAGGCTTCCCCGTCCCTGGGATTCTCCAGGTAAGAACACTGGAGTGGGTTGCCATTTCCTTCTCCAATGCATGAAAGTGAAAAGTGAAAAGGAAGTCGCCCAGGTGTGTCTGACTCTTCGCGACCCCATAGACCGCAGCCCATCAGGCTCCTCCATCCATGGGATTTTCCAGGCAAGAGTACTGGAGTGGGGTGCCATTGCCCTCTACAAAAATACGCTACTGGATTTGAAATGTTGATGTGATGCAAATGCCTTAATTTCTAAATGGAAATCAATTTAAAAATATAATTCAATTTTATATGTTCCTATAAATATTCACGGAGTGCTTAATGAGTACATGTAAATAAGTTGCTGTGCCAGGAGCTTTGTAAGACAAAGATAAAGAAACACAGACTGAATCAGAGGAAGAAACTCTGTAAAACAACCTAGAAAGACAAATATCCCAGAACAACAAAACCCATATGCTATAGGAGAGGGGCATCTGGTCTACCTTGGGTTAGTTTGGATGTGATGGCCAAGACTTCTTTGAGTAAAAGAAAAGGCAGGTAAAGATGGTCCAGGTAAGGAAATAAAGGAATATCGCAGACAGAGGAACCAGCATATGCAATAGCAATAAAGTAAGAGAGGAAAAACTTCAAGTATGAGAGTAGTTCAAATTGTCTGATAGTCTGTCTTTTAAGATGCCCATGGTGAAAGCAGGAGGGTGGAGACAAGAGATGATACTGTTGAAATTGGTGTAGACCAGATTGTGAGGGGTTCTGAATAATCAACCAGAATGTGGTGTTTATCCTGAGAGGAGGGGATAGCTTCTAAAGCAGTGGATTTTATCACTGGCCACTCATTAGAATTATGTGAAACTTTCTAAGCCCTTTCCATGACTGAACCCACCTCAGACTAATTTAAATCAGAACTTTCCAGAATGATGCTCAGGTATGTATATCTTTAAAACTCTTCCCTGATGGTTCTAATGAGCAGCTACTTGGGAACTACTCTTCTAAATAGTTTTAAGCAATGTGCACAGTGATATAATGTCAATGCTTTGAACCAGAGGCTCCCCGAAACTGAAGTAACATGACAGGCCATGAGCCTGGCATATTTTGATCATGGAGTAGGAGAGAAAAATAGCAGGGGTGATTCTTAAGCTTCTGTCTCCATGACTGTGGGAAAAATGGTCGTTAAATTTAGCGAAGTAGAAAACGCAACAAGCACACACCTTAAGGAGGAAGGCAGGATTTTATCTTGGTTGAACCTGAGGTTCTGAGAGACACAGACAGAAGGCTCTTAGCCTACATGCCTGAAACTGACGAAATAGCCCGATTGTGTACCTATATGTGGAAATTACCAGTGTATCACCAGAACTGAATCTCACAGGAATAGTAAAAAGTGCTTAGGGAAGTTGTGGCAGGAGAATTGGGCAGATTAGTGAGCCTTCCAAATCTCCAATGCTTAAGACCCAAGAAGAGAAGAAATAATCCACCTTTCTTTCTTCACAAAGCAGGGGACAAACTGAAGACAAACGGAATTAACTGTCGCCTTAAATACTGCCAATGTGAGTTTATAGTTTTTTCAATTGGAGACCGTTTAAATAATAGAGAATTTTTAAAATCCAAAATGTATCTGAAACTTCACATTAAAAACTACTTTATATTCTTGTAGCAAACATTTCCCAATGGAGACAGCTTTCATGTTCCATAAGTTTCAATTGATTCCATTTGGATTTTGTGTGAGTGAAGAAGCACATTTGTTTTACAAATAATACAAAAAGGCAAATCTCCTGGCACCCATTTTGACAGCTAAACTTTTAAACCCAAGAATTTCTACCTTTATTTTCTCTTAAGCTGAATAACAAGGACAGATGTACCTTCCTTTTTAGCAAGGAGAAAAAACTGAAGTCTCTTTAAATGACCAGTATTATAAACAGGCTGTTCTGTTCTGTCCCCCACTTTCCATCGCCCAGTCCCCTGAAAAGAACAAAGAAAAAACTGCTGAAACCATCGTGACTGCCATTTTGGGAGCTGTTGTTAATAAATAAACAAGCCAACAAAAACAGAGCTTTTGAAGGTGAAGAAACAGAGAAAACATAGGAAGTGTAAGAAGAAAAACTGCCTTTGGGGAGACAGATTATTAGGCAGTTTACCTGCTCTGAGATGAGAAGAGCTAGCTCCATGGAAGTAGTTTTCCCAGTAAGGGGAAAAAGTTCTTCCCTTTTTTACACTGCCTGCAAATTTACCAACTAAATTACTTTTGGTGAGCAGGCTTATAGTTTTGAAAGCAGTGAAAACTTTTTGAGGGTCCTAGAACTATCAGGCCTCTGTATTTTGGCATGTTTATAAGTCTCCTGTCTGCCTACGCTTTGGTTGAGATCAGGGGCAGTGAGGCAGTGAGTATGTGCGTGCATGCGTGCGTGCTCAGTCGCTCAGTCGTGTTAGACTCTTTGTGACCCCACGGACTGTAGCCCGCCAGGCTCCTCTGTCCATGGAATTGCCCAGGCAAGAATACTGGTGTGGGTTCCCATTTCCTACTCCAGGGAATCTTCCCAACCCAGAATCGAACCCTAATCTCCTTCATCTCCTACATTAGCAGGCAGATTCTTTACCTCTGCATCACCTGAGAAACCCCCAATGAGCATGTAAGGGGGTAAATTAGAGATTGGAAAATTGAGACCATGGAGCATTTAGGGCGGTGGAGCTAGACTCTGGGTTTCTCAGTTGAAAGGTGGTGGACTCGCCGGAATTACCTCAGCCCAAGGACAAGGGAGCTTTGGAAGGTCTGGATGGTGTCCATAAGCAGGAGTAAGGTTATACCAGTAACAATCCAGCTGCTTTTAAACTGGACCCATGTCTAATCTGTTAAATAAAAGAGTTGCTATAACTTGCCTCACTCTATGACAAGCCACCCTGTACCATTCATTCAAGAATTCCATGGAATTCTCCAGGCAAGAATACTGGAGCGGATTGCCATTTCCTTCTCAATTCATTAAAGACCCCAACCCAAATATTGGGTTAGGACAAAACCCAGTGTCATTGTTAATATCAACTGAAGTATAAATTCAGTAAATATTTGCAACACTGTACCTGAGCCTAGCTGATTTTACGCAGTCACTTCAATAAAGAAATGAACTCTTGAGGCTGAACAAGTTTACAAAGATATTTCTAACCTAGTGCCTCTGTAAACAGAGTCGTATCTGCTAGGCATTTACTCACAGACATAAAAATAACAAGGCATGAAGAAAGGGATTTGACTGTCATACTGGACTGTAATATGAATGATTTGGAAATAAGATATTTACAAATTCTCTATGCCAGGTAGCATGAAACAAGGAGAGATTTTCAAATTGCTCATATTAAATCAAGAGCTACAAAATAAAATCCAGTGCAAAGTATATGAATTCACATTATTTGTCGTAAGAAATACTTTAAAAGCGTTTGTATGGCTCATAAAGGAAAGGGGGACTAGTATTTATTGCATGACAGACCCCAGATTGGGTAGTTGTTCCAACAGCCACATTGTTGTTACTGGGCACACTAAAATACACTAAGACGTTATTGTTAGGTCCATTTTACCTACTAGGAAACTGAGGCTCAGAGAAGATAAATAAAGCCCCAAACACAAAACTAGTACCTCGTGCAGTCTGGGCTAAAATCCCGGTTTGACTTGCCTGTATGTAACACTGGCTTGCAAATTTTTAAAATGAGTTTATTGTGTTTGTGAAGCATTTAAAAAGAATTCTTTCTGATGTATTACCATTATTTTGTAGTTAGTTTCTATTATTGAGATGTGTTTGAAGACATATATATCTTTCAAAAGAATCTGAGTAATAATGCTTATGCACTTTCTAAAGATGGATGTTCTTATTATTAGCTTGAGACAAAAGTGAAAATCAGTGTCTTATTTCTGTCCTGACAATTTCATAAATACCTACAAGCTTATCATGTTTCCATCCTCAGAGTTCATGCCACAGGAACATGTTTATAGAAGATGATATTTTAAAAATATCCTTTTGCTGTTTTTTTGTAGACTTCCAGTTGTATAACAGACAGACAAAATAATGTCTTATATTGTTCTTTGTGTGAGGCTTAGTATTGTGGGTTTAAAAAAAAAATCTTCTCTTATTAAACCTTTACTAAGTGTCCATTACATTGAACAATGAGTTTCTAGCTGAATGGTGTGCTCTTTTAAGAAATAATTTCCATGTATTCTGGAAAATAATATGATCTTTTAGCACAGAAAGCAGCAGAATTTGTGTAGTATGCTTTCTTAGGTTCGCAACTCTCTCTTCTGTTGCTGGTTTTTTTTTTTTTTTTTTTAAGTGAAAAATGAAGTTAAAACATTTATCAGTCCTCATAATACTAATTCCATGACCTTGGTTTGCATATTCTGTTTAGGACCTTAGGAGAGACACCTTTTCTCTAAGAAGACATCTTATCACCCACAGGTAGAGGCCAAATGATCCATTAAATGGTGTATTTTATTTCAAGCAAGACAAGTTAATGTGTTGGTTACATGAGATGGCCTGATTCTACCCTGCAGTGAGTGAGACCAGTAAACTCCAAAAACAGAAGAACTGAGAAGGGAAAGCGGGGATGAGGCTGTATGCAGGTGGTCATGAACACAGTGAGAGAGAGCAGAAGTTCATTGACTGGCTTGGTGGGGGAATCACCACTAGCCATCCTGTAGAGGGGGATGAAAGGGTTGAGGCTGAGTGATGCAAGGACTTGGAGAGTTCTAAAGTCCCTCTTTTGGAATTTGAAGCTGGCAGGAACCTTCAGGAAACAGAAACATCAGACAAAGTTGTTGGAGACAGGCTGAGAACTCCCACCCATTGGAAATGTCAGAGGACCTGAGATAAAGGGCTGAATGCAGAAGGAGCTTTCAGCTGACCCATCAGGGGCCAGCAAGGAATCTTTCAAAGGAATCCTTTAAAATTCAAAAAATGTGTGTTTGTTGGCAGAGAAAATGAACACAGCGTGAACAATTATGTATGACTTCTGCTCACAACATCTCTGACTATGAATCATTCCTGTCTGCTTTCCATTTTCTACTTTTTTCCTTTCATAACTTTTATTTTTCACTCCCTTGTTTTGTTTTTGTTCCTTTGGAAAATCTTACAGAGACTAATCTGAATTTCCTCTAATTCCCTCTACAGCTTTTTCCCTTTTCACTCTATTTTCACTCTTTGGCTTGTTCATAGGTTTGTTTCTGACAGCTATGATGGCATGGTTCGGTTGGGTAAGATACAGACAGAGGCTCAAAATAGTATGCTTTTAATCAAGATAAATGCGATGGGCTCTTCCACTGCTGTGGCTGCTGTGCATGAAGTGTCATAGGGAAGGGAAGGGATTGGAGTTAAAAACAGGTAGCCCTGGGGCCAGTCGTACCCATACTTATTCTTTATTTAACAAAAATGTACTGAGCCCCTCTTGTGAGCCTGGCAAATGTCTAGGGCCTGTGATACTGTGGTGCGTGAAACCAAGTTGCCCAGTGGAGCTTATATTTTTAGGGAGGAAAGGTCGGTAAGGAAAAAAACAACAACAATAATACAGTTTCAGGAAGAAGTATTAGTTGTGAAAAAAATGAAAGTGGAGAGAGGCCCTGGCAGCACAGGAAGTGGTATTGGGAGTGACTGTTTTAGGGACAGTGGTCAAGGTAACAAGTGGTCACCTAGAAGGTGACACTGAAACCAAGATCTATGACGCGTTTCCCAAAACTGAATTCTTCGGGTGATCACCCCTTATATTTCCTTCTCTCCTTTCCTCATTCAATTTCTTTGATTTCCCAGAAAGTAGACACTAAGTAGTCTATAAGATATGAATAAAGAACTGATACTTGTCCCTTTTAAAACTTTCCTTCTCAAAAACTACATGATCACTTTTATTTGATCATTAGTCATCAGACTAACTACTTTTCATAAAATGTTTCAGAGGAGGCTCAAGTTTGAATAAAGAAGTGATGATCCTTTTCCTTGGAAAGACTAAGACAGACATTTCTAATCTGTTAATCAAGAGAAATTATTACTTTGATATAAGCCCTAATGTGCATATTTATATATTCTTACACAGCCTATTCTTGCCTGGAGAATCCCAGGGACAGAGGAGCCTAGTGGGTTGCCGTCTATGGGGTCACACAGAGTCGGACACGACTGAAGCAACTTAGCAGCAGCAGCAGCACACAGCCTTATAATGCTGGGAACCTTTCATTCATTCATTCATTTTTTTTCATTCATTCATTTGTCAAGTGTCTACTAAAATCCACCATCATGGTCTCAACCTGAGATCCTTGATTTGCCTTCAGAGAATGTGTAAATTAACAGAAATAATTTGAAAAAATACCTGTATATGCACATACATCTGGTGGCAGGAAACATGGCTTCCAGTAAGTTCTCCCTGAAGTTCCCACTGTGCTATTAAGTGTCCATTGCTTGACCACTTGCTGGGACCCGATGACAAGGGAGAACTGTGGAGAAATCATATTAGGGTTCTGCTCACTTGGAGCTTAAATTCTAGTAGGTTGAAAAGAGGGAAGGAGATGATTAAGGCTAAGAAGCAAACAAACAAAAAAATAAACAATAATTTCATATATATTATATATATATATAGTTATATATAGTCTATCAAGGGACATTTCTGGATGTCACTGCTACCATATAGAGAATGGTCAGTGAATGCTTATCTACAGAATCATTTGAACCAAAATTTGAATGGGGAGAATGAGGTCATTTTAAAAGCCTGGGCCATGTTGAGATACAGATATAATGAAACCATGCTCTTCCTCAGTTATTAAACTAAATTTTTATTGCATATTTCTCATTTATTCACCTTTTATTTTTATATTTACTGCTAAAAACTTTGAAAATTGTACTGCCAGTTTTTGAGATGTGTTTTTTATTCCTATAGCAAGAGGAAGGTGGGCTAGATGATGTCTATAATGTTAAGCTTACAAATTCAGTAATTTTAACTTAGAAATGCTGCATACCATAAGATAGAATTCTGGAATCCATGTATTTTATACCCATCAATATGAAAATAGCATGTGTTAATTTGTTATTCATCTGTTCTCTTTAATTTCAATCATAATATCACCCCACTTACACTGCTAGAGCATGTCTTATTTTTTCCTTCCCTGGACCTACATGTATTTAGATAAGTACATGCTCTGAGAGTGATCAGGAGAAGCGAAAATGCTATTTTTTGGTGGGGACTTTAAATTTCAAATACTGTACTTTGAAAGAGGGAGCACATGTTATTGCTGAACAACATATTCTCCAAGACTAGGTGCTGCAGTAAAAAGGTCAAGAAACCAGTCAGATTTTATACACTTGTATTCATTATTGATATTTCTCCTAAATCTGCTCCTTTAAGTATGGTGTGGAGAACAGATTTGTTCCCAATGCAGTTTTAAAGGGATTAAATTGCTTCCCTTTAAAGAGATTCAGTTGCTTCATGGGCCCACAGTCATCACATTTTTTAGATTTCAAGGTTGTTGATAATTATGATAGTTCAAGGAGATTTCAAGTGAGTGAGAAATGAAATTCTGTTATTGGCTCTTTTATTGTGAGGATACTAGACCACAAAATAACTGCTTATGAGTCTCAGCGTACTCTCGTACACTAGAATACACCTCACAATCTCACAATTATCTAGACTCCTCCATCCCAAACGTGCTCTGAGGACAATCCTGAGATGTCTGCATAAACATTTTCTTGGAGTACTTGCACATTCATGAAGTCTACCACCAGAGATTAGGATTCAGAAAGTTTCAGTGGAGCCAAGGATATTTCCCAAGTATCCTAGGATATGTCCCAAGTATCCTAGGTGGTTGTGATTGTTCATAGAGTAAAAAATAGTAGATATACTGCAGTCTCCTAATATGAGCAAGATGTTCCTGAAGAATAACAAAGAGTATTAAAGTATATGAAAGGAAAGAGCAGTGGTCTAGGTGTTCTGACACAGACCGCTGGAAATCACAGCATTTGAAGGGTCTAGTTCACTGGTGCATGGACACTGGTTCACTGGGAACAGCCTCACTCAAGATTCACTGGGAAGCATCAGCCGTGGCTGGTTGAC
Source organism: Bos indicus x Bos taurus (assembly GCF_003369695.1). Classification (NCBI taxonomy): domain Eukaryota; kingdom Metazoa; phylum Chordata; class Mammalia; order Artiodactyla; family Bovidae; genus Bos; species Bos indicus x Bos taurus. Next base: position 43,347,001 of record NC_040101.1, read on the forward strand.
ATGGCTGCTGCTGCTAAGTCACCTCAGTCGTGTCCGACTCTGTGCGACCCCATAGACGGCAGCCCACCAGGCTCCCCTGTCCCTGGGATTCTCCAGGCAAGAACACTGGAGTGGGTTGCCATTTCCTTCTCCAATGCATGAAAGTGAAAAGTGAAAGTGAAGTCACTCAGTCATGTCCGACTCCTAGCGACCCCATGGACTGCAGCCCACCAGGGTCCTCCGTCCATTTTCCAGGCAAGAGCACTGGAGTGGGGTGCCATCGCCTTCTCTGGTTGACATGGCAGCAACTGACAATACTAACAGAAGTGGCAGTGATAACAGCAGTGATGGCTGATGGCTCTTGCAGGGCAGTTGTGACGGTCTCATCCACATTAGTATTTGTGTGATGGTGTTTGTGTGTTCATTGTGGATGGCATTCTTGTTCAGATTAAGTCTTTGAATTTGGTACCTTTTAAAACCACTCTAATCTTGGGTTATTTTTCTGATAATTTGCTGTTGTCAAGTGATTTGAAACACACAGGGAGAGCTTGGTTATCTGCTTTGGGGAAATAAAGATACTGCTGTATTCAGGTCTCAGCCAGATGTGTGATTCTATTGCTGCTGCTGCTGCTGCTCAGCTTTAGAAGTCACGTGACTGAACAGAAAACAGTGAGGACACAGGTGTTCGCTGTCACGTCTGGAATCATACAATGCAGAGAGCTAAGAACTTTCAGACTGAAGATTGATAAATAACTCCCATAGTTAATCTCAGCATCATCCAACTGCTATTATTGTGTTAGCCTTGGTACCCTGGCTGGCAAAAGGGAAATAGATTTATATGGAGGATGTGAAAAATTTAGGTTTCTAAAACTCTCCTAGGGGTAAATATCAGTTAGAATGGCTTTTGCAGTAAGCAAGACACCTTTTAACTTTCCCCATCTTTTAAATTCTATTCTGAATCCATAATACTGTTCTTTCTTTCTAAAGAATCTGTTGGGATTCGTATCAGGATTTAAAACTTTTTTGGGGGAAAAAAAAAACCTTCATCATTTCTAGATTTTGTTGGCTACTGCTTCCTGTTGTGAAGCATTACTGACCAATTTTCCTCTCTTTGTGAAGCAGTGGAAAGAAGATGGACTTTGGAACAAGGTAGAATTTGTTTTAAACTTGGTCACTTACTAGATACATGACTTTGTGCAATGTATTTAACCTTGGAGAGTTACAGTTTTGTCATCCGTAAAGTGAACATACGATTCATGCAGGGTTATTGTTAGAGTTGGGGTATATAAGTATGTGACAGTGTACTCAGAACATAGCAAGGAACAAGATAGATTTTTGTCTTTCTTTTCATTGCTCAAAACATGTTTGCTTTCTCATTTCTGATCCCCTGCCTCTAGCAGAGAATATAGACGTGTTCTCAAAACGTGGTGTCTAGATGAGCAGCAGTGTGGGTGCTCCCTGGGAACTTACTAGAAATGAAAATCCCTAAGCCCTATTCAAAAAGTATTGAATCAGAAACCATGGCATTGGGGCCTAAAATGTGTGTTTTTACAAGTCTTCCTGGTGCTTCTACACACGCTCAAATTTGAGAACAATTGTAGCAGTGATAGAAAAAACCAGTTTAAGATTTTTATTTAATCTGATCTCTTTAATCACTGTATGCAGACATCTATTCAGCTCTAAAGTCTAAGATTCTTTTAAACATTCGTACGCTTCAGGACACAGCAGAATTAGTGCTTTACTTCTCCTGACTAAAGGGAAGAAAGTTAGCTATTTGAATTAAAAAAAAAAAATCAATAATTTAGCATGGAGCCACCTGTGTTTCCTTAGATCTTCCCAACCTAGGAATGAAAGTGAGGTCATCTGATCAGTCTACAAATGACATTTCTTAAACTTGCATCCACACCAACTACACATGAATTGTTTTGACCCTTCTGACTTATTTCTGGAAAGTCACAGGTTTGGGAGCACCTCTGATGCGCTCCTAAACAATTCTCTAAGTTCTCTCAACCAGCACCAGACAATGAGATGGATTCTTACTATGAAAGCTCGTGGGGGGCCATCTTCATCTCTGCTGCTGGCACAGACATCCATTGTCCTGGAGCTGTTCCTGGTGCTGAAGCCAGTGGTCTGTGCCCAGCAGTCCGTATCACTGGTGCTATTGATGATACTGATACAGGTGCTGGTTAACCAGTGTTGATGTAGATTCTCTCAGGAGGACACCTCCCATGGTTCCCAGCCTCTGTCCTGCCTCCCTATACTGTTCACACTCTAGGAGCAGAGACTGTTTCCCCACCTCTCAGCCCTGAGTACTGGGGAAGTGCCCTGTAGTGAAGTCCTCCAAGTGTCTAGGCTGCGCTGTAGTTTTTGGAGTTTTCCATTGTGCCAAAGCCATTCCATTCCATCCCTAAGCATCATCCCCTTGGGTCTCTAAAATCTCATGAAAACTTTTGAAAAACATTTTTATTGAGGTTAAAATGTATATACAGTAAAATATTGAAATGTTAAAAGTCTTTGGATGAATGAGCATTGATAATTTTCTTTTCCTAAGCCACCACCACCCAAAATAAGATACAGAATATTTCCATCACCCCAACTAGTTCCCTCATACTCTTTTAAAGAGTCCATCATCCCAGTCCAGGCAACCGCTTTCCAATTTCCACAACCACACTCTAATTGTGTCCACTCTAGAACTTCATCTGGAGGGATTCACATCCTTTTATGTCTTGTTTCTTTCATGCAACAAATTATTTCTGAGATTTATCAATGCAGATTTATCCATGAGTGTTTCTTTTTATTTCTGAGTATTACTCCATTTTGTGAATAGGCTTTTTGGGCTTCCCTGGTGGCTCAGAGGGTAAAGCATCTGCCTGCGATGCAGGAGACCCGGGTTCGATCCCTGGGTCAGGAAGATCCCCTGGAGAAGGAAATGGCAACTCCAGTATTCTTGCCTGGAGAATCCCATGGATGGAGGAGCCTGGTGGGCTACAGTCCACGGGGTCACAAAGAGTCGGACATGACTGAGTGACTTCACTTTCACTTTCACTTTCTATTTATTCACTCTCCTTTTGATCTACATTTGTGTTCACTTTTTCTCTTTAACTCTCTGTGTTATTTTTAGTGACTCTTCTAGAAATAATATTTATCTCCAACTTCTCACAGTTTACCTTTAAAATGTTATGCTAATACATGGACAATGTAAAATCTTAGAGAGTCAAATTCCATATTCTTCCACCCACTCTTTGTACTCATTTTTCTATAGTTTTCTTCAATATGTGCTATAAGCTGTACTGTGCCTACTTGTTATTTTTACTTTAAATAGTCAATAGTCCTTAAGAGATATATGCATAGTAAAAATGTAGTCTTTATTAAAGTGAGGCCTTTCTGGTTTTCTTTGCACCTGTTTCTCTATAGGACTCAACTCAGAAGACAAATCTGAGTAACAGTCATAAAAATGACTGTTCTTTTCCAAAAGCTGAAATACTTTTATTAAAAGTTAATGTCTCTGACTCTTTTAAATGAAGATTTCTTCATCAGCTAGGACTCTGTTGGAGATAGGTGAAAGGAAATCCAACCACATTGACCTAAACCAAAAATTTTGTATTGGTTTTCTTATCTGTTAAATGCAAGGATAAGCAGACTTCAGACAAGACTTAGTCTGGAGGCTCAGAAATGATAAAATGAAAGTGGTTTTCCTTTTCTCTAGACACTACTTGGCCTTCCTTTACTGGTTTGTCTCATGTTAGGATAATACAAATTGTAGATCTTACCATAGTCTACCATCCAAGTGAAGAAGAGAAGAGAGAACTTTTTCCTCCAAAGGCAAACCAGAGTCAGATTCTGTTTTGAATATTGTTGCCCGAATTCGGTTACGTGTTTGTATCTGAACCACTCACTCTAACCAGTGAGAAGGGCTTCCCTAATTAACTGAAACCTCTGAAAAAAAAACACACCAAAACCACAGAAGTTGAGAAGCAGCAATGGATGGCTCCCTTAAAAGAAAGACTGCTGCTGCTGCTGCTAAGTCGCTTCAGTCGTGTCCGACTCTGTGCGACCCCAGAGACGGCAGCCCACCAGGCTCCCCCGTCCCGGGGATTCTCCAGGCAAGAACACTGGAGTGGGGTGCCATTTCCTTCTCCAATGCATGAAAGTGAAAAGTGAAAGTGAAGTCGCTCAGTCATGTCCGACTCTTAGCGACCCCATGGACTGCAGCCCACAGGGAGAAGGCAATGGCACCCCCCTCCAGTACTCTTGCCTGGAAAATCCCATGGATGATTGCCTTTAAGTGTTTCTAAATCTTTCGTTTAACATTCTTTGAGAATCTCTGAGTTTTAAACCCTAAAACTTGTATTTTCTCTGAAGTCTCTGGTTGATATTGTTAAAGTCAATCTACTCTTTTGGAGGGAGTCTGAAAAAATCAAAGCTGCTACATGGCAGTTACTAAATTTTGTTTTCAATTGTCTTCAATATTGTGAAATAATGAAAAACGAACACAATCTAAAACCACAGCTAGGATTTCTCCAAGATGTTCTCAATTACTCTGACCTTTAACTGTTTATGTCAAGTTTGGGATAACAGTCCTAAGTTCTAGCTGGTTTTACTCTGTGCTTGGCCATGGACAATCATCCATGGATTAGAAGAAGCCCTGTTCACAGTCCCGTCCTTTGTAATACCACACTTTCATTTGCTCAAACTTCATCCCACTTCTGCTCTGCCTCATTGAACCTCACTTTATTTTTGTATTTATTTATTTTTTATTTTTTTGGTACGGGTTTCTTTTAGGACAAGTGAACTAGATTTACTATTAAATAAACAAAGGACATATATTTTTACACGGTCATTTAACAGACCTAGTCATCTTGGTGCTGTCTTGAGGGATTAAAACTGCAATACACCTATGAATCCTGTTCAATTTAAAATAAAACTCAGTATTCTAAGTGGGATGGGATTTGTTTTATCTGCATTAACTACTAGCTCAAAATGCTATTTTAAAACCATATTGGCTCTTTCCAACTGATCTTATCTGTAGATAGGCACGTACATATGGAAATGCTTCCCTTCCTGGGCATAGCTATGTGTTCATGCACCTTGTATATAAATAACAACATTTGTGTACACGCATACAGCATACACCTTTTGCTCACACTATTCTGTATTCTTTGAGTTTCTACTGTGAGTTAGAAGTCCTTTGAGTCTATATCAACATTACCCTTTTTTATCTACTCAGTTATTCACACTACCTTTCCCGTTTTCATGTATTCCTCTAATGAAATTTGCGTGTTACAGTGTGCTGAGCACTGTCCTAAATACTATGGTTACAGCTGTGAGCATGGCATGCCTCCCTCCTGCTGATGCAGTATCTTGGCTGGTTACATATTTGCTATTCTTTCTTATTTTGTTTTCATTATTTGTTACTCTTTATTTTTAAAAATTTTATTTAATTTAAATTTTATTTCATATTGCAGTGAAGTTGACTTACAGTGTGTTAGTTTCAAGTGTACAGATATATGATTTAGTTGTACATATACATATATTCGTGCTTTTTCAGGTTCTTTTCCCATATAGGTTATTATAGAATATTGAATAGAGTTCCTTGTGCTATACAGTAGGTCCTTGTTGATGATCTATTTTATATGTAGTAGTATGTATATGTTAATTCCAAACTCCTAATGTATTCCTCCCCCACCCACCATTCTGCTTAAATTAGAAATCTAGTCACACTGTCAACTCTGCTTTTTCCTATTTTTCTTAGTCTGTTTCCCTTTTAACCTCACCCTCGGATCGTCTGTCCTTTTTCATTTTGGATTTCTTGGATAAATATCAGAAAGTGAGCAGTGACGGATTGGTACCATCCTTTTAATGAGGCTTTTCCTCCTAGCTACCAAATGTTCACATCACTGGATTCTACTGAACACTGCAAAAAGGGAAGAGAGAATACAAACCATTGAGTCCAAATTCAGAGAAAAGCAACAATTCGCCTCCCCTGACAACAGCATTATATTAGGGTGCAGTGAATCCTTTTCTTCTGCACTTCAAACTGTGAAATTAGCAGATTTCTAATAGAGAGAATAAGTGCCTGTTGGGAGAATAGAGATTTAGGGAAATTAAATGTCCTTGGGGATGCTAAACTCTGGGAATCAATTTGTCCTTTGAAGTTGGAGAATATACCACTTCCGAAATGTGAACTTGTAGGTATATCATTGAATAGTGGAATCTTAGAAAAGTCTCATCCTCTGGAGTGTATTAAGAATACTGCTTTGTCTAATTACTAAAGCACCATCTGTTATCTACCCTTTGCTACTGATTTAATTCCTTTCACCCCCTTACTCATCATTCCCACCCCACTAAAGCATATAAATTATTGAATCTTCATATTTTAGTCTTCCTGCTTATTATATGGAAAAGGCAATGGCACCCCACTCCAGTACTCTTGCCTGGAAAATCCATGGACAGAGGAGCCTGGTAGGCTGCAGTCCATGGGGTCGCTAAGAGTCGGGCATGACTGAACAACTTCACTTTCACTTTTCACCTTTATGCATCGGAGAAGAAAATGGCAACCCACTCCAATGTTCTTGCCTGGAGAATCCCAGGGGCGGAGAAGTCTGGTGGGCTGCCGTGTATGGGGTCGCACAGAGTCGGACATGACTGAAGCGACTTAGCAGCAGCAGCAGCTCATTATAACTAGTACTGAGAGGAAACCTTGACCATGCCTTGTAAAATAAATGTATCAGTTTGTAAAGATTCATACTGAAGATTTGGCAAGGGCTGGGAAGAAAGCAGAGGAAAGTAGGTAGCACTCAGATGACCCATGTGTATTTCTGTGCCTTGGACAACACAAATGGCAGGTTATTTTTTCCTCAAAAATTGTTTCACTGTGTACTTATACACCAGTCAAGCTACAAATATACCTACATTGTTGCAGAGGCTAAAAGCAACACTTTGTCCTACATCTATTTTTTCGTCTAAGTATCTTACTCATGCATGTTGCAGGGCGGAGAGGTAGGGATTTGGGGAATGTACATGTCCTTCAAGTTTATAATAAGTTTTCATTAATGTTGTTATTTTGGTAAGAATTATGTTGATAATTATGGTAATAATCATGATAATACAGATGCATCTATTATTTTCTCTTTATTAGAAAGTACTTTTTTTATGGCTTCCCCTGAAAAAAAATGCGAACAGGTTTTAACCCTAAAAGTTAAGGGTAACATAGGCATCCTTATCTAGGAGTGATATGCTTATTTAAAGAAAGAAGTGTACTTAAATCTATTCATCCACAATCACTCTACCTATTCATTCATTCCTTCATCAGTTCTTAATTAAGTATTTACTGTGTGTCAGACTTGGTGTAAGTATTTCATATGCATTATCTTCTTTTATTCTTATAGTAATGCTATATAGGGAAAGTAATATTATCCTATTTTATAAATGATAAATTGAGGCTTGCTGCTGCTGCTGCTAAGTCGCTTCAGTCGTGTCCAACTCTGTGCGACCCCATAGACGGCAGCCCACCAGGCTCCCCTTTCCCTGGGATTCTCCAGGCGAGAACACTGGAGTGGGTTGCCATTTCCTTCTCCAATGCATGAGAGTGAAAAGTGAAAGTGAAGTCGTTCAGTCATGTCTGACTCCCAGTGACCCCATGGACTGCAGCTTACTAGGCTCCTCTTTGAGATATTAATTATCATGCCCCAAGTCATATGGCTGGTACATGTTGGAACGGCAGTTTGAACATACATAATCTGATACCAGAGTTCCAGTGTCATTATTTTGAGAGATGTGCTCTATTTTATAGGCAAAGAACAGGCACTTCGTTAAATATTGTGTTTAGATTTGTGATCTTAAATATTGTAACGAGATTCATGATCTTAAATATTTAGGTTTTAAGTTAGCTCTAATTGAAAGTTCTAACTCCACCAATTACTGATTGCATTCACCTGGTGGGAATTGTTCTATCTCTCTGTACCATGTGCTATGCTGTGATAGTCACTAAGTTGTGTCCAACTCTTTGGGACCCCATGGCCTGTAGCCTGCCAGGCTCCTCTGTCCAGGGGGATTCTCCAGGGTTGAATACTGGACTGGTTTGCCATGCCTTCCTCCAGGGGATCTTTCCAACCCAGGGATCAAACCCAGGTCTCCCACATTGCAGGTGGACTCTTTACTGTCTGAGCCACGAGGGAAGCCCAAGAATACTGCAGTGGGTAGCCTATCCCTTCTCCAGGGGATCTTCCTGACCCAGGAATTGAATTGGGGTCTCCAGCATTGCAGGCACATTCTTTACCATCTGAGGTGCCAGGGAAGCCCCTCTGCACCACAGTTTGCTCCTTTTAAACAGTATTATTGAGCGGTAAATGCAACAGCTCTATCTAGTGATCGCTGAACATAGTACACCCATTAAGTATGAGTAGATTTTTAGCTATTGCTATCAGGGCTGTCACATTACTTCTCTCCTTCTCTCCTTTTCTGGAGGAAAGAGGAGGATTGTGTTTTCTTTGATGATAGAGAGCCTGAAGTCTGGGAGATAATGCTGGGATCCAAGTGTGAAGTGTTTGGTTCTGATCTAAGGCAAACACTGGAGAGATGAGAGACTTTCATAGAGATGGAATTAAAACTTGTTGAAGTATTGCATGTAGAAGTGAGAGTAAAGGAATCATTGAAAAACTTCAGCATCTACAATTTGTGTGAGTGGGGCAGAAGGTGCAAAATAGGGAGTTAATAGGAGTTAAAGGGAGCTAATAGGAGCTCTGCTAGGACAATGCTTGCCACAAAGTAGGCCTGCAACAAATGGTTGGATGGTTGTATAATCACTTTGTTCTGTATACAGACCTTTTTATGATGATATAATTTTATTCACGTTGTTCTTTGATAAGTGTTTTCTTGGTATTTCATTAGGGTAGAACACTGTGTTTTGGGTTTTTTTTAAAAATGGAATTCCCTGGTGGCTCAGAGGGTAGAGCATCTGCCTGCAATACGGGATACCTGGGCTCAATCCCTGGGTCAGGAAGATACCCTGGAGAAGGAAATGTCAACCCATTCCAGTGCTCTTGCCTGGAAAATCCCATGGACGGAGAAGCTTGGTAGGGTACAGTCCACGGGGTCACAAAGAGTCGGACAGGACTGAGCGACTTCACGGTCACTTTCACTATTTTATTTTTTGTTTGTTTGCTTGAAGTGTAGTTATTAAAGCATTATGACAATTGCTCCATCTATATACTTCACTCTGCCTTTAAATGAGTCCTTTGCCCCCAGAAGGTGGTCTCCTTAATGACCTCTTAAAATCCTGTGCGTGTGCGTGTCTTTCTGCCTTTGCGGGAAATTTGATCAATGTCCGTCCTTGCCACTTCGTTAAAGTAGTGACAACTTACGGAGAATGGTGTTAGAGTCATGAGCTCCCAAGGAGAGAATTTCTCTTTCGGACCAGAGACTTCTTACGTCACTCAGAGCTTTGTCTGCAAAAGTTTTATTACTGTGGTAAAGTGGTAAAGATGGCTCGATAAAGGACAGAAATGGTAGGGACCTAACAGGAGCAGAAAATATTAAGAAGAGGTGGCAAGAATACACAGAAGAACTATACACAAAAGATCTTCACAACCAAGATAATCATGATGGTGTGATCACTGACCTAGAGCCAGACATCCTGGAATGTGAAGTCAAGTGGGCCTTAGAAAGCATCACTATGAACAAAGCTAGTGGAGGTGATGGAATTCCAGTGGAGCTCTTTCAAATCCGGAAAGATGAGGCTGTGAAAGTGCTGCACTCAATATGCCAGCAAATTTGGAAAATTCAGCAGTGGCCACAGGACTGGAAAAGGTCCATTTTCATTCCAATCCCAAAGAAAGGCAATGCCAAAGAGTGCTCAAACTACTGCACAATTGCACTCATCTCACACGCTAGTAAAGTAATGCTCAAAATTCTCCAAGCCAGGCTTCAGCAATATGTGAACCGTGAACTTCCTGATGTTCAAGCTGGTTTTAGAAAAGGCAGAGGAACCAAAGATCAAATTGCCAACATCCGTTGGATCATGGAAAAAGCAAGAGAGTTCCAGAAAAACATCTATTTCTGCCTTATTGACTATGCCAAAGCCTTTGACTGTGTGGATCACAAGAAACTGGAAAATTCAGAAAGAGATGGGAATACCAGACCACCTGATCTGCCTCTTGAGAAATCTGTATGCAGGTCAGGAAGCAACAGTTAGAACTGGACATGGAGCAACAGACTGGTTCCAAATAGGAAAAGGAGTACGTCAAGGCTGTATATTGTCCCCCTGCTTATTTAACTTAAACGCAGAGTACATCATGAGAAATGCTGGACTGGAAGAAACACAAGCTGGAATCAAGATTCGTGGGAGAAATATCAATAACCTCAGAAATGAAGATGACACCACCCTTATGGCAGAAAGTGAAGAGGAAGTAAAAAGTCTCTTGATGAAGGTGAAAGTAGAGAGTGAAAAAGTTGGCTTAAAGCTCAACATTCAGAAGACGAAGATCATGGCATCTGGTCCCATCACTTCATGGCAAATAGATGGGGAAACAGTGGAAACAGTGTCAGACTTTATTTTTCTGGGCTCCAAAATCACTGCAGATGGTCCATGGAATTAAAAGACGCTTACTCCTTGGAAGGAAAGTTATGACCAACCTAGATAGCATATTCAAAAGCAGAGACATTACTTTGCCAAAAAAGGTTCGTCTAGTCAAGGGTATGGTTTTTCCAGTGGTCATGTATGGATGTGAGAGTTGGACTGTGAAGAAGGCTGAGTGCTGAAGAATTGATGCTTTTGAACTGTGGTGTTGAAGACTCTTGAGAGTCCCTTGGACTGCAAGGAGATCCAACCAGTCTATTCTGAGGAAGATCAGCCCTGGGAGTTCTTTGGAAGGAATGATGCTAAAGCTGAAACTCCAGTACTTTGGCCACCTCATGGGAAGAGTTGACTCATTGGAAGAGACCCTGATGCTGGGAGGGATTGGGGGCAGGAGGAGAAGGGGACGACAGAGGATGAGATGGCTGGATGGCATCACTGACTCGATGGACGTGAGTCTGAGTGAACTCCGGGAGTTGGTGATGGACAAGGAGGCCTGGCGTGCTGCGATTCATGGGGTCGCAAAGAGTCTGACACGACTGAGCAACTGAGGTGAACTGAACTGAAAGTGGTAAAGAAAGCCTCTGTCATAGACATCAGAAGGGGGCAGAGTGCCCTACTTGCTAGTCTCATCAAGGCCTTATATACTTTTTCAGTTGGTTACTAACAATAGAAAAGTCCTACCAGACCCATTCTCACAACATACACCTTAAGATAATAGGATTAGTCAGAAGATTTTTGTTAAAAAGGAGAAACATGTCCTCAAGCGATTTACATTGTTATATAATCACTAGTACAGAGCTTAAGGAAAAATATACCCTTGAGCAAGATGTGTTGTTTTGTTGTATAATCTTTAGCTCTGAGCTTAAAGAATGTTAGTCTTAGGCAAAATAGATTGTTGCCATAACAACTCAGGGATGTAGGGGAAAAAAAAAACTGTCCTCCTCCTCAAGGGCCCTGATCTCCTTATTTACCTACCTAAGAATAAGCTCTCTCATTAGAAACTTTGCAGACATCATACAGTCACTCTACAACATATGGTTGTAGCCCTCACTTGGTTCTAAATCCCATAATTTTTTTTTTTTTGAAGTGTATCGTTCTTTATGTATGTGGGTGTTTTTGGCATCTCTAAGAAGAAGGCAATGGCACCCCACTCCAGTACTCTTGCCTGGAAAATCCCGTGGATGGAGGAGCCTGGTAGGCTGCAGTCCATGGGGTCGAGAAGAGTTGGACACAACTGAGCGACTTCCCTTTCACTTTTCACTTTCCTGCATTGGAGAAGGAAATGGCAACCCACTCCAGTGTCCTTGCCTGGAGAATCCCGGGGACGGGGGAGCCTGGTGGCTGCCATCTATGGGGTTGCACAGAGTCGGACATGACTGAAGCAACTTAGCAGCAGCAGCAGCAGGGGTATTGTATGCTACTTTTGTACCTCCTAATCCATATAAGTGCTCTGCAATAATGGGAACTCAATAAAGGCCTTTTACACTGAAATTGCAATTAAAGTCAAGAATGAATTTTGTGGACAATCTTGATGCAAATGCACAAAAGAACTTCATGAAAATGAGAATACCATGAGTCATATGGTTCCTGGTACTATTCATTCCTTTCTAGGTATTATCGTTCTGCTTAACCTAACATTTCCACCACCTACGTTTGCCATCTGGAATTATAGGCAAAGGGGTATAAAGGGTGTCAAGTCTTGAGAGGAAATTGCCTTTCCTCCAAAGCTGATAAAACCACACCAGAGTTGACTAGATTACCTTTTTAGGAATAGAGTACAATCTTGACTTCATGAATTAAGTGTCATAATTTTGTCTGCTTGAAGGTGACCCTAAAAGATCATGTTCTGTGACCAGTTACCATTTTGCTCAGACCTATTAATAAATTTGAATTGGGTATTGGTGTGTGAGCCTGGCTGCACATGTAATACGAGCAGCTGTGTGTCTGCACAGCTTTTATTTTTTTGATTTCTATATCACACACAGTAATCTGTGTGAGTTACTCATGGCTGCTTTTTTGGGGTAATAGTATTTTATAGCGTTACCATCAATTTGAAGTCTTGAGACATTTCTCCTCATGAATGTCAGTGGATTACTGTATCCAATGATTTGCTCTCTTTCTTGGTAAAGGAATTCTTGCCAAGCTACTGAGTTGTTTTTTTAAATGTAATACACCCTTCTTGTTTCTCTTAGCAGAAGTATAGCCTTACTGATGAATTCTGCCTTATTCTTGAGTATGGTTTACTTTTGCAACCAGATGTAAATTTAGAAAGCTGGACTTAAAAACCACAGTTAAACACAAATCTCCCCAGAGGTAAGAAGATATAGCATTGTCTGTGGACACCAGCAAAAGTACCTTCTTTTTGAAAACAATGTTCTTTTTGTTCCACGGTCAATTAGACACTGAACCTCTATGTTATCAGGAAGGCAGGCAACAGGGCTTCTCTCCCCAGAATTACAGCCAGCAGTTGTCTCCTCCCTATTAGCATACCCGTTCCTGATGTGTTGGTGCCTTTCAGAGGGTTCTGATCCAAGTAAAGCTCAATTAGCAGCAGCCTCAGAATAACGTGTCTGCCTATTTTTACTGTATAAACCTTGGGGGTGCTAAGGTTCTAATTTTACTTTCCTCTTAATACCAACTGAAAGGGCCATGTCTTTCTGTGGAATGTTTTTTTTTTTTTTTTAATGAGATAAGCTTATTATCCCATCTAAATCTCATGTTTTGGTGACAGCATTTTGGAGAGATATGAGGAAATCTGACAAGGGGAGACATTCATGTCTGATCCAGTACAGCAACAGATTAGCCAAAGAAACTAGCCATCCAAAATCATCACCATTCATTTCCTATTCTCAGTCAAAGAAATCACTGTGCTCTGCTTAAACCCCATGTTGAGTTCATTTCACTGACCCTTCCTTAATTTTGGCTGAAGAGTATTTTTAGTAACTCAGTATGTTTGGGCGTCAAAGGAGGCCAAGTTTCTGGCTAGGCTCAGGAGAGATGAATAGGAATGAAATATTTGGGGAATTAGAGGGAAAAAGTGTAAAAGAAAGGTGCCTTCTTTTTGATCTGTTTAATATAACTTACCTAATCATTTTTGAAGGAGGCAGGGGAAAGAAATACACAGAACCCTCTAAGGAAAATTAATTTTAAAACGTAAAGCCTTGAGTGAGCCACTTCAAAATATGCAGTGACTTAGTTTATATTTTATTTGGAAACTAATATATAAGTTCAGTGGAACACCAAAAGTTCATACTAATCTAATGGAGAAAGACCAGAGGATAGGGAATAGGTCACTAATAGGTCACCTGTTGTAACTTGTTCGTGTCTCCCGAGACCCGCCCCCTCCCTTTGGACATTGCCGGTTTAACTTCCTGGGCACTGGTTTGCTGTTCAGAGGAGTTAAATTCAGCCATGTAATGAGTTTTCGGAGAAGGCAATGGCACCCCACTCCAGTACTCTTGCCTGGAGGATCCCATGGGCGGAGGAGCCTAGTAGGCTGCAGTCCATGGGGTGGCTAAGAGTTGGACACGATTGAGCGACTTCACTTTCACTTTTCACTTTCATGCATTGGAGAAGGAAATGGCAACCCACTCCAGTGTTCTTGCCTGGAGAATCCCAGGGACAGGGGAGCCTGGTGGGCTGCCGTCTATGGGGTCGCACAGAGTCGGACACGACTGAAGTAACTTAGCAGCAGTAGCAATGAGTTTTACAACGGGACCTCCTAGGGAAAAGTAGCCTCACCCTAGCCTTCCAGGTCCCACATCAGCAGACTATCCAGCCAACTTGCCTTGTTTTGGCTGCTACCCTTCACCTGGCTCCCCGACCCTATCTTCTGGTCTTTCTCAGTTAGATTAGTATGTACATGACACGCTGAGAAGGAATATGGTAAGATGAGGGGGTCCTTGCTTTCTCTTCCCACGTGCTGTCCATATGCATCCTTCCTCCATCAGCCTCTTCTGAGATCTGTCTCCCAATTAGTTCAGTTCTCTGTACTCTGACCTCTCACAAGCTGTTTCATTCCTATCGTTGATCACACTTGGGGTCTGCGGTGTTAGCCATGTCATTGCTTCATTTCGTCTGTACATTCCTCGAGCATATGTCTCCTGCCTTTGAAACACATTCTGTCACTAGTACAGAGCTCTAGTGGGGGGTGTAATTAGTGGCTGTTGATTAACTGGTAAATTAAGGAAAATAGGGCCTTATGGTAAATAGCCTTCTAAAGATGTTTGAAACTTCCGTTTACATTTTAAATAACATCAGCTTGATAAACATTTATACTGAATATGATCATGTAGAAACTGAGCTTTAGTTCAGGTACAAAGTCACTTTAATATTTTAAGGTAAAGGGCTATTTACTCTATTGTTTTCACTTGACATGTTTATTAAGTGCCTACTCTGTGTAGCAGGCACTGATGGTATAGTTGAGACCTCAGAATTAGTTAAAATATGAAAAAAAGTTGTATTTGGGAGAACATCTCCCTGTTGGTTATTTCAGGCCAATCTCTGTTTGTTAATGGTGGATTGGTAGTGAAACCCAGAGACCATTTCTTTAATCAACAGACATTTATAACTGCTACTAAAAAAAGGTGGTGGTGGTTTAGTCGCTAAGTCATGTCTGACTCTTGCAACCCCATGAACTATAACCCGCCAGGATTCTCTGTCCATTTCTTTCTCCAGTGGATCTTCCTGACCCAGGGACTGAACCCAGGTCTCTTGCACTGCAGGCAGATTCTTTACTGACTGAGGTAGTGTTGGCAAAATAGGGAGATTTGAGTGTATTTTCCTTATCTAGAAAAAGCTTCCAGGCCAGGAGAGAGGATAAAGACAGGGATGAGTAATATTAGAAATATATTTATTTATTTAACAAATACTTAATAATAGCACTCGCAATGGACAGGCTCTCCTCCAAGCAGCAGCTGAGTGTTCAGCATCTTCCATGAATATGACATCATTTAATCCCCATTAATAAGTCTGTAAAGTAGGTACTATTATTAGCTGCCATTTAAAAATAGGGAAACCTAGACAGGTTGAGTACTGGAGCCAAGGTCACTCAGCCTGAGCTTGACAGAGCTGCTTGCAGAAGTATTCTGGACCTTCACAAGGTAGAGAAATTCATTCCAAGGGAAGAAAGGGAGTCCAGGAGGCTTCAGAGAAGGAATGCCACTTACACTGGGCCTTGAAACCTGGTTAGGATAAATATGTTTACAAATATGGGGAAATGAAGCCTATACCAAAGGACAGCTGTTCTATATGGGAAAGAAAGTTAATATATAAGCAAAGTACAATTTTCTGCCTCATTTTAGAATTTTGGGAAGTTATTTCCTTCTCTCGTCCTCCTCTCCTGGGCTGTCAGTGACATCCACCAAAACCCACACCTTATTGCCAAGAAATATCCCAGGTCTCTGCTTGTTAAAAAAATTATCAGCCTCTTTTACTCTTTCAACTCAATGATTAGTGATTGTGGCTGACCCAGAAGGTTGTGCTTAAAATTTGTATAATAATTTTTAGCTTACTGGGCATGAAAGATCCTGTTTGCTTTTTAACAGAAGTATTGAATGTATAACTGTCTGGATGAGATTGTAATTTTACACTTAAAATTGTGTTTCTGTTGTTATTGCATTTTCCGCTGGAAACATGAAATAAAACATTATTAGCAATGTAATCTGTACTCAAGATATCACAATTGTTTGTCAATTTTAAAATGAAAACTAAATCCAGAATTTCTTAACATACCCTAAACAGTGAATCAGCTTTAGTGATCCAAGTCAGAATTTTCTCTGGAGGAAAAAGAGTGTTGTAAAAGTAATATACCAATAAAAATAAGTCAATGCAATAGGTAAATAAGTTAGAAAAGAGGAATCCAAAGCACAGGAAATGCACGCATAATAAACATCATATAATGAAAATAATATTTAAAAACAAGTTGTGAAAATGTGACATATAGATGTAAGGAAATGTTAATATCTGAGGTAGTAATTCGGAGAAGACAATGGCACCCCACTCCAGTACCCTTGCCTGGAAAATCCCATGGACTGAGGAGCCTGGTGGGCTGCAGTCCATGGGGTCGCTAGGAGTCGGACACAACTGAGTGACTTCACTTTCACTTTTCACTTTCATGCATTGGAGAAGGAAATGGCGACCCACTCCATTGTTCTTGCCTGGAGAATCCCAGGGACAGGGGAGCCTGGTGGGCTGCCATCTATGGGGTCGCACAGAGTCGGACATGACTGAAGTGACTTAGCAGCAGAGGTAATAATTAGTTTGGATAACAAAGGATGGTGTTAAATCTATTTCAGTCATGTGCCAGGGATTGGACTTTATGATAAGATCTAGAGACACTTGATCAGAGAAAGCAATGGCAACCCACTCCAGTGTTCTTGCCTAGAGAATCCCAAGGACAGAGGAGTCTGGCGGGCTGCTGTCTATGGGGTCGCACAGAGTCTTACACGACTGCCGACTTAACAGCAGCAGCAGCAGCAGAGACACTTGATATATCTCACAGATGGAGAAATAGATGACCAAAAATTTTAAGGCACTTCCAAAGTCATGTTGTTTGTAAGGAAATAGAAGCGGGGGAAGTCCCTGCTTCAACCCAGAACTAGGAAGCAATGGGATGTCTTCATTGGTGTGCTGGTAGAATAATGGGGGAAAAAAAAGACTTCCCTGGTGGCTCAGATAGTAAAGAATTTGCATGCAATGCAGGAGACCTGGGTTTGACCCCTGGTTTGGGAAGATCCCCTGGAAAAGGCAATGGCAACCTACTCCAGTATTCTTGCCTGGAAAATTCCATAAACAGAAGAGCCTGATAGGCTATAGTCCATGGGGTCACAAAGAGTTGGAAATGACTATGTAACTAAGCACACAGTCATTGGTACCTGCAGAAGCTTGATCCCTGAGTAAGTTGGCCACTGGGCATCTTCCATCTGCCATTGCTTTCATCTAAGGATCGAAGACAGTAAAACAGGACAGAACTTGCCTTCTGTGGAGCATTCATCCCTGGAGAGGCAGCCTTTCCCTCTGAGGGTGATTGCTTTCAGACAAAACTCAAGCTCTGCCAACAGGAGAATTTCAAAGCACAAAGTGACTCTGTCTCACTTCCCCCAAATTTCCTTTCAGAAATAAAATTGTAACTTTATGGGGTAAAGTTTATTACATGAACTCTTATGCTGCTTTCTACATTTTCAGAAATGCTTTCAAACTGCACATATTATTTCATGCATTTTCTTATTAGCTTTCTTTTATCTTTGCTTCCTACACTGAAGAGGAAGTTGGAAGTGGCTAGGAAATGCATGAAACAGCTAATTTTAGAGAGGACCCCTTCACAGGTAAGTACATAAATACATCCATAAGTTTTACCAGAAGTAAAGTTAAATTAAAAAAAAAAAAAAAACTTTCTAGACATATTCGCCTTGTGGAAGCCTTCTAATTGGCTTTGATAAAAATGAGAGCAGAATGTTCTCTGCCCTCAGAAGGTTACAGGGATTTCAGCGTCTGCCTCACATCCAAGTATACACCAAATCACTTCTTTTTTCCCTGCTCTAGCTTTTAGAGGAGCTGTGCCTACGTGTGCTAAGTCGCTTCAGTCATGTCTGACTCTTTGCGACCCTGTGGACTCTAGCCCGCCAGGCTCCTTTGTCCATGGGATTCTCTAGGCAAGAATACTAGAGTGGGTTACTATGCCCTCCTCCAGGGGATCTTCCCAACCCAAGGATCAAACCTGTGTCTCCTGCATTGCAAGCAGATTCTTTACTGCTGAGCTACCAGGGAAGCCCTTGGAGGAGCTGATGGTAGTGAAGTGACATAACATTTTGCGTCGTGTCATGGTTTTCTGGATAAAAATATTTTTTCTTAGAGAATTTGACTTGCTAAACAAGAACATTGGGAGTTACTGTCATGTTACAGAGGGCATTAGTGACGCAACAGAAGAGAGTAAAGCTTCCTCACAAATATGGATGTTACACAGACCATCATATCTTGGAAACTGTCCTGAGTGGAAACAAAGAGACACTGAGCTAAGTGTTCTCTGTGGGCTTCCCGGGTGGCTTAGTGATAAGAATCTGCTTGCCAATGCAGGAGACACAAGAGATGTGAGTTCAATCTCTCGGGCCAGAAGATCCCCTGGAGTAGGAAGATCCCTGAGCACGACAACTCACTCCGGTATTCTTGTCTGGAAAATCCCATGGACAGAGGAGCCTGGTGGGCTACAGTCCATAGGTTACGAAGAGTCGGATTGAGTCAACTGAGCACACAGGCGTTAGCACTAGCCAGTGTTCTCTATGCCTTACGGCAGTGAGTTACGTCAGCATCTCTGGAGAGGAGACCTCATTTGGGCCTTATTTGCTAATGGCAGCACTAAAGCAAGAATGGTTTGGTGATTTACTTAAGGCCACAAAGTGAGTGACAGAACCTAGATAGAAACCAAGTTCAGTCTGGGTAGAAGTCAAAAGTGTTCCACTACATGATACTGAACCAGCTCAAAGGGTGCACTTCAGGGAGAATTTGCCATTTGTACCCAATTTTTAGGATTCACTTGGATTTGGGGTGTTTTAGCAAACTTTACTCAGGAGATGATGTATATTTTCATAATCTAAGTATACGATTTAGGCTTGCTAATTACTTATTTGAAACTACTGGGTTGGCCAAAATATTCATTCAGGTTTTTCCATACGATGCTTTGGAAAACCAGACTGAACTTTTTGGCCAATCCAATACAATGCATACCCCCCCATTCTCCCATTCCCTATACAAAGCCAGGCTTTTATCCAGGATGGTCTTGGGTGCTCCCCTGTTCAGGACCTGGAGCTCTCATGGGTGTTATGTGAATGTGGGAAGTGAGCCGGAGTAATGCCAAATACCCATTCTGAAAGCGTGTTTTGAGAATTGCTAATAGGTTGTCCCTCACTCCAAAGTGCATGTCCAATTCTGCATTTATTAACACAGCAGTCAAGGAAAGAAGTTTGTGCCTTACCCTCTTTCTGCATGTGATGTCTGATGAAGAAATATCAGCCTCATCTTTCTTCTCTGGGAAGACAGGATTCATGACCGGCTGATATTACTGAAGACAATATTGGCAGAAGCTATGAATGGAGCTTACAGACTATCTGCAAAGTTCTTTCACAAACATTGCCAAATGTGTGTTGCTTGATTGAATCTCTCCAGAGTTTTCTAAGGAAGTGGATGGTATCTCCATCTTCTAGATGAAGAAGCTCTGACTTAGAAAGGTCAAAGGGACCTGTTGGGGTCACGGGATCTTCTGTCTCCCAGTCCAGGACTCATTTGCCCTCACCCTCCCCAGCTTCCTTTCACATTTCACAGGTGTGAAAGTGGAAAACAATTTCTCCTTGCTTCTGAGTGTCAGTTGCTTCCTCTGTAAAATGGGCAAATGCAAACAAACTTTCAGGATTTGATAGTTGCTAATAGTGATAATGTATTAATATACATTGTTAATGTAAGGCTACATCCTATTAGTATAATGTATAAGCAGTATACATATATAAATGTGTATGTGTGTGTACACACAGTCCATTTATCGCTCTTGTTGTTCACGTAAAATGAGAGTTAACACTCACTGAACACTGATTGCCACATTCCCAATATTGTGCTCGGCATTTCAACAGGAATGAATTTAGTATCCTTATCTTGTAGAAGTAGAGGCGGAGGCTTGTGGAAGTTAAGTAACTTGCCCAAGGTAATGCCAAATTGGTGGCATAAGGATCTGATGCCAAGGGGATCTACTTCAGAGCTTGTGCTACTCACCACTCTTTCACAACTCTTTTCTCCATATTTCTGATAATAGTGGTTAAAGATGGGAAGGTGATCTGAAATTTTTAACATCCTTTTCAGTAGACAGGTGCTTAAATATTGTGCAAGCACCTGACATTTTCTTCAAGTTCCTGTTTAATTTTGAGCTTCCGGTCTCTAGGTTTACTTCAGTTCAGCCGCTCAATCATGTCCGATTCTTTGTGACCCCATGAATCGCAGCACGCCAGGCCTCCCTGTCCATCACCAACTCCTGGAGTTCACTCAAACTCATGTCTATCAAGTTGGCGATGCCATCCAGCCATCTCATCCTCTGTCGTCCCCTTCTCCTCCTGCCCCCAATCCCTCCCAGCATCAGGGTCTTTTCCAATGAGTCAACTCTTAACATGAGGTGGCCAAAGTATGGGAGTTTCAGCTTTAGCATCATTCCTTCCAAAGAAATCCCAGGGCTGATCTTTAGGATGGACTGGTTGGACCTCCACAGTCCAAGGGACTCTCAAGAGTCTTCTCCAATACCACAGTTCAAAAACATCAATTCTTCAGTGCTCAGCTTTCTTCACAGTCCAACTCTCACAGACATACATGACCACTGGAAAAACCATAGCCTTGATTACATGGACCTTTGTTGGCAAAGTAATATCTCTGCTTTTTAATACGATAATTAGGTTAGTCATAACTTTCCTTCCAAGGAGTAAGCATCTTTTAATCTCATGACTGCAATCACCATCTGCAGTGATTTTGGAGCCCCCAAAAATAAAGCCTGACACTGTTTCCCCATCTATTTCCCATGAAGTGATGGGACCAGATGCCATGATCTTCGTTTTCTGAATGTTGAGCTTTAAGCCAACTTTTTCACTCTCCTCTTTCACTTTCATCAGGAGGCTTTTTAGTTCCTCTTCACTTTCTGTCAAAGGGTGGAGTCATCTGCATATCTGGGGTTATTGATATTTCTCCCAGCAATCTTAATTCCAGCTTGTGCTTCTTCCAGCCCAGTGTTTCTCATGATGTACTCTGCGTATAAGTTAAATAAGCAGGGGGACAATATACTCCTTTTCTACTCCTTTTACTAGTTGGAACCAGTCTGTTGTTGCATGTCCACTTCTAACTGTTGTTTCCTGACCTGCATACAGATTTCTCAAGAGGCAGGTCAGGTGGTCTGGTATGCCCATCTCTTTCAGAATTTTCCACAGTTTATTGTGATCCGCACAGTCAAAGGCTTTGGCATATCAATAAAGCAGAAATAGATGTTTTCTGGAACTCTCCTGCTTTTTCCATGATCCAGCAGATGTTGGCAATTTGATCTCTGGTTCCTCTGCCTTTTCTAAAACCAGCTTGAACATCTGGAAGTTCACGGTTCATATATTGCTGAAGCCTGGCTTGGAGAATTTTGAGCATTACTTTACTAGTGTGTGAGATGAGTGCAATTGTGCAGCAGTTTGAGCACTCTTTGGCGTTGCCTTTCTTTGGGATTGGAATGAAAACTGACCTCTTCCAGTCCTGTGGCCACTGCTGAGTTTTCCAAATTTGCTGGCATATTGAGTGCAGCACTTTCACAGCATCATCTTTCGGGATTTGAAATAGTTCAACTGGAATTCCATCACCTCCACTAGCTTTGTTCGTAGTGATGCTTTCTAAGGCCTACTTGACTTCACATTCCAGGATGTCTGGCTCTAGGTGAGTGATCACACCATTGTGATTATCTGGGTTGTGAAGCTCTTTTTTGTACAGTTCTCCTGTGTATTCTTGCCACCTCTTCTTAATATCTTCTGCTTCTGTTAGATCCATACCATTTCTGTCCTTTTTCGAGTCCATCTTTGCATGAATGTTCCCTTGTTCTAATTTTCTTGAAGAGATCTCTAGTCTTTCCCATCCTGTTGTTTTCCTCTATTTCTTTGCATTGATTGCTAATGAAGGCTTTCTTATCTCTCCTTGCTATTCTTTGGAACTCTGCATTCAGATGCTTATATCTTTCCTTTTCTCCTTTGATTTTCACTTCTCTTCTTTTCACAACTATTTCTAAGGCCTCCTCAGACAGCCATTTTGCTTTTTTGCATTTCTTTTCCATGGGGATGGTCTTGATCCCTGTCTTCTCTACAGTGTCACCAACCTCCGTCCATAGTTCATCAGGCACACTGTCTATCAGATCTAGTCCCTTAAATCTATTTCTCACTTCCAGTGTATAATCATAAGGGATTTGATTTAGGTCATACCTGAATGGTCTAGTGGTTTTCCCTACTTTCTTCAATTTAAGTCTGAATTTGGCAATAAGGAGTTCATGATCTGAGCCAGTCAGCTCCCGGTCTTGTTTTTGCTGACTGTATAGAGCTTCTCCATCTTTGGTTGCAAAGAATAGAATGAATCTGATTTTGATGTTGACCATCTGGTGATGTCCATGTGTAGAGTCTTGTCTTGTGTTGTTGGAAGAGGGTGAGCAAATATGACCAGTGTGTTCTCTTGGCAAAACTCTATTAGCCTTTGCCCTGCTTCATTTCATACTCCAAGGCCAAATTTGTCTGTTACTCCAGGTGTTTCTTGACTTCCTACTTTTGCATTCCAGTCCCCTATAATGAAAAGGACATCTTTTTTGGGTGTTTGTTCTAAAAGGTCTTGTAGGTCTTCATAGAACCGTTCAACTTCAGCTTCTTTAGCGTTACTGGTTGGGTCATAGGCTTGAATTACCATGATATTGAATGGTTTGCCTTGGAAACGAACAGAGATCATTCTGTCATTTTTGAGATTATATCCAAGTACTGCATTTCGGACTCTTTTTTTGACCATGATGGCTACTCCATTTCTTCTGAGGGATTCCTGCCCGCAGTAGTAGATATAATGGTCACCTGAGTTAAATTCACCCATTCCAGTCCATTTCAGTTTGCTGATTCCTAGAATGCCTACGTTCACTCTTGCCATCTCTTGTTTGACCACTTCCAATTTGCCTTGATTCATGGACCTAACATTCCAGGTTCCTATGCAATATTGCTCTTTATAGCATCGGACCTTGCTTCTATCACCAGTTACATCCACAACTGGGTGTTGGTTTTGCTTTGGCTCTATCCCTTCATTCTTTCTGGAGTTATTTCTCTACTGATCTCCAGTAGCATATTGAGCACCTACTGACCCAAGGAGTTCCTCTTTCAGTATCCTATCATTTTGCCTTTTCATACTGTTCATGGGGTTCTCAAGGCAAGAATACTGAAGTGGTTTGCCATTCCCTTCTCCAGTGGACCAAATACGTAGAGACCCCTGGAGATGAAACAGAAGAGACTGAGATACGTTATATATGATTATTTTTGCTTATCTTTTATAAAGCTATGCTGTACTTTAGAGGTACATGTCATAATTTTTAAGAACTTAAATTTTCTTTGTATCGATAGCATAACAATACAGCCCTAGGGGAAGAAGAGATTCAGTGAGAAATTCTATTTTATCTTATTTTGTTTCACTAGGTTTTTAGTTGTCAGAATGTAGGCATTCAAGCATTCAGTGAATACAAATGTAGATAATATCCATCTGCCCTTTTTTGTTGATTTCACTTTTAAATCAAAGGAAAATAATTCAAAATACAAATAAGAAAATAAAAGCAATTATCAAGTGGGAATTCAAGTACTGAGGGTATATTAAATATTTATGTGCTAACTTATCCATGGAACCTTTCTGCATCTCCTTCATCAACATGCTTTTTTCCCCTTGTACTCTGTTACCATTTCCAGCTTTGTTACATTGCCGTTTATAGATTGCCTGTTATTTTGGTGAGCCATTGTGGTGGCAAGGAAAGTATAAGTAAGAATTATACTCTAAGATGTTGAAGGCACTGTCATTGTGTGTAGTTTGAAGCAGATCACCCTCATTGTCTCACCATTTATTTTCTGGCCAGCCTTTGCAAGTGACTGAACTTCTCTGTGCTTTGGTATCTAAATGTAACTGAGCCTTCTGTGGCTCTGGGCCTCATAGAAATGCTGTGATGATTAAAAAACACATTTCATACAAAGCACAAGGGCCTAGTGCTCATTAAGAATTAGCTGATATTGTTGTTATTTTTATTCTTAGTCTCCTCTGCTTCATTGGGGGACTTATTACCTTGTCCTTGAACTACTGTACTAACCTCTTAACTAGTCTTTTAAGCATCAGTACTGTATCAAAAGTGTATGAACAGAAAACTGGATCCTATGAGTTATTTTACAGAGCTGGTTTAATATAGAAATTGTTAGAACAGCTTAGGGGTAGTTAACTGAGAGAGAATAACTGCTAGAAAATTACACCTTTAGGGTTGAGGACCTTCAAGAGAAGAGGTGGGCGTTTAGAACTCAAAAGCTTGAAAAAGGGGCCTTGCAGAGCTGCGACCCAGACTTTTGAGGAGAGGGTACCATGGAGCTTCTGTGAATATCTGGAACCTCTGTACTGCGGACACCACTGGTGGCTCTTGGTGCTGGAGACGTGCTGAGGCTGCTTCTGGGAGGGTTGAAGAAAGTCGAAAAGTGGAACCAGTGGCTGCAGGCCAGGCTGAAGTGCCATAGCAGGGCAGGTCAATCAGAAAGTGCAGGCAAGCCCGAAGAAGCAAGCTCCCTGTCCTTCCTCCTGCCTCCCAGCCTTCCACTAGGTTCTTCCAGGCAGACCCTGATAGTGTTCTGGCTGACAAAGGAGAAAAGTAGTTTGTTGAATGATGGGGTCTGCCTTGGAAAACAGGACGAAGGATGGATTTAGAGCTGAGACAGTAGCTTGGTAACCAGCTCAGGTGTCTTCCCAGTGCTAATCTCTTCTGTAAAATCCCATTTATTTTATTTCCCACCGTGCCACTTGGAACACAGCTTCTACCTACTCAGGTGTCTTCCTGTCCTACTGAACAAAATCAGTTCAATGCACTTTTTCCTAAAGAATTACTATGAACATTCTGCTTGGGGCTGTGGGGATATAAATATGAATAAGATGTTTTTCTGTCCTTATACAATTTAATGTGGTATGTAGTAAACAGAAGTCACTCCACAGCAAAGGCAAGAAAGTATTTACTTGGAGAGTGTGATGCACCCTTTCTGGTGGGACTCAGCAAGATTTCATAGAACAATGAGTAAGATTTCACACTCAGTGATGTGGCCCCAAACTCCCCTACTTGGCCTATTTCTCATTACTCCCACATCTTTATTTTTTAGCTACAAAGTGTAACTGATTCCTATTCAACCTTCAGTGTTTCTGCCTATATATTTTTTCCTCATGTCAGCCATGCAGTCCCCTGGCCCACCAAGGCCAAGTGCCTCTTATGTGTACACTGAATATCTAGCTGTAAGGAGTCATATTGGACAAAGGAGACCAGGTTCCCTCCTTATGGAACTGGTATTCCAGAAAGGGTATCAGTTCTTACTTTGAGAAAGTCATCCATAGGAATGCAAAATTGCAAACCATGGTCAGTGCTGTGAACGCCAAGTGCAAGTTAATGTGAAAGCAGGGTGACCAAGTTTGGGGTTGAATTCACAGAAGACTTAGTTGAGGAATAATGTGGAGGTGTTAGTGAAGAGAGAAGGAGGCTGTTTCAGGTCTGTGCAGAAGACCTAAGTTAGGTAGCAGCAGAGTATGACTATGAAAGAAAGTCAATATGGGTGCAGAAGAGGGGCGTGCGTAGCATATACAGCATCTTTCAGATGATAAGCATCTCTCAAGATCTACTTCAGAAGGCACCTCCTCAGTGAAGCCTTCCTATGACAGGAAGACTCCTGAGCAAGTAAAAGCTGTGTTCCAAGCCTTCAACTGAAGGTGACTGCTTCCTGTTTTCAACTTTTAACTGTGTTTTATACCTCTCACAAGAGTGATTATGATATATTGTTTATAATTATTTACATATGAGTCTGATATCTCAAGATCAACTGGAAGCTTTCAGAGACCAGATGTCTCATATTCATCTTTATATTCCTCCGTGTAGCATTCTCAAAAAAATACATTTTAAGTCCCCTGCATATGAATGAGTTCCAATCTGAGAGCATGTCCATAAGTCCCATTTGTTTATAAATCCAAAAAAGTTAGCCTGGGTATCCAGCTAACACAATCAACTATATAGTGCTGTACTGTAATAGATTTATAGCAGTTTTTCCCACAGATAATGCATAAAACAAATGCAAAAATTAAAAAAAAATTAATCTTACAGTTACAGTACCTTGAAAGATACACAGTAGTGCAGTAAGTCCAACAGCTGGTATACAGGGGCTGGCATTGAGGGCACAGGCAAAGAAGAGTTATTGATGGGAGGAGAGAGAGGAAGGAGGGGATAGTGGAGCTAAAGGACCGTCAGTAATAGGAGATGAAGGGCAAGCTGCAATTTCACTCATGCCTAACGCCGATGGAACACAGTTCCCATCTGTGAGAGTTTGCTGCTTGAAGATTCAAATGTAGGGGACCTCCTGTTTTTATTGAATGAAGTTACATCTAATATGCCAGTTAACATTTAGGCAGTTTGTGTTGTTCAGTGAAACCATTCAGTATCTTGAATGACTTATTGAATGATATCTAGGGGACTTAGGTGGTCTCTTGACATTCGTGCATACCAGGTAAGGAAGTATCCCCTGGCCCACTCTCAGGAAGGTATAGTTTAGGATTTGAGGACCTAGACTTCAGATCTCATGAATCATGGTGAATGACTGCTTCACCGAACTTTTCAGAAATAATTAACATTGCAGATTTTGTGTTCAGCCAATGAGATTTGCTTTATCAGCTTTTTTTTTTTTTTTGCCACCTGTATGGCTCTGCTCTTGTTCTTCTTATCATTAGACACAAAGAAGATGAGCATCTACTCACAGCATGAACACTTGAGTAGCACCAGAAACAGAGTTTCCCTTGAAAAATTAGCTTACTGTAGAGAGGAGGGTCTGGAGGGTGCAGAGTGCCTACTGGGTTTCTTCCTGATGGTTTTTATGTCTCTACAACAAGACGGGTGTTGAACCCATCTTTCTGTATTGAGAATCTAGCTGTATGTATTCCTTTCTTTCTCAGAGTATGGTCATTCATGAGCATCTGTGAAGGAGAAGTGGGAAAATTGCTATGAAGTAGAGACTACAAAGCTCTCACTAAACATTATTTTACAAAACTGTGGGAGTTAATGGTTATGGCAGGACTGTGTCTAAACAGGAGGACCGAGTTATGACAGATAACCCCAGAGTTGGGAGGCAGCCAACTCATTGCTAGGATGACCCAGAAGTCCTAGTGGGTAGAAATGATCATTTTATGGAGGTTGTCAATATAATTAATGTTCACTCTGAGATGAGGTATAAAATTCCATGCTAAATGACAGAGTGGGGAGGAAGGAGAACAATAGAAACAGCTGGTTCTGAACTGGTCTGAAGGACCGCGTTGGAATTATAACTATGTAGAGAAATATATAAGGATAAATAGGCAAATTTGTGATGGATATATGTGTGGAGATATGCCTTAATTTATTTATGGACTCATATCTGATGAATTAACTTTCACTAGTAGATGATTACCAGCCCCCAAATAACAGAGTACACAATTTTGTTCCCATTCTAAAAACACATTCTTTGATGGGACATGTTGCCAAGTTGTTCAGTATGTGGCTAATCTCAGGGCCATATGGTGAAGCATAATTTATGGGTGATATTATCGAGCAGCATTTCTTTAGCAGTTGGTTATTACAGTGTTTTATTATTTCAGTTTAGTTATGTCATAGGCTTGAGACATGGGCTAACATTATGATTGCACATTGATATAGAAAGATGTTTAGAGGCCAGCATAGTTCCCAGTAAGTTGTAGTGTGTGTTTGGTGATTGTGAGGGTTACACGTGTGAGGAATTGCTCTTGAGTGATATATAACATTCTTCCCTGTAACTGGTGATCTAGATAGTCTTGGCGGAGAAGGCAATGGCACCCCACTCCAGTACTCTTGCCTGGAAAATCCCATGGACGGAGGAGCCTGGTAGGCTGCAGTCCATGGGGTCACGAAGAGTTGGACACGACTGAGCAGCTTCACTTTCACTTTTCACTTTTGTGCATTGGAGAAGGAAATGGCAACCCACTCCAGTGTTCTTGTCTGGAGAATCCCAGGGACGGGGGAGCCTGGTGGGCTGCCGTCTCTGGGGTCGCACAGAGTCGGACATGACTGAAGTGACTTAGCAGCAGCAGCAGCAGCAAAAAAAAAAACGTCATAGAAGTAAAAGGTAGGCTTATATTTCTGACCTCCCACCTACTTTCCTCATAGGGACTGAATTTGTGGACGTTGCTACATTTTTATAAACCTTATGTTGTCTGGGGGGCTTCCCTGGTAGCTCAGACAGTGAAGAATCCACCTGCAATGAACATGTTCATCGCAGCACTGTTTATAATAGCCAGGACATGGAAGAAACCTAGATGTCCATCAGCAGATGAATGGATAAGAAAGCAGTGGTACATATACACAATGGAGTATTACTCAGCCATTAAAAAGAATACATTTGAATCAGTTCTAATGAGGTGGGTGAAACTGGAGCCTATTATACAGAGTGAAGTAAGCCAGAAAGAAAAACACCAATACAGTATACTAATGCATATATATGGAATTCAGAAAGATGGTAATGATAAAAAAAAAAAAAACGATAAAAAAAAAAAATGTATGCGAGACAGCAAAAGAGACACTGATGTATAGACCAGTCTTATGGACTCTGTTGGAGAGGGAGAGGGTGGGGAGATTTGGGAGAATAGCATTGAAACATGTATAATATCATGTATGAAACGAGTTGCCAGTCCAGGTTGGATGCACAATACTGGATGCTTGGGCCTAGTGCACTGGGATGACCCAGAGGGATGGTATGGGGAGGGAGGAGGGAGGAGGGTTCAGGACGGGGAACACATGTATACCTGTGGCGGATTCATTTTGATATTTGGCAAAACTAACACAATTTTGTAAAGTTAAAAAAAAAAAAAAAAGAATCCACCTGCAATGCAGGGGACTTAAGAAACACAGGTTCGATCCCTGGGTCAGAAAAATCCCTTGGAGAGGAACTGGCAACACACTTTAGTATTCTTGCCTGGAGAATCCCATGGACAGGAGCCTGGCAGGCTACAACCCATGGGGTCATAAAGAGTCGAACACGACTGAGTGACTGAGCACACACATGTCGGAGTCAAGGATGGTCTCTTAAGTTCTCCCTGTGAGAGCAGCCAGCAGCCCATCATTAAGTTCTGTAATTCAGACTCTGTGTCCCCACTCGTCTCATGTTTGTGGCCTCGAATTGGTTTCTATTCAAGGCATTTTCCTAAAGTAATTGTAATTACCAGAAAAATTAGGCAAGCAAATATTAACTTGAATGGGATATGGTTTTCAAACTACATTACAGTGTAGAACAGTTTGTAATGAAACTCTGCCTACTACCATTTAAATTGATTAGGAGAAATGAGTGCTCGTCTCTTAACATTCTGGTATCTTCTTTCAAAATACTGTGCTAATAAAGGAACTTTTTAAATGGGAAAATGAGTAATTTATCTTTAGATTTATTAATGAGATACAGAAGAATAAATGGTCATTGGTGATCTGCCAACAGATTCACAACCATAGTATGTTGTGAAGTATGACCGCTCACAGGCACGCACGCTCATGTTCACAGTTGTGTCCGTCTCTGTGACCCCAGGGACCGTAGCCTGCCAGGCTCCTCTGTCCATGGGGTTTTCCAGCCAAGAATACTGGCATGGGTTGCCACTTCCTATCCAGAGAATGTTCTGATTCAGGGATCGAATACCTGTCTCCTGCACTGGAGGATTCTTTACCGTTGAGCTACCTGGGAAGCATGATTAGTCCTGTGAGAGGCAGTTGCTGATAGTGGACATACACAGGGCAAAGAAGCAAAGGTTTCTTTGTGCTGTTTATTCTAATAAAGTGTGCTTTAAGCGAGTTCATGTTAAAGGTTATGAAAGAATAAGGAGGTTTTTAAAAGGAAATACGTGACCGCAGTATCTTCATGGGAGAGTGGGGCATTTTGATCACTAATTCAAAACGTTATTGATAGGAGAGCCTGTTTCTTGAGTTCTTCTATATTTTGAACTCAGGCCAGGTGCTATTTATCCCTCTTAGTCCTTAAAGCATCCCTATAAGAAAACACAGCTTGGATTATCAAAGCCATTTGTCCAAGACTACACAGTCAGGAAATGGCAGAGATCATATTCAATTCCAGGTCAATTTCAATGCTATTTCCACTGTCTTAGAAGTTTTGAATACATATATGGTGTTGTAAGGAATTACATATGAGGATAGTTTAAGCACAGAGATTTAAGAGAAAGCTATACAATTTGATGAAGATGAGCATTTTGGTCAAGAGTGAGAAGTGATGAAATAATGTGTAGAAAGGTCCTGTTTGGGAGAAGGCAATGGCACCCCACTCCAGTACTCTTGCCTGGAAAATCCCATGGACAGAGGAGCCTGGTAGGCTGCAGTCCGTGGGGTCCCTAGGAGTCGGACATGACTGAGCGACTTCACTTTCACTTTTCACTTTCATGCATTGGAGAAGGAAATGGCAACCCACTCCAGTGTTCTTGCCTGGAGAATCCCAGGGACGGGGGAGCCTGGTGGGCTGCCATCTATGGGGTCTCACAGAGTCAGACACAACTGAAGTGACTCAGCAGCAGCAGCAGCAGTAGCAAGATCCTGTTTGGATAACTCATTTGTCTTCATCTGAACTGCGTCTTCAAGGTTTTCATCTCACACTTAATTTGATTTTTCCCCTAAATTAGATACAACTGGGTTTTCCCTCCATATAAGGAATAGATGTTTTCTGTCAGTCACAGGAGCATCAGTGAAAATACTAATCAGTAGCTTTCATAGAATACTTACTCTATGGGTTAATAATAGTTTGTCTAATAATAGTTTGTCTATATTTCCAGTGAACTTTGAAGTTTGTTTCATTTTAAACCTGTATAGAAAATCTGAGACAGATTATCCTTAGGAACCTTATTTGAATGCCCCTTTGGGTAAAGTATATGAAGAGAGTCTGAGAGGTAATGTATAAAAATAATACTTTGATGGATTAAAAAAAAACTAGAGAACTAATTGTGATGATTCATATGAAATCAGTATGTGCATTCTTAAAGCTAAAAATATGTGGTTTTATTACTTTAAAGAGTTCTTATATCTATGGACTGTTTAGTTCTTTCTAAAGACATAGGTGGGCAAAACTGAATTGCAATGCCAGTTATTGCTGATGCCTTAGAATTTAAGACATTCTAGCAAATATTAATACAGTTCAAAAGTCCTTTTTGAGGTCTCTTATAGAAAACTTTGAGCAACAGTCACCAACTCATGACATGGCTTTTTTATTCTGTATCAAGCTTGGGGAA
This sequence comes from Bos indicus x Bos taurus, assembly GCF_003369695.1. Classification (NCBI taxonomy): domain Eukaryota; kingdom Metazoa; phylum Chordata; class Mammalia; order Artiodactyla; family Bovidae; genus Bos; species Bos indicus x Bos taurus. Next base: position 43,378,613 of record NC_040101.1, read on the forward strand.
TTGTACAAAATGAGTGGGTAGTCAAACATCTTTTGAGCTCGGTGCGTGAAATATACTCCCGACTTTGTTTGACAGCTGAGAGATCTTCCCACATGCAGTCTGCAACCCCAGGTGGAAGAAGCTGGTGATCTCCATTGATGGGGTCAGCCAATAGGTGTGTGGCTGTGGGCTATAATTTACTAGGTGTGGAAAGGTCCCTTTGCCTCCAAGAGGTTAACTTCCTCCTCCTCCCTTCTGCTCTGAGGGTATCAATAGGATTGAAATTTTAATAGTCAAACTAGACTTTAGATTCATATTTAACTTACCTTTGTTCTCTGAGCACCGGCTGTGTACCCAACTACTGAGGGATTTTATTATGTATATGATACATATGTTTATACATAATGTTTAATTTTTGTAAGAACACTTTCTCCTATTATGACCCACCAGCCACAAATATTTTATTTTATTTTTATTATTTTTTTAAATTTTATTTTATTTTTAAACTTTACAATATTGTATTGGTTTTGCCAAAAAAGCCAATTGAGACTTCCATACATGTAAAAATAATGTGGTGTTCAAGAGAGAAAATGTGTAAATGATTTACCAGTACCTGCTTTGAATATGAGTGGCCCCCAAGTTTTATTGGAAAGGCAGGGGCTACGTCTTACTCATCTTCTTCATTTCACTCTTCTAACCACACACACACACACACACACACAGATAACCTTGGCTCTCAGTGTATGTGAATGACATTAAATAAGGATAACATATGCTAAACAGGATGAATGGTGACGTGTTAAAGTGATTGAAAGAAAAAACAACGAAAACCTAAGAAAGAGAGAAAACAGAGCAATGAGGAAGCCAGGACAGGCAAGACATCAAGCATGCAGAGCAGGCACCATGGGATGCTCCTAGAGAGGGAAGTCAAGGATAACCTGATTTCTGTTCTGATGATTGCCACTCCTGTGACCATGCTTCTCATTAGCAGTCCCCTGTTGCTTAACCATCTATCAATGTCTCCTTCGCCCCACAGAGTACAGTTGGCTTCTGTAGCCTGCTCATGCCAGAGTCTTCCTGACCTGACTGTGTATCCCTCCAGTACACCTGTTCCACCCTCTAATCAACAGGCTCTCCCCTGCCATGGCCCTCTGAGCCTGCCATTCTTCTCATCCTGCTTAATGATCCCACCAAGCCAGCCCAAAATGTCCTCTGCAGATCCTTCTCTAATATAATCCCTTTCTACTCTGTGCTGTGACACCTCATACATGCTTTATATTATGGCTTATTTGAGCCAATATTTCCAATTGTAAGTTTGCCTGACTGTATTCTCCCTTGGCCTGAGAGCACTTTGGGGAGAGTTATTACATGTACTTACTTACGTTTGCTCATTCAGACTCTGGGCACAGTAGGCTTTCAGTACATATCTGTTGGATGAGTAAAAATATGGAAATTTTTGTCTCTTAGCAGTCAGTCCTTTTTCTAACTTTCTGAAGATAAGGTACCATAAGAATCTGGGTAAGTTTCTTACTTTTCCAGATATCTAAGTGCCTCCCTCAGCGGCATATTGTAAGGATTAAATGAGATTGTATATATAAAACATTTAGCATAGTGTCAAGTTGTTGGTAAGAACCCAGTTAGTATTGGCTAACATGTGAGAGTTGGAGCGCCGAAGAATTGATGCTTCTGAACTGTGGTGTTGGAGAAGACTCTTGAGAGTCCCTTGGACTCCAAGGAGATCCAACCAGTCCATTCTAAAGGAGATCAGTCCTGGGTGTTCTTTGGAAGAAGTGATGCTAAAGCTGAAACTCCAGTACTTTGGCCACCTGATGTGAAGAGTTGACTCATTGGAAAAGACTCTGATGCTGGGAGGGATTGGGGGCAGGAGGAGAAGGGGATGACAGAGGATGAGATAGCTGGATGGCATCACCGACTCAATGGACGTGAGTTTGAGTGAACTCCAGGAGTTAGTGATGGACAGGGGGGCCTGGCGTGCTGCAATTCATGGGGTTGCAAAGAGTCGGACACGACTGAGCGACTGAACTGAACTGAAAATCATAGTATTGCAACTTTTACAATATAGTTAAGTTTTTAAGATTATAATGAAAAGTGGTATATGGTAAGGATCATTCATACTATGAAAATACCAAATAGGATCTTATAAAGGCAAGCTGGAATCAGTGAAAAGTTACAAAGTTGGGTGGAGTAGGGAAGCCAGAGGAAAATTCCATCAAAGGAGAATAATTGGCACCAAATGAGAAGATATAAGAAGACTTTCATTAAATATTTTCTCTTGTAAAAATTGTTGAATAAAGGGGAAGCCTGAGAATATTCTGTTTAAACAAGCTGGAATTCTTTATTATTTTGTGGAAGTTCTATGCATAAGTTGACATATTTTGAATTCGAGGCCATCTTGACAAATTGCTTAAATTTGCACTTAAATTTTTTTTCTGTTGACTTTATTACAGAAGTCTTACACTTTTGACTTGCTTTCATTTTGTCTAAGTCAGGACACATTCCATGCTAGTTAAATAATTTCTGTAACAACACTTCATGCAGTACTGCTTGCTAACTAAAATATGATCCTTGCCATTTCTTGCTATGAGCATGCACCATGGGAATCTTGAAAGTTTTGATAAAGTACACAGTGTCCATCTAGTCAAAACTCTGGTTTTTCCAGTAGTCATGTATGGATGTGAGAGTTGGACCATAAGGAAAGCTGAGCACTGAAGAAATGATGCTTTTGAACTGTAGTGTTGAAGAGGACTCTTGAGAGTCCCTTGGACTGCAAGGAGACCAAACCAGTCAATCCTAAAGGAAATCAGTCCAGAATATTCATTGGAAGGACTGATGCTGAAGCTAAAACTCCAATACTTTGGCCACCTGAAGCAAAGAACTGACTCATTGGAAAAGACCCTGATGCTGGGAAAGATTGGAGGCTAGAGGAGAAGGGGGAGACAGAGGATGAGATGGTTGGATGGCATCACCAACTCTATGGACATGAGTTTGAGTAAGCTCCAGGAGTTAGTGACGGACAGGGAGGCCTGGAGTGCTGCAGTCCATGGGGTTGCAAAGAGTTGGAGTTGGCTGGAACTGAACTCAAGTTAGTGACTGAACTGAACTGAACACAGTGTCAAAATTGGCTTCTACCAAATTCCTGTGAATTCTGAATTTTCTTCTTTGAAATCTTTCTAGGTAGCTCAACATTCTCTTCTTCTGCCCTTTGTGTCTTTGAAGGAGATTTTGAGCGCTTAAGTGGCTATTATCAGCTGATTAGAGGACTTGGGCCAAGTCTGTGCAGTCATTTCTGCTTCCTTGTTATCTGTTGCTGAATGGGAATCACTACGAAGCTCCACTACTCCAGGGAAAGAGTGTACAGATAAATGAAATGACATGTTTGAACTATTTTATATATCCCCAGAAGAAAGGAACCAAGAACATCATTCTTCGATCTAGTTAACAGTTTCTGGCTCTGTGCTGTTGGTGAATTTGTGGTGCTGTTTCTGATTTTCCTTTCTTCCAGTCCCATGGACTACCATCCACATAATGCCACTGTTTTAGATACGTGAAGCCAGTGAACTGACAGGGATTCTTAGTCATAGTCATCAGACAATATATGTCTTTTAGAAGCTTTGAACTGAGTCATTCTTGCTTTTCGTTCATAGTCATATCTGACTTTTTATAATTTTATGGACTGTAGCATGCCAGGCTCCTCTGTCCTCCACTATCTCCCAGAGTTTGCTCAGATTAATGTCCATTGAGTCTATGGTGCTATGTAACCATCTCCTCCTCTGCTACCCCCTTCTCCTTTGACTTCAGTCTTTCCCAGCATCAGGGCCTTTTCCAAGGAGTTGGCTCTTTGCATCAGGTGGCCAGGATAACGGAGCTTCAACTTCAGCATCAGGCCTTCCAGTGATATTCAGGGTTGATGTCCTTTAGGATTGAACTGAAGATAGAGTTTAAGTGTCTCTCTGGGATTTATTTTTCAGGCAACTGCCTACTAAAATGGGTTGACTGTCTCACTAATCACTGCGTGTATGCTCAGTCACTCAGTCATGTCCACCTCTTTGCAACCCTGTGGACTGTAACCCACTAGGCTCCTCTGTCCATGGTATTTTTCAGGCAAGAATACTGGAGTGGGTTGCCATTTCCTCCTCCAGAGAATCTTTCTGACCCATGGGTCAAACTGGCATCTCCTGCAACTCGTGCATTGACAGGCAGATTCTTTACCACTGAATCACTACCTTCTCATAAAATGAAACAAGTGTTCAAATAACCATGGCTTTGCATATTTTGCAAAGTTGAAAAGGGAAATTTGCCTATCTAGTGACTAAAGTAAATAGCTTCAGAAATAAAACAAAAGGCAAAGATGTATTTTATAACTCACCATTCTATCCTGAAATACTTGGGAGTGAATCTTTTCTTCTAACAGGTTTAGTTACTGACATAAGTGATTTAGCAATAAATCGAGTATAATTGGATCCTAAGTACCTGCAGGTACAATTTGACCTGAGTTGTTTATTTCAATAACAGAAGAAAGCACTTCACCTTGTCTGCAGCTTGACTGCATTTTCTGGGAAGCAGATCAGGTCAAATGCTTCAGAAGAATGTTTTCTCTGGAAGAAGATGTCCTTTTATCTCAGAAATATTTAGTGGGATTTAATAAAAACATTTTAATTTTTTTGTATATATGGTACAATTCAGTGCTTCAACAAGCACTGATTGGGAGGCTGTGGACATAAGCTTGTATTACATAGTCTCTGAGTCACATGTACCTCAATATTGCCCAGTTTTAGCTGTATAATTTGGAGAAGGCAATGGCACCCCACTCCAGTACTCTTGCCTAGAAAATCCCATGGATGGAGGAGCCTGGTTGGCTGCAGTCCATGGGGTTGTGAAGAGTCGGACACGACCGAGCGACTTCACTTTCACTTTTCACTTTCATGCATTGGAGAAGGAAATGGGAACCCACTCCAATGTTCTTGCCTGGAGAATCCCAGAGATGGCGGAGCCTGGTGGGCTGCCATCTATGGGGTCACACAGAGTCAGACACGACTGAAGCGACTTAGCAGCATCAGCAGCAGCAGCTGTATAATTAGAAGTAAGTTAATTCTAATTATACTTGTAATCCTCTAAGGCTCAGTTAGCTCATCTGTAAAATGGAGTTAATAGTGTAAGTTTTTATAGAGCAAGATTAAATGAGATAATGGATGAAACATGCTTTGCATAGTACCTGGCACTTAGAAAGCATGCACTATTTACTGTACTTGTTGTTATCTAGAGAGTTAATGAAATTACTTCTGTCTGGAGACTCTGTGAAACTTAATCATAATTGAAAATATGTAGAATAAATGCTAGTAAACCACAATATGGAGAGTCTTAGGAAATCTCCCATTGCATTAAATTCTGTTTTTTTATAGCAAGACTTTGCAACTCATTAGAGCTTTCCAGGGAGAAGGCAATGTCAACCCACTCCAGTACTCTTGCCTGGTAAATCCCATGGACGGAGGAGCCTGGTGGGCTGCAGTCCATGGGGTCACTAGGAGTCAGACACGACTGAGCGACTTCACTTTTACTTTTCACTCTCATGCATTGGAGAAGGAAATGGCAACCCACTCTAGTATCCTTGCCTGGAGAATCCCAGGGACGGGGGAGGCTGGTGGGCTGCCGTCTATGGGGTCGCACAGAGTTGGACACGACTGAAGCAACTTAGCAGCAGCAGCATTGCTTTCCAGGTGACTCAGTGCTGAAAAATCCACCTGCCAATACAGGAGACTTGGATTTGATCCCAGGGTTGGGAACATCTCCTGAAGGAGGAAACCGCAATTGACTCCTGTATTCTTGCTTAGAGAATCCCATGGACAGAGGAGCCCGGCAGGCTACAGTCCATGGGGTCACAAAGAGGCAGACGTGACTTAGCAACTGAGCACATATGTGCAATTCAGTATATCTCAGCACATCTCACTTGAAGTAGCCTCATTTCAAGCCCTTACTAACTCCATGAAGCTGCCATATTGAATACAATCACCACCTTTGAGCTCTCAACTGAATAATTCTTTATCTGGAGATGAACTCAGCTGGAAAGAGAAACTCGGCTTTGCTTGTCATTCCTGAGGCCAGTGACAGCTGTGCTTTTCTCTGTTACTGAAAGAAGCTTCGGTGTCAATATTAGAAAAAAACAACACACATTTCTCACCCTGAGAGAGTCAACCTGAATAAGTACGGCCAATCACTCTTTTCCTTACCTTTGTGTATATCTGGAAAGTGCTTCGTTCTTTAGTTTGACATGACCCTGGTCTCCAGAACGTGAAAAACACAACAAAACTGCCTGCCTTTGAATATAATAAAGCTGTCTTTCCTGGTCCAAGGACTTATTGCCTGGGCAGTAGTGTGGTTCTTATTGTAGTGCTCAGGACAGCAAAGAATATATAGACAAAAGAAGAAAATAATAGCAAAAGAATCCACCTACCTGCCAACATTTTCTAAAGGCCAACTGTGTGTCAGGATGTGTGTTAAGTCTTATACACACATCATCAAAATCAGTGGAATATAGTATTTTTAAAACCATATCTTCTAAAAATTTATAGGGAAAAACCCACTTATGTAGATGAGCTATTTGAAAGCTAAGGTCAAGCATTATTTTATTTCTTAAAAGCACCTTAGATACGATGGTGTGCAGTTAAATCTTGGACCTTATCAGGCAGAGTTTTTTATTAAACATCTTTCTTCTTACTCCTAAAGGCTCATAAATACACTAAGTGTGCCTTTTCCTTATGCTGTTCCTAACAACTCGATGTTGTTATTTTAATCAGATCAGATCAGATCAGTCGCTCAGTCATGTCCAACTCTTTGCAACCCCATGAATCACAGCATGCCAGGCCTCCCTGTCCATCACCAACTCCCGGAGTTCACTGAGACTCACATTCATTGAGTCAGTGATGCCATCCAGCCATCTCATCCTCTGTCATCCCCTTCTCCTCCTGCCCCCAATCCCTCCCAGCATCAGAGTCTTTTCCAATGAGTCAACCCTTCACATGAGGTGGCCAAAGTACTGGAGTTTCAGCTTTAGCATCATTCCTTCCAAAGAAATCCCAGGGCTGATCTCCTTCAGAATGGACTGGTTGGATCTCCTTGCAGTCCAAGGGACTCTCAAGAGTCTTCTCCAACACCACAGTTCAAAAGCATCAATTATTTGGCGCTCAGCCTTCTTCACTAAAAAATATTTATTGAACTGTTACTGTGCAGCAGACATGACATAAAGACTTTCTATATATTATTTCATTTAATCCCACAAAACCCTAGATAATAGATACTATTTTTATATTACTCACATATGGAAAAAAATAGATACTGAGTGAAATTAACAATAAAACCAACAAGCAAGGCCTCTCCCATTATCACACAGTTAATAATTGACAGAGGTGAGATTCCAGTTCAGGTCTGTCCAGCACCAAATCCTTGACCTATACATTAACCTACACTGCATAGAATTATTTAGGTAATTAATGCCTCATGACAGGTGCATTTTTATATAAGAAAGTATAGGCACATTACACTTCCCTGAATACACACACACACAAACACACACACACACACATATACTATATATATATGGAAGGTCTTTTGTGAGCGTTCTATTAAAAAGCACAGTATTATTATGATGTGATATATTTGTGTATAACACAGTTATAATTACCTTTTTATCTGTTATGGAAAAATATTTAGATTATTTAGATTGAGACAAGAAGCTCTCACCATAGCTAACACTAAACTTATTTAGTTAAGTATCAATTAAAAGTGCAGCCTCTAGAATCAGATAACCTAGGTTAAAATTCTAGCACATATCAATTCCCACTTGGTGAGTAATCAGAATCAATTTATTTAACTTCCCTAAACTAGTTTTCTCATCTATAAAATGGAAATAACAACAGCTGTGCTGTATGCGTAGTCATTCAGTTGTGTCTGACTTTTTGAGACCCCACAGACTGCAGCCTCCCAGGTTTCTCTGTCCATGGGGATTCTCCAGGCAAGAATACTGGAGTGGGTTGACATGCCCTCCTCCAGGGGATCTTCCCAACCCAGGGGTCAAAACCAGGTCTCCTGCGTTGCAGGCAGGTTTTTTATTCCCTGAGCCACCAGGAAAGTCCAATAGTAGACTTTGATGAGGACTAAATGAGTTAGGTATATAAAACACATAGGTCCATGAATGTTAGCTTTGTTATTGTAGTGATTAAGCTTGCATCTATTTTTGATTTCAACAAAATGCCAACAATCCTTAGAAGAGAATGCTTTTATCCTTTATTTTTTAGAGAAGGGGGGGTAATGCTATTTGCCAGATACTGATTTTGATTTCACAGTAATCTGTGGAAGCTGCTGGCTCCTCTCATCTTGTGTCACAGGTCAAGAACTGTCCACCTACACTTGATGTTTGTGGCTTGCACTTAAGTTACTGGGATTGCCTAAAATCATGTGACCTGAGACAGTTGAATAGACATACAATTATATGTTTCTATTACAGGACTAAGATCCTTATCTGAAAGGTAATAGTCTGTAAATTCTCAATTTATTTTACCATTCACACTTTAAATTAGTTGTGAACACTGGTAAAAGTTTAAATGCAACTACTGACCTCATTTCAGTTTTCAAGTCAACTCGCATATTTTTGAAGTGACAGCACTTATTAGATAACAGAGTTATTGGTTTATCAACGTGGGTCTGGATATGAGGTCTGGCGTTCCTCTGACTCCTTAAATTTCTCCAGCCACACATTTCTGAAGATTATAGAATATATGAGTAAATAGGTTTCTGGGACGTAACCACTCCAGTTCTGAAGTAATTTTTCTTTATTAATATCCTGAAGATTATTAAATTAATGGGAACAAAATAGTCAAGTAATTACTCCAGAGATCCTGAAAGATACAATTTAGGTTTGCAACCTTTGTCTTTGAAAAAACTGGGTAAATGTATTTCTTTATACCTGAGCAAGAAGAGACTGACTAGAGTTAAAAACAAAAGTTACTTTCAACATGAAGCTTTATCATAACATAAGCCTCTACTTACTGACTTTCATGTGAGCTAGAAGAATAACTTTCCCGGTGCTTTTTCCTTTATGCATATGTTGTTGTGTTGAGTCACTTAAATATCTGCAGTCTTCACTGTAAATTAAAAACATTGCCTTCTTACAAAAAGTTAGAATTATTGCGTGGAATCAAAGAATTAATAGAAACTATACTCAATGTTCTGTAATAATTTATTAGGGAAACTATTCTGAAAAATAATATATATGTATATAACTGAATCATTTGGCTGTATCTGACACTAATATAACCATTATAAATCAACTATACTTCAACAAAAGAAAAAAAACAGAAAAAACAATTATTAAAATATTTTAAAATATTTGCAATCGTATTACTTTGGCCAGCTTTCTTATTTTCTTGCAAATAAATGTGTTCACTTCATATGTTCTGTTGCCCATAAAATGTGTTTACTACTCTGAAACATGCATGCTCAGTCGTATCCGACTCTTTGAGATCTTATGGACTGTAGCCTGCCAGGCTCTTCTATCCATGGGATTCTCCAGGCAAGAATACTGGAGTGGATTGCCACTTCCTACTCCAGAGGATATTCCTGATTCAGGGATCAAATCGACATCTCCTGCTACTCCTGCATTGGAAGGTGGATTCTTTACCACCTGGGAAGAGCAGAGGACAATTACTAATAGTTTCAGAAAGAATGAAGCAGCTGGGCTAAAGTGGAAACAGCGCTTAGTTGTGGACGTGTCTGGTGGTAAAAGTAAGTCTGATGATGTAAAGTACAATATTGTGTTGAATCTGGAATGTTAGGTCCACGAATCAAGGTAAATTGGACATGGTCAAGCAAGGTTGAACATCAACATCTTAGAAATAAGTGAACTAGAACGGACAGGAATGGGTGAATTTAATTTATATGAACATTATATCTGCTACCATGGGAAAGAATCCCTTAGAAGAAATGGAGTAGCCCTCATAGTCCACAAAAGAGTCTGAAATGCAGTAATTGGGTACAAGGTCAAAAATGACAGAATAATCTTGGTTCATTTCCAGGGCAAACCATTCAACATCACACTAATCCAAGTCTATGCTCCAATCACTAATGCCATAGAAGCTAAAGTTGACCTGTAAGACCTCCTAGAACTAACACCAAAAAAAAAAAAAATGATGTATTTTTCATCATAGGAGATTAGAAAGCAAAGTTGGAGGTCAAGAGATACTCAGAATAACAGACACGTTTGACCTTGGAGTACAGAGTGAAGCAAGGCAAAGGCTAACAGAGTTTTGTCAAGAGAACACCCTGGTCATAGCAAACACTCTTTCCAACAACCCAAGAGATGACTGCACACATGAACATCACCAGATAGTTAATACTAAAAAAAGATTGATTATGTTCTTTGCAGCCAAAGATAGAGAAGCCCTATACAGTCAGCAAAAACACAACCAGGAACTGACTGTGGCTCAGATCATGAGCTCCTTGTTGCAAAATGTGGGCTTAAATTGAAGAAATTAGGGAAAACCACTAGGCCATTCAGTATTACCCAAATCAAATCCCTTATGGTTATACAGTGGAGGTGATGAATAGATTCAAAGGGTTAGATTTGGTAGACAGAGTGCCTGAATAACTATGTACAAAGATTCATAACATTGTACAGGAGGCAGTGACCAAAACCATTCCCAAAGAAAAAGAAATGCAGTAAGGCAAAGCTGTTGTCTGAAGAGGCTCTACAAATAGGTGAGGAAAGAAGAGAAGTGGAAGGCAAGGGAGAAAGGGAAACATTTACCAAACTGAATGCACAGTTCCAGGGAATGACCCGGAGAGATAAGAAGGCCTTCTTAAATAAGCAATGCAAAGAAGTAGAGGAAAACTATAGAAAAGGGGAACACTAGAGATCTCTCCAAGAAAACAAGATAGCAAGAGAGCATTTTGTGTAAGGATGGGCACAATAAAGGGCAGAAATGGTTTGGACCTAACAAAGCAGAAGAAATTAAGACGAGGTGGCGAGAAGACACAGAAGAACTACACAAAACTAAAACCTAACAACAACAACAACAGAAATAAACAGCAGTCTTAACGACCCAGATAACCACAGTGGTCTGTTCCCTCACCTGGAACTGAACATCTTGGAGCGTGAAGTTGAGGGATCCTTAGGAAGCATTACTATGAACAAAGCTAGTGGAAATGGCATAATTCCAGCTGATCTGTTTAAAATCCTAAAAGATGATGTTTCATTCATTGAATGAAGACCTGCATTCAATATCAGCAAATTTGGAAAACTCAGCAGTGGCCATAGCACTGGAAAAAGTCAGATTTCATTCCAGTTGCAAAGAAGGGCAATGTCAAAGAATGTTCAAACTACCATGCAACTGCTCCCTTCACGTGCTAGGAAGGTTATGCTCAAAATCTTTCAAGCTAGGCTTCAATAATATGTGAACCAAGAACTACCAAGATATACAAGTTGTATTTAGAAAAGGCAGAGCAACAAGAGATCAAATATTCAATATTCATTGGATCATGGAGAAAGCAATGGAGTTCCAGAAAAAACATCTACTTCTGCTTTATTGACTATGCAAAGCTTTTGGGTGGATCACAGTGAACCGTGGAAAATTCCTAAAGATAGGAGTACAAGACCACCTTCTCTGTCTCCTGAGAAACCTGTATGCAGGTCAAGAAGCAATGGTTAGAACTGGACATGGAACAACTGACTGGTTCAATATTGGACTGGAGTATGACAAGGATATATATTGCCACCCTCTTTATTTAACTTATAAGCAAAGTACATCATGTGAAATGCTGGGCTGGATGATGAATCACAAGCTGGAACTGAAGATTCCTGGGAAAAATATCAACAACTTCAGATATGCAGATAATACCACTCTAATGGCAGAAAGTGAAGAGGAACTAAAGAGCTTCTTGATGAGAGTGAAAGAGGAGAGTGAAAAAATTTCCTTGAAATAATATGAAAAAATTTAAGATCAATGCTACTGGTCCAATCTCTTAATGCAAGTAGAAGGATAAAAAGTGGAAGCAGTGACAGATTTTATTTTCTTGGGCTCCATGATAACTGGGGATGGTGCTGCAGCCATGAAATTCAAAGATACTTGCTCCTTGGAAGGAAATACAGCATATTAGAAAGCAGATATATCACTTTTTCAATAAAGGTCCATATAGTGAAAGCTATAATTTTTGTGGTAGTCCTGTATGGATGTGAGAGTTGAACCATAAAGAAAGCTGACCATAAAGAAAAATTGATGCTTTCAAATTGTGGTGCTACAGAAGACTCTTGAGAATCCCTTGCACTGCAAGGAAATCAAATCAGTTAATCCTAAAGGAAATCAACTCTGAATATTCATTGAAAGACTGATGCTGAAGCTGAAGCTCTTTTACTTTGGCCATCTGATGCAAAGAACTGACTCATTTGAAAAGACCCTGATTCTGGGAAAGATGAAGGCAAAAGGAAAAGGGGGCAGCAGAGGATGAGATGGTTAGATATCATCATCAACTCAATAGACATGTGTTTGATAGGAGATAGTGGAGGACATAGGACCCTGGCATGCTGCAGTCCATGGAGTCACAAAAAGTCAGACATGACTTAGTGAATGAACAATAATGATATTCTAAGACATTATAAGAAAATTAACATAAGAATGAATAATGCATCTGAATCTTATGGACTGTTTATCATCTAATGGAGAACCTAAAGAAACATAGCCTAGCTCATGAAAAGTAACATCTGTTGTTGTCAAATTAAAAATTAAATTAATCAAGATGGCCAAAAATGTAGGTTTCTTAACTAAATGAGTGAGTAGTGAAGTCGCTCAGTTGTGTCTGACCCTTTGCAACCCCATGGACTGTAGCCCACCAGGCTCTTGCATCCGTGGGATTCTCCAGGCAAAAGTACTGGAGTGGGATGCCATTTCCTTCTCCAGGGGGGATCTTCCCAACCCAGGGATCGAACCTGGGTCTCCCGCATTGTAGGCAGATGCTTTACCATCTGAGCCACCAGGGAAGTCCCAAGTAACTAAGAACTCTTCCTTAAACTGGCTTGTTTCAGTGTGCTTTTAGATTGTTACTGTGGCCTAATGAGTGCTTTTGAAGTATAATACTGAAGAGGAAATATAAAAAGGTCATGGTTGTCATGCATTGTAATTATAATCACCTACAAATATTTACTGAACATCTACTCTGAACAAGGCCCTCCAGTAAATGCAATCATGCCCTCAAATAAATATTCCTGTGGTAAACATTTTGTGACATGAAATATTAATGAAAGGGAAGATTTTCCTCCTCAAAATGGATAGATATCGATTAAGTCCATTAAAGTCGTGTGAACAAATATGAAAACATGTCTGGGAGGCTTTGGAAGATTTTTTAAAAGGTTTGTCCATCCTTGCTAGACCCATCTTAAATGCTTGAAAACAAATTTTTTTTCAGGAAAAGAAAAATGAAAAATAATACATTACCGAAAATCACAAGAGTTCCGTGGGAGAAAACATATGCAGTAGTGCCCACAATAAACAAGGTTTTACCCTGGGAAATGAACCAGGTTATGTAACCTGGTGGAGGACCTTGACTGCTCCCAATTCAAATTTCCAATTGAAGAAAATGTGTGTTAAATTGAAAAAGGTGAAGATCAGCTCTTTAGAGCATTTTAGTAATTTTTAGTTTAGCTCTGATGAATATATTTCAAAGGCCAAAACTTAGGTAAAGTTAAGAACTGTTGAAGGGACAGTTTTGATCAGAGGAAGACTGTGTGAGGATAAACAACTCATGAAGCTGAACGTTAGCTAGTGGAAAAGAAAATGAAGGTCGTGTTAAGTCAGTGACTGTAGGTGAACTCTGGGCCTTCCTTTCACAGCTTATGCAGAGGGGGAGAGACTGAGTTTCTGTGGATCTACTCTTTCTACCGCTGAATCAGTGCAGATTCTTTATCCACATGATCTCACTTACCCTAACCATTAGCATCTCTGCCGAAATCTGAGAAGAGGTGAAGGCTTGTTCTCCTGGTGCCTTGTGGAAAGAGCTATAGGTTCCATGTCACCCAGGAGGCCTGTGGCTGGGCGCTGTGCCATTCCCATCATTTGGCAGTGGGGCAGGGGCCAGCAGTAGTTAGCATGTACCCAGTACCAACTAAACGCAGAGAGCTCTAAGCTTTTTCATGAGTTATCTTCTTTACCTCACAATGATAGTTATTGTCCCATCTTACAGATGACAGACATTGCTGAGGTTCAGGAGGTTATATAACTTTCCCAAAGCCACACAGTAGTTGACCTTATGGTCTTACTTAAACGTAGCATGTTTTTAACCACTATGTCAAAGCCACTTCTTAAAGCTGATGGTGTAAGTTCATCAAGTATTCAGGCAGATGGATTCAGCCCAAATAACCTGGGCTTTGGAGACAGTGTGGGCTCAAATCCCATCTTTGGCACCTACTTAGTTTCAAACTTACAGTATCTAACTCAATCTTGAGTACTGGTTTTCTTAATTTCTGTAAAAGTAATAAAAATAGCTAAAATTAAGTGCTTACTATATATCAGATGCTACTCCAAATATATTGTGAATGAACTCAGTACTCTTGACAATACAATTATGAGATAGATACTATTGTTATCATCATCAGTTTTATTTTTTTATTTTCCTTTATTTTTTTAAATTTAAATTTATTTATTTTAATTGGAGGCTAGTTACTTTACAGTATTATATTGGTTTTGCCATACATCAACATGAATCCGCCACAGGTGTACATGTGTTCCCAATCCTGAACCCCTCCTCCCACTTCCCTCCCCATACCATCCCTCTGGGTCATCCCAGAGCACCAGCCCCAAGCATCCTGTATCCTGCATCGAACCTGGACTGGCGATCCATTTCACATATGATATTCTACATGTTTCAATGCCATTCTCCCAAATCATCCCACCCTCTCCCTCTCCCACAGAGTCCAAAAGACTGTTCTATACATCTGTGTCTCTTTTGCTGTCTTGCGTACAAGATTATCATTACCATCTTTCTAAATTCCATATATATGCGTTAGTATACTGTATTGGTGTTTTTCTTTCTGGCTTACTTCACTCTGTATAATAGGCTCCAGTTTCATCCACCTCATTAAAACTGATTCAAATGTATTCTTTTTAATGACTGAGTAATACTCCATTGTGTATATGTACCACAGCTTTCTTATCCATTCGTCTGCTGATGGGCATCTAGGTTGCTTCCATGTCCTGGCTATTATAAACTGTGCTGTGATGAACATTGGGGTACACGTGTCTCTTTCAATTCTGGTTTCCTCAGTGTGTATGCCCAGCAGTGGGATTGCTGGGTCATAAGGCAGTTCTATTTCCAGTTTTTTAAGGAATCTCCACACTGTTCTCCATAGTGGCTGTACTAGTTTGCATTCCCACCAACAGTGTAAGAGGGTTCCCTTTTCTCCACATCCTCTCCAGCATTTATTGCTTGTAGACTTTTGGATAGCAGCCATTCTGACTGGCGTGAAATGGTACCTCATAGTAGTTTTGATTTGCATTTCTCTGATAATGAGTGATGCTGAGCATCTTTTCATGTGTTTGTTAGCCATCTGTATGTCTTCTTTGGAGAAATGTCTATTTAGTTCTTTGGCCCATTTTCTGATTGGATCATTTATTTTTCTGGAATTGAGCTGTAGGAGTTGCTTGTATATTTTTGAGATTAGTTGTTTGTCAGTTGCTTCATTTGCTATTATTTTCTCCCATTCTGTAGGCTGTCTTTTCACCTTGCTTATAATTTCCTTTGTTGTGCAGAAGCTTTTAATTTTAATTAGGTCCCATTTATTTTTGCTTTTATTTCCAATATTCTGGGAGGTGGGTCATAGAAGTTCCTGCTGTGATTTATGTCAGAGAGTGTTTCATTTATTTTTATTTAAAATTTTATTTTATGTTGAGGCATAGTTGCTTAACAGTGTTGTATTTCAGGTGTACAGTAAAGTGATTGAGTTATACGTATTCAAGTTTCTATTCTTTTTCAAATTATTTTCCCATTTAGACCATTACATAGTATTGAACACAGTTCCCTGTGCTGTACGATAGGACTTTGTTGGTTATCTATTTTAGATATGGCAGAAAGTGCATGTCCACCCCAAACTCCCAGTCTGTGCCTCCCTCCCATCCTTTTCCCCTGGTAACCATAAGTTCATTCTCTAAGGCTGTGAGTCTTTTTCTGTTTTATAAATAAGTTCATCTGTATTATTCTTTTAGATTCCACATATAAGTGACATCATAAGACATTTGTCTTTTTCTCCAGCTTCACTTAGTATGATAATCTCCAGGTCTGTCCATGTTGCTGCGTATTATTATCACCAATTTTAGATTAAGAAACAAAGGTCCAGAGAGGTTGAGTGCCCATAGTCATTCAACATCTAAATGACAGTCCTGAGGTTCAGGTCAGTTCAGTTCTGTTCAGTCACTCAGTTGTGTCCGACTCTTTGCGACCCCATGAATTGTAGCACGCCAGGCTTCCCTGTCCATCACCAATTCCCGGAGTGCACACAAACTCATGTACATTGAGTCAGTGATGCCATCCAGACATCTCATCCTCTGTCATCCCCTTTTCCTTCTGCCCCCAATCCCTCCCAGCATCAGAGTCTTTTCCAATGAGTCAACTCTTTACATGAGGTGGCCAAAGTACTGGAGTTTCAGCTTTAGCATCATTCCTTCCAAAGAACTCCCAGGGCTGATGTCCTTCAGAATGGACTGGTTGGATCTCCTTGCAGTCCAAGGGACTCTCAAGAGTCTTCTCCAACACCACAGTTCAAAAGCATCAATTCTTCAGCACTCAGCCTTCTTCACAGTCCAACTCTCACATCCATACATGACCACAGGAAAAACCATAGCCTTGACTAGATGGATCTTTGTTGGCAAAATAATGTCTCTGCTTTTCAATATGCTATCTAGGTTGGTCATAACTTTCCTTCCAAGGAGTAAGCGTCTTTTAATTTCATGGCTGCGGTCACCATCTGCAGTGATTTTGTAGCCAAAATAAAGTCAGCCCCTGTTTCCACTGTTTCCCCACCTATTTCCCATGAAGTTATGGGACCAGATGCCATGATTTTAGTTTTCAGAATGTTGAGCTTTAAGCCAACTTTTTCACTCTCCTCTTTCACTTTCATCAAGAGGCTTTTTAGTTCCTCTTTATTTTCTGCCATAAGGGTGGTGTCATCTGCATATCTGAGGTTATTGATATTTCTCCTGGCAACCTTGATTCCAGCTTGTGCTTCTTCCAGCCCAGCATTTCTCATGATGTACTCTTCGTATAAGTTAAATAAGCAGGGTGACAATATACAGCCTTGATGTACTCCTTTTCCTATTTGGAACCAGTGTGTTGTTCCACGTCCAGTTCTAACTGTTGCTTCCTGACCTGCATATAGGTTTCTCAAGAGGCAGGTCAAGTGCTCTGCTATTCCCATCTCTTTCAGAATTTTCCACAGTTGATTGTGATCCACACAGTCAAAGGCTTTGGCATAGTCAATAAACTAGAAATAGATGTTTTTTGGAATTCTCTTCCTTTTTCAATGATCCAGTGGATGTTGACAATTTGATCTCGGGTTCCTCTGCCTTTTCTAAAACCAGCTTGAAGTTCATGGTTCATGCCTGAGGTTCAAACCTGCACAATATCTGGTAGAAAAACAGCTTGACATGTTTAATGTCTCCACCACTAAGTATGAATGTCCATCCCATCCCTGTCCATACAAAATTTATGTGTAAAAACATTTCAACCCTTTTTCCTGGGTTTCTAAAAGTAAAAAAAAAAAAAGTGCTGGACATACCACTTCCGTGCTCTTCCAACATCACAGATCATGTTCTCGCTGAGAGGTCATACAGATGGGGGACTGGAGACGTGAGTTGTTCTGAGAGTGGTCTTTCACCAGGTATTTTTTCTGGATCTTTCTCTTTCTCCTTGTTCTCAGTGGCTTGTCACTTTGTGCCTGCATCATGATATCAGTCCCCAACCTAGTCTCTGAGCTGCCATACTTGTTCTGCTAATTGCATTTTTAAATAGTACCCTTTGTTATTAAAAAGAAAGAATGAAAGAAAGAAACGGAAAACAAATCCACACAAACCAACTGTGTCACTCCATCTCTGCACACGATCAACTCAGAAAGTCATAGTTGCCTCCAGGTGCCCTTAGGACAAAGTCAGAACTCTTTACTACAACCTTCCACATCTCGCCTCTTGCCCTGGCCCTCTTCACACGCTGGTCCTTCAGCCTGTTAGATACTCGTGCCTTCTACACACACACAAGCACACACACACTTACCGTCTTTGCTAGAGTAACCCCTCCTGCCACCCTCAGATCTTAATGGCATTTTCTTTAGCTTGTGTCTCTTTTCTTCTAGTCCACATCAGATGCCTCTCCGAGTCATGTGCTCCCACTACCAAAAGTTAATTTTCTTCTCCTTCTAGAATGTAGGACCTATGAGAGAACAGACTGTCTGGGATACAATAGACACTCAATAAACATTTATTAACAATGAGGGATGGATAGGTGGACGGATGGAAGGAGGGAAATAGTAATTTATGAAGCTTGAAATAGAAATACCTCCTTTTAGGATCCTTCCTGTGCCTCTGTATTTCAGAGTCTCATTTCTTCTCTTCCGAAGCCTCTTTTCAGCTAAGTCAGGCTTTTGCTTCTTCATCCCCAATACAATTAATCAATTTCCAAGACCAACTTTTATCTAGTTAAGCCCACTGAGAACTTCCACACATTCCTAAAATCTGTCACATTGAATGGCAGAGGGTATAGGAGGAAAGCTGAGGCAGCTTTTGCTTTCACAGAAACAAAGATGGGGTCAAAATTAAAGGAGTTCAAATAGGAACCTGGTGACTAAAGTGGCTCTGATTAGATGAGAGTGGAGGAATGCAGGCGATCAGGGTGCCTGAGAGTTAATGTAAGACAAAGTTTTTACCTAGGCATGGTGTGTGTACTTTGCCTTTTCTCTTAAAGAAAGAACAAAATTGTATATATATATATATATAATTTTATTTTATTTATTTTTTTGCTATTCTCATTTTATTTTATTTTTATTTTCTTTTTTTTAATTTAATTTTATTTTTTAACTTTACAATATTGTATTGGTTTTGCCATATATCAAAATGAATCTGCCACAGATATACATGTGTTCCCCATCCTGAACCCTCCTCCCTCCTCCCTCCCCATACCATCCCTCTGGGTCGTCCCAGTGCACCAGCCCCAAGCATCCAGTATCCTGCATCAAACCTGGACTGGCAACTCGTTTCATATATGATACTATACATGTTTAAATGCTATTCTCCCAAATCATCCCACCCTCTCCCTCTCCCACAGAGTCCAAAAGACTGTTCTATACATCAGTGTCTCTTTTGCTGTCTCATATACGGGGTTATTGTTACCATCTTTCTAAATTCCATATATATGTGTTAGTATACTGTATTGGTGTTTTTCTTTCTGGGTTACTTCACTCTGTATAACAGGCTCCAGTTTCATCCACCTCATTAGAACTGATTCAAATGGATTCTTTTTAATGGCTGAGTAATACTCCATTGTGTATATGTACCACCGCTCTCTTATCCATTCATCTGCTGATGGGCATCTAGGTTGCTTCCATGTCCTGGCTATTATAAACAGTGCTGAGATGAACATTGGGGTACACATGTTTCTTTCAATTCTGGTTTCCTCGGTGTGTATGCCCAGCAGTGGGGTTGCTGTATCATAAGGCAGTTCTATTTCCAGTTTTTTAAGGAATCTCCACACTGTTCTCCATAGTGGCTGTACTAGTTTGCATTCCCACCAACAGTGTAAGAGGGTTCCCTTTTCCCCACAACCTCTCCAGCATTTATTGCTTGTAGACGTTTGGATCGCAGCCATTCTGACTGGCGTGAAATGGTACCTCATAGTGGATTTGATTTGCATTTCTCTGATAATGAGTGATGTTGAGCATCTTTTCATGTGTTTGTTAGCCATCTGTATGTCTTCTTTGGAGAAATGTCTATTTAGTTCTTTGGCCCATTTTCTGATTGGATCATTTATTTTTCTGGAATTGAGCTGTAGGAGTTGCTTGCATATTTTTGAGATTAGTTGTTTGTCAGTTGCTTCATCTGCTATTATTTTCTTCCATTCTGAAGGCTGCCTTTTCACCTTTCTTATAGTTTCCTTTGTTGTGCAGAAGCTTTTAGGTTTATTAGGTCCCATTTGTTTATTTTTGCTTTTATTTCCAATATTCTGGGAGGTGGGTCATAGTGGCTCCTGCTGTGATGTATGTCAGAGAGTGTTTTGCCTATGTTCTCCTCTAGGAGTTTTATAGTTTCTGGCCTTACGTTTAGATCTTTAATCCATTTTGAGTTTATTTTTGTGTATGGTGTTAGAAAGTGTTCTAGTTTCATTCTTTTGCATGTGGTTGACCAGTTTTCCCAGCACCACTTAACAGATTGTCTTTTCTCCATTGTATATTCTTGCCTCCTTTGTCAAAGATAAGGTGTCCATAGGTGCCTGGATTTATCTCTGGGCTTTCTATTTTGTTCCATTGACCTATATTTCTGTCTTTGTGCCAGTACCATACTGTCTTTTTTTTTTTTTTTTTTAAATTTTATTTTATTTTTAAACTTTACATAATTGTATTAGTTTTGCCAAACATCAAAGTGAATCCACCACAGGTATACATGTGTTCCCCATCCTGAACCCTCCTCCCTCCTCCCTCCCCATACCATCCCTCTGGGTCGTCCCAATGCACTAGCCCCAAGCATCCAGTATCGTGCATCGAAGCTGGACTGGCAACTCGTTTCTTACATGATATTTTACATGTTACAATGTCATTCTCCCAAATCTTCCCACCCTCTCCCTCTCCCACAGAGTCCATAAGACTGTTCTATACATCAGTGTCTCTTTTGCTGTCTCGTACACAGGGTTATTGTTACCATCTTTCTAAATTCCATATATATGCGTTAGAATACTGTATTTATGTTTTTCCTTCTGGCTTACTTCACTCTGTATAATAGGCTCCAGTTTCATCCACCTCATTAGAACTGATTCAAATGTATTCTTTTTAATGGCTGAGTAATACTCCATTGTGTATATGTACCACTGCTTTCTTATCCATTCATCTGCTGATGGACATCTAGGTTGCTTCCATGTCTTGGCTATTATAAACAGTGCTGCGATGAACATTGGGGTACACGTGTCTCTTTCCCTTCTGGTTTCCTCAGTGTGTATGCCCAGCAGTGGGGTTGCTGGATCATAAGGCAGTTCTATTTCCAGTTTTTTAAGGAATCTCCACACTGTTCTCCATAGTGGCTGTACTAGTTTGCATTCCCACCAACAGTGTAAGAGGGTTCCCTTTTCTCCACACCCTCTCCAGCATTTATTATTTGTAGACTTTTGGATCGCAGCCATTCTGACTGGTGTGAAATGGTACCTCATAGTGGTTTTGATTTGCATTTCTCTGATAATGAGTGATGTTGAGCATCTTTTCATGTGTTTGTTAGCCATCTGTATGTCTTTTTTGGAGAAATGTCTATTTAGTTCTTTGGCCCATTTTTTGATTGGGTCGTTTATTTTTCTGGAGTTGAGCTGTAGGAGTTGCTTGTATATTTTTGAGATTAGTTGTTTGTCGGTTGCTTCATTTGCTATTATTTTCTCCCATTCTGAAGGCTGTCTTTTCACCTTGCTAATAGTTTCCTTTGATGTGCAGAAGCTTTTAAGGTTAATTAGGTCCCATTTGTTTATTTTTGCTTTTATTTCCAATATTCTGGGAGGTGGGTCATAGAGGATCCTGCTGTGATGTATGTCGGGGAGTGTTTTGCCTATGTTCTCCTCTAGGAGTTTTATAGTTTCTGGTCTTACGTTTAGATCTTTAATCCATTTTGAGTTTATTTTTGTGTATGGTGTTAGAAAGTGGTCCAGTTTCATTCTTTTACAAGTGGTTGACCAGATTTCCCAGCACCACTTGTTAAAGAGATTGTCTTTAATCCATTGTATATTCTTGCCTCCTTTGTCGAAGATAAGGTGTCCATATGTGCGTGGATTTATCTCTGGGCTTTCTATTTTATTCCATTGATCAATATTTCTGTCTTTGTGCCAGTACCATACTGTCTTGATAACTGTGGCTTTGTAGTAGAGCCTGAAGTCAGGTAGGTTGATTCCTCCAGTTCCATTCTTCTTTCTCAAGATCGCTTTGGCTATTCGAGGTTTTTTGTATTTCCATACAAATTGTGAAATTATTTGTTCTAGCTCTGTGAAGAATACTGTTGGTAGCTTGATAGGGATTGCGTTGAATCTATAAATTGCTTTGGGTAGTATACTCATTTTCACTATATTGATTCTTCCAATCCATGAACATGGTATATTTCTCCATGTATTAGTGTCCTCTTTGATTTCTTTCACCAGTGTTTTATAGTTTTCTATATATAGGTCTTTAGTTTCTTTAGGTAGCTATATTCCTAAGTATTTTATTCTTTCTGTTGCAATGGTGAATGGAATTGTTTCCTTAATTTCTCTTTCTGTTTTCTCATTATTAGTGTATAGGAATGCAAGGGATTTCTGTGTGTTGATTTTATATCCTGCAACTTTACTGTAGTCATTGATTATTTCTAGTAATTTTCTGGTGGACTCTTTAGGGTTTTCTATGTAGAGGATCATGTCATCTGCAAATAGTGAGAGTTTTACTTCTTCTTTTCCAATTTGGATTCCTTTTATTTCTTTTTCTGCTCTGATTGCTGTGGCCAAAACTTCCAAAACTATGTTGAATAGTAATGGTGAAAGTGGGCACCCTTGTCTTGTTCCTGACTTTAGAGGAAATGCTTTCAATTTTTCACCATTGAGGATAATGTTTGCAGTGGGTTTGTCATATATAGCTTTTATTATGTTGAGGTATGTTCCTTCTATTCCTGCTTTCTGGAGAGTTTTTATCATAAATGGATGTTGAATTTTGTCAAAGGCTTTCTCTGCATCTATTGAGATAATCATATGGTTTTTATTTTTCAATTTGTTAATGTGGTGTATTACATTGATTGATTTGCGGATATTGAAGAATCCTTGCATCCCTGGGATAAAGCCCACTTGATCATGGTGTATGATCTTTTTAATGTGTTGTTGGATTCTGATTGCTAGAATTTTGTTAAGGATTTTTGCATCTATGTTCATCAGTGATATTGGCCTGTAGTTTTCTTTTTTTGTGGGATCTTTGTCAGGTTTTGGTATTAGGGTGATGGTGGCCTCATAGAATGAGTTTGGAAGTTTACCTTCCTCTGCAATTTTCTGGAAGAGTTTGAGCAGGATAGGTGTTAGCTCTTCTCTAAATTTTTGGTAGAATTCAGCTGTGAAGCCGTCTGGACCGGGGCTTTTGTTTGCTGGAAGATTTTTGATTACAGTTTCAATTTCCATGCTTGTGATGGGTCTGTTAAGATTTTCTATTTCTTCCTGGTCCAGTTTTGGAAAGTTGTACTTTTCTAAGAATTTGTCCATTTCTTCCACGTTGTCCATTTTATTGGCATATAATTGTTGATAGTAGTCTCTTATGATCCTTTGTATTTCTGTGTTGTCTGTTGTGATCTCTCCATTTTCGTTTCTAATTTTGTTGATTTGATTTTTCTCCCTTTGTTTCTTGATGAGTCTGGCTAATGGTTTGTCAATTTTATTTATCCTTTCAAAGAACCAGCTTTTGGTTTTGTTGATTTTTGCTATGGTCTCTTTTGTTTCTTTTGCATTTATTTCTGCTCTAATTTTTAAGATTTCTTTCCTTCTACTAACCCTGGGGTTCTTCATTTCTTCCTTTTCTAGTTGCTTTAGGTGTAGAGTTAGGTTATTTATTTGACTTTTTTCTTGTTTCTTGAGGTGTGCCTGTATTGCTATGAACTTTCCCCTTAGGACTGCTTTTACCGTGTCCCACAGGTTTTGGGTTGTTGTGTTTTCATTTTCATTCGTTTCTATGCTAATTTTGATTTCTTTTTTGATTTCTTCTGTGATTTGTTGGTTATTCAGCAGCGTGTTGTTCAGCCTCCATATGTTGGAATTTTTAATAGTTTTTCTCCTGTAATTGAGATCTAATCTTACTGCATTGTGGTCAGAAAAAATGCTTGGAATGATTTCTATCTTTTTGAATTTACCAAGGCTTGCTTTATGGCCCAGGGTGTGATCTATCCTGGAGAAGGTTCCATGTGCGCTTGAGAAAAAGGTGAAATTCATTGTTTTGGGATGAAATGACCTATAGATATCAATTAGGTCTAACTGGTCTATTGTATCGTTTAAAGTTTGTGTTTCCTTGTTAATTTTCTGTTTAGTTGATCTATCCATAGGTGTAAGTGGGGTATTAAAGTCTCCCACTATTATTGTGTTATTGTTAATTTCTCCTTTCATACTTGTTAGCATTTGTCTTACGTACTGTGGTGCTCCCGTGTTGGGTGCATATATATTTATAATTGTTATATCTTCTTCTTGGATTGATCCTTTGATCATTATGTAGTGACCTTCTTTGTCTCTTTTCACAGCCTTTGTTTTAAAGTCTATTTTATCTGATATGAGTATTGCTACTCCTGCTTTCTTTTGGTCCCTATTTGCATGAAAAATCTTTTTCCAGCCCTTCACTTTCAGTCTGTATGTGTCCCCTGTTTTGAGGTGGGTCTCTTGTAGACAACATATGTAGGGGTCTTGTTTTTGTATCCATTCAGCCAGTCTTTGTCTTTTGGTTGGGGCATTCAACCCATTTACGTTTAAGGTAATTACTGATAAGTATGTTCCTGTTGCCATTTACTTTATTGTTTTGGGTTCGAGTTTATACACCGTTTTTGTGTTTCCTGTCTAGAGAATATCCTTTAGTATTTGTTGGAGAGCTGGTTTGGTGGTGCAGAATTCTCTCAGCTTTTGCTTGTCTGAAAAGCTTTTGGTTTCTCCTTCATACTTGAATGAGATCCTTGCTGGGTACAATAATCTGGGCTGTAGGTTATTTTCTTTCATCATTTTAAGTATGTCTTGCCATTCCCTCCTGGCTTGAAGAGTTTCTATTGAAAGATCAGCTGTTATCCTTATGGGAATTCCCTTGTGTGTTATTTGTTGTTTTTCCCTTGCTGCTTTTAATATTTGTTCTTTGTGTTTGATCTTTGTTAATTTGATTAATATGTGTCTTGGGGTGTTTCTCCTTGGGTTTATCCTGTTTGGGACTCTCTGGGTTTCTTGGACTTGGGTGATTATTTCCTTCCCCATTTTAGGGAAGTTTTCCACTATTATCTCCTCAAGTATTTTCTCATGGTCTTTCTTGTTGTCTTCCTCTTCTGGAACCCCTATGATTCGAATGTTGTAGCATTTAATATTGTCCTGGAGGTCTCTGAGATTGTCCTCATTTCTTTTAATTCGTTTTTCTTTTATCCTCTCTGATTCATTTATTTCTACCATTCTATCTTCTAATTCACTAATCCTGTCTTCTGCCTCTGTTATTCTACTATTTGTTGCCTCCAGAGTGTTTTTAATTTCACTTATTGCATTATTCATTATATATTGACTCTTTTTTATTTCTTCTAGGTCCTTGTTAAACCTTTCTTGCATCTTCTCAATCCTTGTCTCCAGGCTATTTATCTGTGATTCCATTTTAGTTTCAAGATTTTGGATCAATTTCACTATCATTATTCGGAATTCTTTATCAGGTAGATTCCCTATCTCTTCCTCTTTTGTTTGGTTTGGTGGGCATTTATCCTGTTCCTTTATCTGCTGAGTATTCCTCTGTCTCTTCATCTTGTTTAAATTGCTGAGTTTGGGGTGTCCTTTCTGTATTCTGGCAGTTTGTGGAGTTCTCTTTATTGTGGTGTTTCCTCGCTGTGTGTGGGTTTGTACAGGTGGCTTGTCAAGGTTTCCTGGTTAGGGAAGCTTGTGTCGATATTCTGGTGGGTGGAGCTGTATTTCTTCTCTCTGGAGTGCAATGAAATGTCCAGTAATGAGTTATGAGATGTCTATAGTTTTGGGGTGACTTTGGGCAGCCTGTATCTTGAAGCTCAGGGCTGTGTTCCTTTGTTGCTGGAGAATTTGCTTGGTATGTCTTGCCCTGGAACTTATTGGCCCTTGTGTGGTGCTTGGTTTCAGTGTCGGTATGGAGGCATTTGATGAGCTCCTGTGAATGAATGTTCCTTGGAGTCAGGAGTTCCCTGGAGTCAGGGTTTGGACTTAAGTCTCATGCTTCCGATTATTGGTCTTATTTTTACAGTAGTTTCAAAACTTCTCCTTCTATACAGCACCATTGATAAAACATCTACATTAAAGATGATAAGTTTCTCTACAGTGAGGGTCACTCAGAGAGGTTCACAGGGTTACATGGAGAAGAGAAGAGGGAGGAGGGAGTTAGAGGTGACCCAAATGAGATGAGGTGAATCAATAGTGGAGAGAGTGGGCTAGCCAGTAGTCACTTCCTTATGTGCACTCCACAACTGGACCACTCAGAGATGTTCACGTGGTTATACAGAGAAGAGAAGAAGGAGGAAGGTAACAGAGGTGGCCAGAAGGATAAAAGGGGGGAATGAAAAGGAGGGAGACAGATCCAGCCAGTAATCAGTTCCCTAAGTGTTCTCCACCGTCTGGAACACACAGAAATTCACAGAGTTGGGTAGAGTAAAGAGGGGTTAGGGAGGAGACACAGGCGACCTGGTGGAGAAAAAGGAGAGTCCAAAGGGAGAGAGAGCAGTCAAGCCAGTAATCTCACTCCCTAGTGAAAAATGGGTCCTGAAGATTGGGTCCTTAAAGGTACAAAATTGGTAACAAATACATAAAAGCAAAAATTAAAAATCTAGAGTAGAGTTTGGAATTTCAAAAATACGATGTTAAAGAAAAGAAGAAGGAAAAGAAAGAGAGAAAGAACGAACAAACAAAAACAAACAAGGTCGCGAAAATTATAAAGAAAGTACAGGTACAAAATTAATAACTAATACCAGAAAGCGAAAATTAAAAATCTAGAGTAGAGTTTGGAATTTCAAAAATACGATGTTAAGGAAAAGAAAGAGAGAAAAAACGAACAAACAAAAACAAACAAGGTCGCGAAAATTATAAAGAAAGTACAGGTACAAAATTGATAACTAATACCAGAAAGCAAAAATTAAAAATCTAGAGTAGAGTTTGGAATTTCAAAAATACAATGTTAAAAAAAAAAAAAAAAAGAAGAAGAAAAATAAAGAGAGAAAACAAACAAGCAAATACGAACAATGTCACAAAAATTATACAGAAAATACAGGTACAAAATTGATATCAAATACCAAAAAGCATAAATTAAAAATCTAGAGTAAAGTTTGGAATTTCAGATATACAATGTTATATAAAAGAAGAAGAGAAAGAAACAGAGAAGAAGAAAAAAGAAAAAAAAAAGTCACAGAAATTATAAAAAAAAAACTATAGGTACAAAATTGATAAGATATACCAAAAAGCGAAAATTAAAACTCTAGAGTAGAGTTTGGAATTTCAAAAATACAATGTTAAAGAAAAGAAGAAAAAAACCAAAAACAAACAAACAAAAAAAACAAGGTCAAAAAATTATAAAATATATATATATGAAGTTTGCTGAAGAAGAAAAAAATAGGGTCTTTTTTTTTTTTTGCAAAGTAATAGGTTATAAAAGTGAAAATTAAAGGAACAATAGAGGACTTAAAATTTTTTTTTTTTAATTAAAAAAAAAAAGAAAGAATGATCGTAAAAATAATAAAAATATATCTAGGACTTTTTTGTGTTTTTTTTTTGTGGGTGTTGTGGGTTCAGTTCATTTTTGGCTAGTTCCTTGGTCAGATTTATATTTCTCAAGATCTATAGGCCCCTTCCTATGTAGTCCGTAGTAACCACAGGGTTTTGATCTATTGCCTGTAGCTTCCAAGGCGTTTCCCTCTGTTATATCTTCTTCTGTTTGCTAGTCTCTTCAGTATCTGGTTTCCGCCCTGACTCAAAGGGCACGGTGGAGGACACTTTTTTTTTTTTTTTTTTTTTTTAGGCTTACTTGTTCAGTCGCGCTGTGGGGAGGGAGGGAGGGATGCTGCAAACAAATAACACTGGCGTGGGCTCGCAGTGCCTCAGCCACCCTGGGTCTGCCCCCGCTCACGGCGCGTGTAGCCTCCCTGTCCACACTGCTCGGACTCTAGGTTGTTCCGCCGGGAACAATCCGAGGCTGGCCCTGGACTGCATGCACCTCCCAGGTCCAAGCCGCTCAGGTTCAGGCACTCGGGTAGTCCTCAGAGGCGCAGACTCAGTTGGGCCTGCGTTTTGTGCTCTTCCCAGGTCCGAGCGCCAATTTGCTCTTCCCAGGCGAGCGCCAATGCTGCGACTTATCGCCTCCCCGCCACTCGGTTATCTGGATGTAAAACCGGCGCACCTTCTCAGGCAGATGTTGACCGTCCAGACCCCCAAGAAGTTTTAGTTAGCAAAGAAGCCTGCTTACAATTTTATAGATAATGTCTCTCTGGGGCTGCGATTGCCCCCTTCCGGCTCTGGCTGCCTGTCACCGGAGGGGGAAGGTCTGCAGCCGGCTATCTCTGTTCAGTCCTTTGTTCCGTGCGCGGGCCTGGCGGTCTTAGGTTAGGGCTGGCTTTTCGCGTGGTAGGTATCCCACAGTCTGGTTTGCTAGCCCAAATTATTTCGCTCAGATAGCGCTCAGGGTATTCAGGCCAGATTCTTACTCTCAGCGATGCAGCCCACGCCGCGCCTCCCTGCCCAGCCCCGGCTTGCTAATGGCGGATGCAGGCGTCTGCGCTGCTTCTCTGCTGGGGGAGTTACCGTAGGGCTCGCAATCTGCGAGTTTTAAATTGTTTATTTATTTTTTCTCCCTGTTATGTTGCCCTCTGTGCTTCCAAAGCTCGGCACAGATTCGGCAGTGAGAAGGTTTCCTGATGTTTGGAAACTTCTCTCTTTTTAAGATTCCCTTCCCGGGACGGAACTCCGTCCCTCCCTCTTTTGTCTCTTTTTTTTTGTTTTTAATATTTTTTCCTACCTCCTTTCGAAGAGTTGGGTTGCTTTTCTGGGTGCCTGATGTCCTCTGCCGGCATTCAGAAGTTGTTTTGTGGAATTTACTCGACGTTTAAATGCTCTTTTGATGAATTTGTGGGGGAGAAAGTGTTCTCCCCGTCCTACTCCTCCGCCATCTTGGCTCCTCCCCCTACCATACTGTCTTGATGACTGTGGCTTTGTAGTAGAGCCTGAAGTCAGTTAGGTTGATTCCTCCAGTTCCATTCTTCTTTCTCAAGATAGCTTTGGCTATTCGAGGTTTTTTGTATTTCCATAAAAATTGTGAAATTATGTGTTCTAGCTCTTGAAGAATACCATTGGGAGCTTGATAGGGATTGCATTGAATCTATAAATTTTATACTTCCCAGGCGACATTGGTAAATAATCCACCTACCAATGCAGGAGACGAAGATTTGATTGGTGGGTCAGGAAGACCCCTAGAAAAGGAAATGGCAACCCACTCCAATATTCTTGCCTGGAGAATTCCATGGACAGAGGAGCCTGAAGGGCTACAGTCCATGGGGTTGTAAAGAGTGGGACACAACTGAGCGACTAAGCACAGCACACACACACACCCATACACACACATCTACTTGGAGTTAGCAAAAATTTATTTCCCAATAATTTCCTTTTCTTTTTAAAAAATTTATTTATTTTTTAATTGAAGGAAAATTGATTTACAGAATTTTGTTGTTTTCTGTCAAACCCCAACACGAACCCAATAGTTTTCTTAATTCCCCTGAATTTATTTTAAAACCTCAGTCTAGATCTATAATATTTCAGTTCATTAGTGTATCAGTGTTTTGTGACTAGTCAACTTTTTATGTATTTGCCATCTTGATATTTTTTTCTTCTGTTATTTTTGCCACATTATATAAAAGGAAATTTTCCCAGGCCTAGGAATCTAAGAATAAAACTGTATGTTTCAGTGTTTCTAAGTTATTTCTTACCAAAATATTTTGCTATTTATTCAAGCTGTCAAAGTTTTTGTATGATTCTTAGATATTTGTATTAAAATAGTTTCTTCAACGTTTTTTAACCAGAATCCCTGGAGAAATTTAAGTAGCTTTTTTTATCAAAGAGGTTTATTTTTGACCATTATTTTTTTATCATCAAATCACTTCTGTTACTGTTACTAAAAATTAAAGGAATGTGTTTCCTGTCAAACCATCTTTTAGCAAGTATCAGCTATATTATATTTTGGTGTCAGCTTATTTTTGTTCAGAGACATAGAACCCATACTCTCTGTACAATGACAAAATAATCAATCTGGTTTAGGATTATAAATTTAAATTGGTTACCCTGAATGATCATGTGAAATTCGTAGGAATCTTCTCAGCCAAGGCAGGAAGGAAGGTAAAGGAGTATACAATAGTTCTCAAAATTGAATGGGCTTCAGGGTTTCAGAATTAAAAACATGTGTTTCTGTCCACAGCTTTAATGTTCGTGATTCAGTAGGTCTTGGTGTGCCCAAGAACTTAACATTTCTAACAGATTCCTGGCTGATGAGGATGCTAATTGCTGTGAATCTCACTTTGAGTAGCTCTTGTCTAGACAATTTCTGAAGTTGCTCTTTGTTCAAAGTTGCCTCCATGAAGTTTGCGAACCTGTCCAACATGTAGAACCAGGATAACTTTTTGAACTGTTCTCTGCTTTTCTGAAGAATATCTGAGAAATAAAAAAATGATAGCACTGTCAACTAGTGGAGATCTGTGTCCTTTTTTCTTATTTCTACAGTAGCAGTTGCCTTCGTATGTACAGGGCACACACATTGCAAATGTAGCATTTATTGTGTGTATGTGCGCTCACTTGTGTCTGACTCTTTGCAACTTCATGGACTGTAGCCTGCCAGGCTCCTCTGCCCATGAAGTGTTTCAGGCAAGAATACCGGAATGAGTTGCCATTTCCTACTCCAGGGGATCTTCCCAACCCAGGGATCAACCCTGTGTCTCGTGCATGTTCTGCATTGGCAAGTGGATTCTTTACCACGAGCACCACGTGGGAAGCTTTTATGTGTTTTGCTTTGCTTGTCTTTATCCATAACTGGCAGCCTTTTATGCACATTAAACATTTCAGATTGAGTACAAGACAGGAGAGAAGGGTCTGTGAGGGACAGGGGTGGAGGATATAAAAGATAAGAAATGGAAAAAATAATAGATGGGAGGCAAGGGGCCCAAGGAAAAAGAGGAGAAAGAGAAAGGAGAAAAACAGGAGAAGCAGTTAGCAAGGAGGCAAGAAGAAGAAAGAAGTGGGAAGGGACCAGAGCAAAAGAGATAGAGGTAGGAGATTCAGGAACAAGAAAGGGAAAAGAGAAGGAAAAAACGCAAGGAGGCAAGAAAGAGAAAGAAGTGGGAAGGGACCAGAGCAAAAGAGATAGAGGTAGGAGATTCAGGAACAAGAAAGGGAAAAGAGAAGGAAAAAACGTGTCATTGTCCTTACTACGATAAGATGAGCTTATAATGCCTGTGTGTGTGTGCACGTGCACACACGTGTTCATTCAGTCGTGTCTGACTCTTTGCTATGCCATGAAATGTGGCCCACCAGGCTCTTCTCTCCATGGGATTTTTCAGGCAAAAATACTGGAGTAGCTTGCCATGACCTACTCTAGGAGATCTCCCAACCCATAGATAGAACTCACATCTCTTGCATCTCCTGTATTGATAGATGGATTCTTTAACACTGCACCACCTCAGAAGCCGTATAATGCCCTTAACTCCATTATTTTTCCCTGACTGCAATCCAGTCCCATCTTCTGCCAGTTCTGGTTTTTATTCACAGCAAATAAACACTCAGCTTTCCCTGGATGATATACTCCTCAGATCTACTTACCTTTCTCTGTGCACACTATATTAACTTCTGATCTATTTCCTTTTCTTTGATCTTTCAAAACAGGAAGAAAACTTTGAATTAACAGTTGGGTACTTTTTAATAGAAGTCAGAATTTGATTTGCGATTGCTTAGAAACTGAAATAGCAAAATGGATAAAGAAATTTCCCCTAGAATGGCAGAAATGTCACCTTGTTTTCAAGGAAAATCCAACTTCTATGTAACTCAATATTATTTAACAAGGATAATTGAGCAGTTAATATTTATCTAGAACTGTGGCTAGTTACAAAAGGAGTAGGTGCAGGCTTCTGTGAATGGATTCAGTCAGGTCAGTTCACGTGCTCAGTCATGTCTGACTCTTTGCGACCCCATGAATTGCAGCACGTCAGGCCTCCCTGTCCATCACCAACTCCGGGAGTTTACCCAAACTCATGTCCATCGAGTCGGTGATGCCATCCAGCCATCTCATCCTTTGTCATCCCCTTCTCCTCCTGCCCCCAATCCCTCCCAGCATCAGAGTCTTTACCAATGAGTCAGCTCTTCGCATGAGGTGGCCAAAGTACTGGAGTTTCAGCTTCAGCATCATTCCTTCCAATGAACACCCAGGGCTGATCTCCTTCAGAATGGACTCGTTGGATCTCCTTGCAGTTAGAATACCCAAAAACCAATCAGGGAGAAACAACAACATAATTGAATTAAAAATATGTATCCAAATTATATTAAATTCTTGTGCAGAAGTAGAGACTAACTGGTTTGAGATGGGAAAACACAGTAGGTTACAATATCTCTTCCCCTCCTGTGGTGTGCACTACTAATTAATCATGGCCTATCTTTCCACTAAGACTTTAGCCTTAAAATTCTTCCCCAAAGAGTGTTTTCTGCAACTACTTAGATCACAGTCATACCTGGCAGAGCAGTTGGCTTGCCATTCTGCTGATAGAGACACCATTTATTTTCAACATTGTAAAACAAAGAAATCTATAGTGGTCACTTGGGGGCAGGAGGCAAGGTGGTAGTAAGGATAGAGTAGAATAGATGGAAACTTGGGGGCATTGATTGATAGAACTTGGCCAAAACATGATTAAACTTAGATAAAAAGTAGTGTTTCTAGGTTGGGGTTAGCTGTACTGAGGCAGAGTATGTTAGGAGAGAGAAAGTGGAAACAAGCCACTTACCTAGTCACGAGCTGCTGCTGCTGTCGTTTAGTTGCTATGTTCAAATCTTTTTCAATCCCGTGGACTGTAGCCCACCAGGCTCCTCTGTCCATGAGATTTCTCAGTCAAGAACACTGGAATGGGTTGCCATTTCCTTCTCCAGGGGAGCTTCCCAGCTTAGGGATGGAACCTGCATCTCCTGTTTGGCAGACAAATTCTTTACCATTGAACCACCTGGAAAGCCCCAGTCATGAGCTAGTTATTCTCCAAGTTGAGGAGTCAGGGGCTACGGAGTGAGTGTCCAAATTCTCACTTGACAGCACCTGCAAGGATTGTGTGTAATGAGATGCGTATATATGGCTCTGTCACTCAAGAGAGCTGAGTAGGGAATAAACTTGGTTTCCTGATTCTAAGGAAGTCATCATTGGCCTCCTTTCAACTTCCTCATTTCAGACAAATCTGGGGGTTCTTCCAGATACCTGATTAGTGATGCTCTAATTGAATTAGAATGTGTAGTTGGATATATGGCTTGAGGTTGAAGTATTTCAGAGTACAGAAGTTAACTTTTGCACCTCCTTTGTAAAATGATTTTCACAGACTGACCACATAGAACATTGGGAACAATGCTGTTTGTCCTAAAGAATAATTTAAAAAATTAAAAAATGAAATATGATTGCCTTGAGAAATGACCAACTTACTAATAGGTCATGTGGTAAAATTCCTAAGCCTATTTCCCAGGTGGTGCTAGTTTTAAAGAATCCACCCACAGTGCAGGAGATAGGTCGGGAAGATCCCCTAGAGGAGGGCATGGAAACCCACTCCAGTATTCTTGCCTAGAGAATCCCACAGATAGTGCAGTCTGGAGGGCTACAGTCCATAAGGTTGCAAAGAGAGGGACATGACTGAAGCAACTTAGCATGCATGCAGCATATATTTATTTTATTGACACATATAAGTATTCATTAAATTTTGGGAAAGGAGTTCCAGTAAGTGGTCTTAAATTTTGCTGGAATCTGATGTTAAGCTGTTTTCTGTATAAAACTTTTATAAACCTTAATACTTGGAATATATAAGAAATACAATTTATAAACCTTAATACTTGGAATATATAAGAAATACAGTTTATTTGGCATTCTTCATTTACCAAAAAGCTCAAGTGAGTTAGTTGAGCTTATGAAATACTTGATATGAGTGACCAAAGGTTGACTCATGGTTTTGGAACATCATATAATCCACAGCAGAAGAGCTGTGTATTTTCCAGTTGCCCTCCACAAAGGTTC